>NC_050451.1:31362979-31662979 GCF_903995425.1 Onychomys torridus
CATAGAAGAGATATAAGGTGTGACTTCCTATTCCTGAGCTGAGCGTGGGGTTGTGTTGAGATGGGGTACATAGCACACAGGTAGGCCTGCTTCTCCTTGGGGTGGGTGGATGTCCAGGTATGTGGGGGGAGAGGGGCTGTTGATGACAGCTGACACTCTAGTCCATGCATCTCTCAGTTCTGGTTGCCATGGATACTATTGCACACTGCCCAGAAAGAGGGGCACCATTTTCCCCTGAAGCACTAACATAAATCTGGATGCTAGCCCATGTGCTATTGGTCAGTTCCTCTATGAGGCATGTTAGGGTTTCTGTTCCTGGGAGAAAACATTGTGACCAAAAGCAACTTGGAGAGGAAAGGGTTTATTTCAGATTACAGTTCCACATTGTTGTCCACCACTGAGAGAAGTCAGGGTAGGCACTCAAACAAGGCAGGAGGCAGACAGCAGCTGATGCAGAGGCCATGGAGGGGTGCTGCTTATTGACTTGTTCCTCATGACTAGCTCAGCCTGCTTTCTTAAAGCACCCAGGGCCACCAGCCGTGTGGTGGCACTTCCTACAGTGATGAGCTGGGCCCTTCCACATCAATCAAGAAAATGCCACAGGCTGGCCTATAGACCAATTAGTGGGGACATTTTCTCACCTGAAGTTTTCTCTTTCCAAATAACTCTAGCTTGTGTTAAGATGATACCAAACTAGTTGGCTTGGGGAACTTGCTTCAGAAGGTGAGAGCCAGGCTTTTTGGCCATGCCTGATCATATGTTCAGCCCTATCAAGAGTATATGGAGTAGCTTGGGAATGTGGGCAGTGACTGAAAAGGAGGGAGCTTGAGCCAGATGGTGACTGTGGCATAAGAATTGGAGTCTGTGGCACACTGTTGGTGGAAAGGTTTCACTGAGCAAATAATTTAACACTTACATTGGGCCTGGAGGTCTATTAGCTAGTGGTATTCATCCCACATTAGCTTTTGCCCTGGAGTTCATGATAACCCCAGGCATAGGCACCAAGGCAGGTCTACTCCCCTTTGGGAGAGGGTTCTTCTGGGGCAGTCACAGGGGAGACATATTACAGCTTGATATGATCTGATCCCATGAAACTAAAGCATACATTGTGACCACTGCCTGATCCCTCTCTGACCTGCTCAGCTGGAGAATGGAGGCCCTTTTCATTTATGGGCAGTGATGCTGTTCCTTCCGCTTGGAGCTGAAGAGGCTTCTTGAGATTTTGTCTCCCTAATCTCTCATTCACCTCTGGCCTTGACACTTCCCAGATCCTCCCAAGTCCCTGCAGTTCTTCCCATTCTCCATGCCCCTGTGCCCTCCCTTTGTCCCTTTGTGGCTCTCTTACTGGGCCTAGGATAGAAGACTTTTGCATTTGACTTACTAATTTCCAAAGTGTTGATCAATTAACTTTTTTTTTTTCAGTTGTACCTAAACATCCCAGCCTCAAATGATCATTATAATGACTATGGGGCAATACCAGGTCAAAAGACAGGGACTCTGAGTTTTCTTTTTATTTATTTATTTGTTTTTCTTTTCTTTTTATTAAGAGATTTTCTATTCATTTTACATACCAACCACAGATTCCCCTGTGCTCCCTTCTCCACCCCCCACTCCCCCCACCCCTCATTCCCGCCTCCTCCAAGGCACAGTCTCCCCTGGGGAGTCAGCAGAACCTGGTACACTCAGTTGAGGCAGGTCCAAGTCTCTCCTCCTTGCATCGAGGCTGTGCAAAGTGTCCCACCATAGACACTAGGCTCCAAAAAGCCAGCTCATGCACTAGGGACAGATCCTGATCTCATTGACTGGGGGCCTCCTAAACAGTTCAAGATGAACAACTGAGATTGGAAAAAGTACAGAGACAACCAGCCAAACTAGTGGAGACACATGAACTGTGGACCAATAGCCGAGGAGCCCCCATGGTACTGGACTAGGCCCTCTGGATAAGAGAGACCCTGAGTTTTCTGATGATGGCCTTGGTACTGCATTCTGCCCCATCATGTTCATCAACTTTTGTCTTTCCTGGAATTCTGTTTTCTCATATTTGGGTGGAATGCATTTAGGGTCTCTGTTGGGCCAGCCTCCTCAGCTCTGCATGCAGGTTTGCTCTGTGGTATAAAATGACGCTAGTACGTGTGTCCAACCTTTCTTTTAAAGAAGATTTTAAAAGGAGATTTTTCATTTAGGTGTGTCTCTGTGTGTATATGCCTGTGGAATCCAGAAAAGGACATCAGATACCCTGGAGCTGGAATTCTAGGTAGTTCTGAGTCACCTGGCATGGGTGTTGGGAACTGAACTTAGGTCCTCTGGAAGACCTACCTACAAGGTTGCTTAACCACTGAGCCATCGTCTCCAGCCTGTGCCCAACCTTTTGATGCTACAACACACATTGTCATCTATAGAGTTCACGCTTGAGAACTGTGCAATCAAATTATGAAATTAATCACAAAAGCTTAATTAATCATAATGCTTTACATAAGCTTATTAACTGTCCTCAGACACACATGGCCCATAGGCTGCATTTTGGACAAACCTCTAAGTCTAAAGTGATCTTGGAGCAGTTGTGAGTCTTGCACAGGCTGCATGACTGTTACTGCTGTGTTTGGAGGATTTGGGAAGGTATCAAAACAGAACAGCAGCAGGTGGGCCAGGGCTCTCTTGTTTTGGTAACCAGCAGTTGACTAGTGCTTAGAACAAACTGGTAAAAGATGGCTGAGTGAAAGAACACCATACGTTGGTCTGGGGTTTGTTCCCAACTCTCAGTCATCAGAGACACCAAGTCCCTCTGGCCTGTCCTTTGGTATTGCCTAACGCTAGTCACCTGAAGGTGTGGAGAGGAGAGGAGGAAAAGAAGGAAGAGCAGGAGCATGCTTCCCAGTCTGATAGCATAGTCTGATGTCCTGTGAGTGCGAGAGTTTTGCTGTGAGCTTTCTGGTCCCTGGCCCAGAGTTACAGTCTTGTCTCCTTGGTTGTCTGTTTCCCTTGCAACAGAGGCTCCACAAATCCTACATGTCACTACCATTTGCTGCTGCATTTACTGTTGCTCTCTTGCCATAGAGTATTGAGTCGCTGCTCTGTGGCCCGTTAGTGCTGGCCATCTCCCCTGCTCTGTGGCCTGGCTGGAACCAGGTAAACCAGGAGAGGTATGTCAACCAGCTCAGTGACTTATACCCTTTATATTTCTTGTATCCTTAGATCTTTTTGCTTGGAAAGTGCAAAAGGGCTCAGAGAAATCCCTGAAATACTGTTGGCCTCCCCAGGGCTGAAAGAGAATCCTTGGGATACTAGAGCTTGGAGGTTTGATTATATTCCAATCCCTGTGCAAAATTAAAGAATGTCACACCCTTTGGTTTGTTGCCTTCTTAGATTGGTTACTGTTTTGTTCTGCAGTCTGAGCATGGGAGCCTGTCTGTGGCTTCTTCAGGACTATGGCTCCTGAACCCATCAGGATTATGAATAATAAGTCGCTGTGTGCTATCTGGGCCAGAGTGACAGAAGCTGTACCTTGATGTGCTGTCTTTTGGGGTAGACACTGGACAAACTGGTTTGAGTTAGAAATCAGTCTCTTATCTCTCAGACTGGTACATTCACAGAAGGGGACAGTGGACATGCTGGGGATCACAGAGTTGCTATTGTAAAAGGCATGTGACTCCACAGCCTGGGATATGACAAGAAATGAAGAGGACAGAGAGGCCTGGGGGTCTTGGTTATGTTATTGCTGATCTGTGAATTATAATCAAGGAAAGTTGACAGATAAGGCCTTGGCCTTTGTTGGCTGACTGTTTATTACTTCCTTCAGACTTAATTACCAGCACTGACACAAAGGTGCATTGTATCCATAAGAATGTGGCTTGTGAGAATTGCTCTTAGATGGGCAGGAGAGTTGTGCATGGGTGAGCTGTGAGTGGTTAGATCCCAGAAGATCCCAGTGGTACCATAGGCAGGGCCTCCTCACAGTACCCATGCAAGATGCCTGCTTTGTGTGTTCTCTGGGGCAATCTGTAGAATGCTTTAGTCACTAAATGATGGTGGTAGAACTGAACTGACCTGTGACTCTGGGAAGACCCTTTCTTGCATTTTGGGTGCTGTGAGTCACATCCTAGTTTTTTTGTGCTGACTGCCAGTTAGAACTCTAGACTTTTAGGTGCAGTTCTGCCATGTATCTATGGATGGGATTTTCAAGCATGTTTTACTTGTTGCAAGTTCACTGGTCCATGAAGAAGCTGGGTTGCCTGGTATATTACTTGCATCTCAGATTCCATAACACAGCCTTTGGAGTGTTACTACCTTTGAAAGATAGAAAGAAATGTCAGAAATAAATATTAGGAATGGGTCTTGTTTGGGAAACTACGTAAAATACGAGGTCAACAAAGTTATAACACAGATTCTTCTTCCTCCAGAACTTTCCAGAGCCATTAGTCTGTCTGCATAGCATGTTAATTACTTTTCTCACTGCTATGATTAAAATATCTGGTGGAGGAATTTGAGAAAGGAGAGGTTTCATTTTGGCTCATTCTTGAAGAAGCAATGTAACCCATCATGGCAGAGAGGGGATAGTGGCCGGATCATGAAATGGCTGCTCACATTGCATTGGCAGTCCTGAAGCAATGAGACAGGACAGGAAGGGGGGGAGTTAATAAAACCTCAAGACCCACCCCGCATGATCCATTTCTTCCAGTGCGGTCCATCCACCTCCTAAAGGTTCCACCATCTTTCAAAACAGGCCACCACCTGAGAACCGGGTGTAGAAACCCAGGAATCCAGGGGTCATTCCACATTTGAACAGAAACATATCGGGAAATGGCCAAAGCATTTGTAGAGCGCAGTGAGTCTCATGCCTAGGGGATGGGACACTGCCATATGGGTAATTCTGTAATCTTTGTAATCTATGATTACTGAACTCAGGTTTCTCATGATCGTTGATAATTATGACACTAGGCTAGGGGGTCAGTCTAAAGTGATGACGGTTTTGCTTCCTAAAGGACATCTGATCATTCCCAGAGGTATTTTAGTTGTTATAAATGCAAGTGAGGGTTGCTAATGGCATCTAGTGATGAAGCTAGATGATGCTAAGGCTCTTATACTAGAGAGACATCTCCTTAGCCAGCCAGGGTGCTGAGGCTGAGACAACTAGGTCAGGATAGCCTCACCCCGACTTTATACTTAAGACTCCAGCGCTGGGTGGCTTGGCGACCCTCCACAACCTGATAGAACAGCTAGCTTACCCTGGGGTATGACTGGTCCCTGACTCACACTCTTCTCTATAAGATAGGAGAGATGTAGACATCCAACTCATCCTTACAGCTTCTCTTTTCTCTCACACTCCTGGCTTAAGAACTATATGCTCGCCTGGCGGTGGTGGCACATGCCTTTAATCCCAGCACTTGTGAGGCAGAGCCAGGTGGACCTCTGTGAGTTTGAGGCCAGCCTGGTCTACCAAATGAGTACCAGGAAAGGCATAAAGCTACACAGAGAAACCCTGTCTTGAAAACAAACAAACAAACCAAACAACCAAACAACCAACCAACCAAACAAACAACCACACACACACACAAATGCTGTGGATATCGCTCTGTGTAAATAAAATTCTGATTGGCCAGTAGCCAGGCAGGAAGTATAGGCGGGATAAGGAGAGAAGAAAATTTGGGCAACAGGAAGGCGGAGGGGAAGACACTGCCAGCTGCCACCATGACGAGAAAGATGTAAGGTACTGGTAAGTCATGAGCCACGTGGCAAAGTATAGATTAATAGAAATGGGCTAAATATAAGAGTAAGAGCTAGACAGTGGTAGGCCTGAGCTAATGGCCAAGCAGTTTAAATAATATAAGTGTCTGTGTGTTTATTTTATAAGTGAGTTGTTGGACTAACAGGGCTTGGCAGGGGCTGGAGAGAAGGTCTCCAGCTACAAAAAAAGAACTACATGCTCTTGTATCCATGTACTCAGTGACCATGGGCTGGCAGTTCTGCAACCCAGAGGCTACAGAGAGGTGAGAGGACCATGAAGTCCCCCTTCCCTGTCTTTGTTCTCACCCCAGTGCTAAGCTGGGAGCTGGCTTTGCTCTGTTGCCTGAGAAACTTGGACTTCAAAGCTCTCTCTGTCTGCCAAGAGCCGTTCCCGCAGACAGAACTGAGATTCCAAGATTCTGCCTTTCAGATTAATCATCCTCATGAAGTTTTGAGATCCCATATGGTCTTTGTGAGTACTGTGGGTACTTAGGCTTTGGGGGTTCCACTGGTCTCTCTTTTCCCTAGTAACCCAACCAGAGGAGGTGATGGGAATCCCATCAGAGTCCAGCTTGCAGAGACCCTAGTGAGACCTGGATCCGTATATGCAGCAGAGCCCTATTGGGAAAATGTCAAGAAGATCAGCAGGCATTTTCTGGGCTTCACTCGTACTAAGCTTGTCTAAACCTCAGGTTGTACTCATGATAAAGGCTCGCTCCTGCCATGGGGCCATGTGGAAGCCAAGGTGGAAAGTCACTCCCTGCCTCCCCTCCTCCACACCAATCTTGGGCTCTTCTCACCAGGCTCTCTGAATCTTTAGGATACCAGGCATGTACTGGGAGATTTGCTTCTGGCTTGAAAGGCAGTACAGGGAATAACTGATCCACAGGGGCTTTGCTACCTGCCTGTCCCTTGTCAGTGACTTCCAAGTGTTCACCCTTGACATGTCTTTCATGTTATTTTGAGGACAGAGCGTGCTATCACCTAGGAAAGAAACCTCTGGGCATATCTGTGAGGACATTTCCAGATAGGTTCACCAGGGTGAGAGGACCTGCCCTGGATATGGGGGGTGGGGGGAGCACCATTCCATAGGCTGGGGTCCTGTCTGTGCTCCGCTTCCTGGCTGCAGACACACAGTGACTGCCCACCATCATGATTTTCCACCATGGTTGACTGTGCTTCCAAACTGAGGGCCGGGACGAGCCTCCCATTCCTGAAGCTGCTTTGGTCATGCTTTGCACCACAGAAACAAGAGAAGTAATGGAGCCCCTGTCTGCAGGGCAGGGATCTTTGCCAGAGTGAAGGAGTGGAATTCACACAGCAGACTTCCTTGTCCTCCAGGCTTGGAGAAGGTGGTGGATAACATCTTCCTTGGAGAGAGCTTCTATAATGGAGGATGACAGTGGGAAGAAGCCTGGGCCTTGCCTTTATGGGTTTAGACTTTGGTGAGTGTGCTCATGTTTCATGCTGCTATTTCCTCCACAGCTGTAGAATCGGTAACTATGGAAATTGAGAGAGAGGGGATGAAAGACACTTGATAGGGTTTGTGGGAAGGTGAGAAGGGTGGGTTCTTCTGTGCCAGTGGCCAACATAGATTCAGAATTACATAACTGTCAGGGTCTCTGGTCTCAGCTAACCCTCACAGCCACCATCTACAATGGCTTTTTACCATCATCCTTTCCCAGTGAGGGGGCTGAGCCTTAAGGGAGGCTGCAGACCTGGGCAGGGATGTATGAGTCAGTAGCTAGCATGATGGGGACTTTAACCCATTTAGATGCTAAAGCTAAACTCTGTATTCTGTGTCTCTCATGGGAACTTCTTGACATCCAGTTGGCACTGATTCTCCAGTAGCTCAGAGCTCTAACCAGGGTTTGGAGTTTTAGGGGGATGGATCTGACTGGCCATACATCCAGGACAACATCATGATGCTCACAGGCAGCTTTTAGGAAGAGCTCTGGGCATTGTGCTCAGAAATGACTTGAACTGAATATTAGAACTGAATTCTCCTAGGAAAAATTTCCAAGCTGTGAGAAACACCCCTAAATGGATTATGAAATCATGTTAGTGTGTTGAAACCCATGCTAACAAACAAAAATAGAAGATAGCAAAACACATCCCTTATAACGGTTCTAGGTACTGTTTTCTGAATCCCATCATGCACTGACTGAAGCAGTAGATATGACTGGGTTACCACATAAGACACATACTTTTTATTTTGCCTTTTGCATTTGTTTGATGCACAATGCCTGCATTTATGTATTTATGAAGGACAGTGTGACAGTATATGTCAGTATATTTTCAGTATATGTATGCATTATGTAGTAATCGAGCCATGGTAATTAATATATCCATCACTGCATACATCTCTTATTACTTTGTGGTGGGAACACTGAAAATATTCTAGGTAGGGTCAGGCGTGGTGTATGCCTTTAATACCAGTACTTGGTAGGCAAAGGCCAGCCTGGTTTACTTAACAAGTTCCAGACTGTGTAGGGAGAGCCTGTCTCAAAAACAGTCTTATAGGTTTGGACACACTAGTACAGTATTCAGTACCATCTATTGCTGTGCAATAGAACCCCAGACTTGATCCTTCTGACCTGTCTGAAATTTGGACTTGTATAACAGTCTCCAGCCACATCCCTCATCCTCCCATCCCCCCATCCCCAGACACTGATTACCACTCGCTCTTCTACTCCCTGTTTCTCTAAGATCATCTTCTTGAGATTCCTCATATGAGGGACATCACATGCGGACTGTTTTCTGGTGCCTGGATTATATCACTCACTGCCTTCTAGTCCCATCCATGGTTTTTTTTTTTTTTTTTTTTTGGTTTTTCGAGACAGGGTTTCTCTGTGTAGCTTTCTGCCTTTCCTGGAACTCACTTGGTAGACCAAGCTGGCCTTCAACTCACAGAGATCCGCCTGGCTCTGCCTCCCGAGTGCTGGGATTAAAGGTGTGCGCCACCACTGCCCGGCCCCATCCGTGTTTTAAGTCCCAGGATTTACTTCTCTGTAAAGAGTGAATAGTATTCCATTATGAATATGTGCCACATTTTCTTCTCCATTCTGCATTCTGGTTATTGTGGGTGTAGCACACATTCCTTCCTTAGGTCAAGGTAGAGTGAGTTTAGAAGCCCTGGAGGGAAGGTGGGGTCCTGGCAGATGTTCCTCAAGAGGGCCTCAGTGGTGCTTGATCTTCCAGTCTCTGCTGCAGACAGTGCTAGGGAAGGCAAAGGGCGCAGCAGGACTTGGAGGTATGTTAGGAAGACGGATGGAGCCCCTCTCTGGCAGGCAGGGTCCTCCCTCTCTCTACCCCTTTTCCCATTCAGTCAGAGATCAGCTCTGCTGAAAAGGACAAGAGTCTAGGACAGGTAACACAGAACAGAAAAGCTGTGTGTACCTGTGCTCACCCCAGATGAGCTCTAGGACAGACCACGTGGGTATAAATCTCAGCTGTGCCTCTTACATCCTTGAGACCTGAGCTTCAAAACCTCCCTGTGCCTAGGTTTCTCCCTCTGTTGACAGGGCACGTTGATAGTTCACACCACATGAAGGTATGAGGATTGAGTGGGTTGATATTTAAGGAAGGCTCGGGACCATGCATGGTGGACAACCCTCTTCCCAAAATTAGCCTAGTTGCTGATGGCCCTGTCTGGCTGGGGCTGGAGCATCTGGAGACGCTCAACAGCTGCTCTGTTCATTATGCTCCTGGCTCCACCTCTTAAGGCTCAAAAATGCAGGCTCTGTCTGGACACAGAGACCCATGACAGACAGATTCCAGTGTATTGTCCTAGCAGGGTGCTCGGTTCAGCAGACTCAGGTGTGTTCAAGCCCCTTGGCTTTGGAGGAAGAGTTTCAAGAGTTGCTGGACTCTCCAGAGCACTTAGCTAAAACATTCCACCCGGGGAACTAACAATCGATCACCTTCTGTTCTCAGACACTGGGGCAGAGTGTGTGTCCTCTCTAGCCCAGGGTGACGTGACAGTAGAGAACACAGTACCATACTGTTCCTCCTCCCCAGCTTGGGGTCTGCTGAGGGAGATCAGTGTTAAATAACTCAATCTGCACGGAGACGTAGCATTAAAAGTGCAGTGAGATAGGGGAAATGGATGGGTTGCTAGGAGGAAGAAGAAAGAGGGGCCTTAGTTTAGACTCAGCCGCACTGTGCGCAACTGTCAAAACTGTGCCCATCTTTCAAGGCTTGCAGACATGCCACTGCCCTCATTAAACCTGCCTGCCACCAACACTGACCTCCTGCCATTCCCAGGTCCTCTACTATGTTCTGTCTTTCTCTCCAGTGTCACATTCTCTCTGCATTAGTTTGAAACTCTTGTCTTTTTTACCCTGATGGATGTCCTGGAGACTGGGGGCGGGCGGGGGGGGGGGGGAGGGAGAGACAGACAGACAGACAGACAGACAGACAGACCGACCTGTTGCATGTGGAACTGCTGTGAGCACCCTATCTCTGGGAGATACACAAATGAATTATTGTTGAATGACTAAGTGAACACAGGCATTCATTCCATAACTCCACCAGCCTCTTTAGGAAAAGAACAGATCTCCATCGTGAGGTCAGAGCTCCAGAGTCCACCTGCCTGGGCTTGAGTCTGCCTCTTACAGTGTGATTAAGTGCAGATGCCTCATCTGCAGAACAAGATGTCAAAAATGCCAGTAAGGACAGAAAGACCTCTGCAGGCCTCTTGCTTGGACCCAATCTTGGCACACAGTGCTTTATACATTAGTAGCTATGTGTCTGATGTATCTAAATCTCCCAAATTCCTCCCAAAGCCACTGAAATGTATCTATAATTATTCCTATTTTGTGGCTCAGAAACCTGAGTTTTCAGAGGTTTTTTGGCCTGTTCTAGTTTGTGCAGCAAATTAAATTTAATATGAAAACAAACAAAATTAGGCCCAGGTGCAAACCCAGGAGAGTCTGTATTAAAAATTATTTTATCCTTTTTTAAATTCAGTGTTGTTGTGCATTGAATCTAGGGCCTTACACATATTAAGCCATCAGTTCTCAGTCTCTGAGTCACTACCCCTTGGTGGGGAGTTGAACAACCCTTTCACAGGGGTCACTTACATCAGAAAACAGACATGTATATTATAATTCATAAAAGTAGCAAAATTACAGTTATGAAGTAGCAATGAAAATAACTTTATGGTTGGGGGGGTGTCACCACAACATGAGGAGCTGTATTAAAGGGTCACAGCATTAAGAAGGTAGAGAACCATTGTGTTAGACCTCTGAGTTGTGGCCTCAGCCCTTTTTCTTTCCAGACAAGGCCTCACACATTTAACCCAGCTGGCTTTGAACTAATTGTAGCTAAGACATGACTTGGAGTTGTGAGCCACCTTCTCCCAATAACTGGCATGGCCATCAAGTTTCCTGGAGCTCTTACTGTTTTGTGCCGGTCACCTGTCTAGCTGATCTTTAACTCTGTCCTCAGAGGACGGGCTGTTAGTGTCCCAGAAGCCCACACTGTTGGCTAAAGACTAAGATGATACTTATGAGCCACTGGACATTTGACATGGATGCTGGCTCTGGGAAGGATCAGGCTTGGAATTCTCAACTGCAAGGGGAAGGGATGTTTGTTATATTTGTCTCGAAGTATCAGCTCCCCAACCATTTTCCTGAGGGTCCCAAGGTGGAAGATGTACCCAGGAGCCCTGTGGCCTGCTGCATCAGAGGCTCTTGGAAATGGCTGGAGGTTTTCAGGTTCCTGCAGATGCAGGAGGGTAGCCAGCTCTATGTTGGCATGGGTAGAAGAGAGAGGAAGGCATTTGCTTGGTCTGATTTTTCATTCTGTGGCCTGTAGTCTTGAGACTATCTAGCCCCCACCCCCTGAGGTCTCCTTCCTCTCCATCAGCAGTGACAAGCTGTGTCTGCATTCTTTTCCTTGGATCCTTCTTAAGGTATCGGACCCATAGCTCTGTCTGCTCTAATCTTTCTGAGAATAAAAAATTATACCCCTCATTTTTTTTCCAGGAGGAGAGGGGTATAATTTGTGACTAAAACCAGGGTTCTCAGGCTGTGAAAATATCTACTGCTTAGCTGTTTCCATATGGATTAGAGATGGCATTTATAGCTCAGATCCAGAGGACAAGCCATGTTTTTATCACTGAATATCCTCTCCTGGAGGTTCCCCATGAAAAGTAAGGCTTGCGGAGCCAGGATGGGAGACAGCCAAGGCTCATTAACCTACTCATTCATTTTCATATTCATTCTTACCCTCTCTCTTTCTCTCTCTCTCCCATTCTACCCTTCTCCCCCAACCATGAAAAACAATAGCGTAATTTTTGCTAAATTCAACCTCAAGGTACAAATCCTGCAGAACATCACATTAATTAGATACTCTAATTTCCAAGGAGAGCCTCCTGTGCCGGCATCCATTGGTTAGCTTCAGTGATAAAAGGAGCAAAGGGCGAATCTCATGTGCCCTTATCATTCACATGGTTCCTTGAGGAGGATAAGGCACTGTGAACATTACAACTTCAAATGAGAGTGTTGTTGCCTAGAGTTACTACCGTGCCACACTACAGAGTGATGGCTTCCAACTACAGAAACGTATTACCTTCCAGTTCTGGAAGTCAGGAGTTGACAACCAAGGTGTGGCTAAGCCACTGCCTCTGGGACATCTGTCGGGAAACTCCTTCCTGTCTCTCCAGTGTCGCTGCTGGTGCAGCCAGCCTGGGTGTTCCTGGGCATTCTTTGACTTGCAGTTGTAGCGTTCTCATCTCTGTCATCATGTGGTCTCTGTCATCATGTGGTCTCTGTCATCATGTGGTCTCTGTCATCATGTGGTCTGTCTTTGGCTGGGTATGTGCCTTCATATGACATCATCTGTGTGGGGGGGTTCCCTAGTAGCTTTATGTCTGAACTTGGTTCCATCCACAAAGACCCTGTTTGTGAATGAGACTACTTTTGTATGTTTGGTGGGTTAGGAATGAGGCATATGTTTTTTTGGGGTGGCACATTGTAAGTCTTTACAGGTGATGTGTTAGAGGGATGGGTCAGGGTTTCTTCGGAAACCTAATGAGAGGAAGCAGACAATGTTGAGGTTTGTTCTGGCTAATCTTTTGTCAACTTAGTACAAGCCAGGCTTGTCTGGGAAGAGGGAACCTCAGTTAAGAGAGTGCCTCCATAAGGTGGCCAGTAGGAAAGTCTATGGGGGAATTTTCTTGATTAGTGATCATCGTGAAAGGGACCAGCCTATTGTTGGCAGTGCCATTCCTGGGCAGATGGTTCTGGATGTATAAGAATGCAGGCTGCATACGCTATGAGGAGCAAATCAATGAGCAGGTGTTTAAGTTGGGGGAGGAAGCCTTTGGTCAGATGAGTTTGGGCAACACTGTCTTGATTTAAGTCAATCAAGCCCCTTAATACAGGAGAATCATGAGTGTTGAGGTGGGGGAGAGGGGAGACACACCTCACATGTACGTTCTTGTGGATGTTGGTGCACATGTGGGTGAACAGGCACATGTGTAATCGAGCATGCACGGAAGTAACAGCACAACTGTGACCATTGGAGTTTACCTTCTGCACTGTTTGCACTGTTTGAGACAGGGGTCTCATCCCTAGCTGGCCCCAAAGGTTCTGAGGATCCTCTTGTCTCTGCATATCATCTCTCCAATGGAGCGTTGGGACTATAGACACATGAGCTACTATGCCTAGCTTTTACATAGGTCCTTAAGTTATCTGAAGTTACATCTTCATACTTGTGCAGAAAGTGCTTTCCCTAGTGAGCCATCTCCCTAACCCTGAGCTTTAGTGTGTGTGTGTGTGTGTGTGTGTGTGTGTGTGTGTGTGTGTGTGTGTACGTGTACACAAGTGGGCATAAGTTATGCATGTGCAGGGGGTCAGAGGGTAACTGTGTGTCAGTTCTCAGATGCTTTGCATCTTTTCTTTGAGACAAGGTCTCTCATTGGACCTTTACCATGGAGGCCAGCCTCGATGGTCTGTAGGCTTCTAGGAATCCACCTGTCTTCACCTCTTAGCTCGTCATTGCTGGGATTACAAGCAGCGCATGCTACTGTGCCTGGCTTTTTACATGAGTACTGAGGATCTAAACCCACTTTCTTATGCTTTGGAGGCAAGCTCTTTATTAGTTGAGCCATCTCCCCAGCCCAGATACTGAGTTTTCAGTGTACTTCTTAATGCACGCTAAATTGAATCCTTTTGGGAGGGGAGTCGTGACATTTCCAGGTTGCATTGTACTGATAAGAGAACTACCCATTTTTGTTGCTGTATCCCTTCCAATTTGTATCCTTCAGAACGGAAAAATGTGGTACCAGACTTTGTCAAGGCTTTCAATGGGCTTGTAGGAAGTCTGGAATTTTTTAATAAAGTGTGAAGATGATATGAAATTCAAATTTTAATGTCTACAAATAAAGTTTCATGGGCATATAACCATATTCATTTGCTTATGTATCATCTTTGGCCACTTTTACCCCAGAGTATCAGAATTAAATAAAGTAGTGACTTATGGTCACTAAGGCAGTAGCTAGCCACATGGGCCATCACAGGAACAGTGTACCGGCCCCTTGTCTAGTGAGGCCCAGAGGTGCCCCTATAGTTGTAATCTCTGACATTGAAGGCTTGGTCCCCAGCCTGTGATGCTGTTGGGAAGTAAGGAATTTTAAGGGGTGGAGCCTAGTTGAAGGATGGTAGGATACTGGAGAGAGTTCTCCTGAAAGGAAAAGTTGAGTCTGTATTACTTCCTGCTTCTTCTTTTTCTTCCTGGCTTCTATGAGGATAACCAAAAGCCTTTTCTGCCACATGCTCACACCATGATGTAATCTGCTACCACAAGACCAAATGACCACAGACTAAAATCTCTGAAACTCTTGATCCAAAATAACCTTCCCTCACCCCATCAAGCTGATGAGCTTAGGCATTTTGGTATAGTAATAAAAGATGATTAAAACAGGCCCTAACCTTGTATTTGCAAATACTTTGAATGCTATAAAGGGGATGTGTGAGGACCATACAATTGGGAGGTTTCATTGCCTCCTGATGATGCTGCAGTAGGTGGAGATGGTAGGATAAGTCTTCTAGAAAAAGCTCTTAAAGACTAGGTCTGAAACAGGGCTGGGTAGAGAAGGGGAATAATACATGAAGGTCTGATTCAGAAAAGAGGCATGGGAGCAAGTTCCAGTGTAGCTGGCGCATAAAGAAAGACAGACCGAAGTTATTTGAGGCATGGCCAGCAAAAACCAGTCACTCCAGAGCATCTCTCGGGACCATGCTGAGTGTGATGGCCACTCTTCACTGTGAACTTGACATTTCTGGGAAGAATTCTCAACTGAAGAATTGCCTCTATCAGATTGGCCTGTGGGCATGTCTGTGGGTCTTTCTTTGATTGCTAACTGATATAGGGGGGCCCAGCCCATTGTGGTTGGTACCATCCCTAGGCTTGTGGGCCTGGGCTATATTAGAAAGGTAGTTGAGCATCAGTACAGCAGCAAACCAGTACACACTGTTCTTCTCTAGCTTCTGCTTCAGTTCCTGCCTCCAGATTCCTGCCCAGAATTCCCTCCATAATGGACTGTAACCTGTAAAAGAACATAAACCTCTTCTTCCATGTGTAGCTTTTGAACATGGCGTTTTTCAGAGTAGCTGAGGTAGGACCCTGAAGATTCTGAACTTCACCCAGGGAGTCGGATATCACTAAAGGGTGTGAGCACAGGAGTGAGGTGATGGGTCAAATGCTGTGAAGTCTCTCTTGTGTCATCATGAAGAATGAGCCTAGGCCTGGAACATGTACTGGCACCTGGGTCTGAAGAGGAGAAGCTGAGGAGTCACCTGGGGAGGAAAGGCAGAATGGACCACAGATGTGCAGGTTCCTGCTGTTGCTTGTCCTCCTTCCTGCTGGCCCCTGCACCCCTGACAACCTGAGGTCCTTGCTTCCTGGTCTCTGGCTCTGCACTCTTGGACCACAACTTCATGATAAACATTAATTGCTTGCTGCACACCTACTATGAAGCCAGAGTTCCTGTGAGTTGGACATGATCATGAGATTCTTACCCCTGCAGGGGCATGTTGATGGATCTAACCATAGTACGGTAATATGAAGAGGGCTGGTGACTGGGGGCCAAGTTACACGGAGGGACAGAGGAGGAGTATTGAACAAACACAACTGGGAAGACATTGACTGTAATTCAGATATCTGGGCAGGCTTCCTGATAGAGATAGCCTTTAAACTGTGCCCTGAAGAATGTGTCCTTGATAAGGGGAGGATAGTAATTCAGCATGTGTTAAGTGATGGAGACTAGCGACAGGGCACGGCGGGTGCAGGGTCGGACTAGGGAAGCCATGAGCCTTGTCAGGGCTGAAGCAGTGGTCCTGGGGCTCCCTCCCTGGTTTGGAAATGTGACCCAGATACTTGATCTCTTCATGTTCTTTATACTTTAATCCAAGGCAGCAGAAAGCGTGCGCATGCTTGCTGGCATGCTCTCTGTCCCTCACCGTGCCAGGGTCATGCCTGCTTCATTTCACAGCTTCCCCAGACAGGTACAAACCATGAATCACATCCTCCGACATGAACTTGTTTATAGGCATAGCCCTTAACAGGAAGCAGAAACACACTATCACTCCCACAAGTCTGCAAGGTTCCTAGCCGCTATGACTGTACTTACCCCTGACCTCTCAGTTTCTCTTGCTGGCTGATATCCTGGCCCCTGGCTATTTTCTAGGACCAATGACTTTCACCAAGGTTTTCTCATTCCTGGCCCTGCAAGACAGAGGACTATTTGTAGTCCTGAGCCTTCTATCCTATGCCAGGAGTAACTTCATAAATGCTGGCAGTGGAGATAGGTCCCCTAAGAGCAGTTTGGCCAATTAATTTATTAAAACCTTATGAAAATAGTGAAATAAAACAGATCTACAGAAGCAAATATTTTAAAAGTACAACAGGTAACAATTATGAGAAAAATCTAAATCCTTGTCAGCTGGGTCAAAAATATAGTACAGTTGGCCTTTTGTATCTGTGGGCTCAACCAACCACAGACTGAAAATATTTGAAAGAAAATGGGTTTATATTATAGATTTTTTTTTCTTACAGTTATTCCACTGATGTAGCCTTTGTGTTGTTGCTGTGGGATGCTCTGTATGCTGTGAATATGTGTTGCTCTGATTAGTGGATAAATAAAATGCTGACTGGCCAGTAGCCAGGCAGGAAGTATAGGCAGGATAAGCAGACAAGGAGAATTTTGGGAAGAGGAAGGCTGAGTCAGATGACATCTGCCCACCGTCCAGGGAGCAGCAGGTCATGGCACATAGATAAAGCCACAGAACATGTGGTGACATATAGATGAACAGAAATGGGCTGAGTTTAAGTGTAAGAGCTAGTCAGTGGTGGGCCTGGGCTAATGGACATGCAGTTTTAATTAATATAAGCCTCTATGTGTCTACTTGGGTCTGAGTGGCTGTAGACCAGGCAGGACACAGGAAAATTTCAGCTGCATGCTGAAGAGTCAAAGTGTTCAGGAAGATACATGTGGGTTACGTTAGTAAGTACTATTCCATTCGGTGTAGGAATTCATCCATTTCCTGCTTTAGACCCAGGAGCTTTATAAACATGGCTAATAGAGATTCAAGATCATCTTCTTGGTTCTGGTGAGGTCCCCTGATTGTGGCAAAAAGTGGAGGATGGTGTGACGATGGCAGCTCATGGAAGAGCCAGAGATTACATGGTGAAACAGGAAGCTGGAGGGATTCAGGTGCCAGGATTGCTCTCCTATTCCATGTCACTCTTGAGAGAACAAGCCCTCTTTACTTCTTGAGATCAGCATTAATTTCTTCCGTGGGCAGTGCTCCCATTGCCCAACAACTTCCCCCACCTTCCCCTGGTAAATGCTGTCACATTGAGGACCAAGCTTCCAGTAGATGAACCTTTTGGGAAGAAACAATAATAGGACTTGAACATTTGAGAATTGGGGTATCCTGCATGTATAAGGATCAAGAACCAATCCCAGGTCAGTACCAAAGGAGAGTTATACCAATGATATTCTCAGCAGCTTCCACACATACCCCTTCCACTTGACTGGTTTCTCATGTCTGACGTCATAAGACTAAGAAATATTAGTTGTCATAATCTCTGCCTTGACAGAGAAAGCCAGCTTCACGGAGAGGAAAACTGAGATTTAGGATTAAAACAGTGATCTGCCCTCTGGACACGCTCACACAAAAGACACCACCCTATCCATCAGCCTTAGGGGCAGGACTAGCTGTTGCTATAGAAACATGAGGCTGGCAAGATGCCTGCCCAGGTGATGCCCACGGTGTCTCTCTGTTGCTGTCCGATGTTTATGGAGATCTCTGAGATTATGAAAACTTCAGCTACACACTGATGCCCCCCCAACCCTGCCTCTCAGCACTCCCTGTCTCCACCATTTCACAATAAACTGTGTGCTTTTTTCTTGTTATCAAGGGAGCTTGTGGGTACTCAGGTGGGAATCTGGAAGAGCCAACAACAACTGAGGGATAACTCCTGATTAGCTAGCCAATCAGGTTACAGATGGTGTGGAGACTACATTTCCAGCAGTGGTGGAGGGGTAGAGCCTATATTTGTAGAAGGCACTGAGTGAGTCTCATCGGAGAAACAGCTTCCACAGGGAGAGAAATCTAGATGGTTCTTCACTGTCTTGCAAGGTGGATGTGCTCCATTTTAGGGCTTGGGTACCAACTTGGACTGTTTATAATGGGTGTACTGCAGCCAGATCCACAGAGTCTCAAAATGAAAGGGATGCAGGGAGGCTGGTGGGAGGAGGCCCCTGTCTGCAAGTGTGTGGGATAAGACTTCCTCTTAACCCATTTTCTCTACCTGGCTTCCTCCAAGGGCTGGACCTGCCACTTGCAAGCATGTCTTCATGACCAAGGACTGGAGACTAGGAAAGCATTTGAATGCCCCCAGTGTTACAAGCCTATGCTCTCAGACACTCAGTTTGTTCTGTCTGGGTGGAAAACTTCATCCAAAGCCAGACTGAATCACATCAGTTTCTAAGACATTCCTCAACCATGTTAGGCAAGCTGCGTTAGAAGGAAACCTGATATAATTTTGGAAAAGCCTTCCTAGAGAAAGGACATTCTCACAGCTGCCTAGCCTCTTTCTGTGTCCAGACTTGGAGGGGTCCCAGGCTCCACGGAGGAGCTCGATGGGCCTGGGACTGACACAAGACTGCTTAGGTTTTGTAGGATATTCTTAGTCTCATTACAGGTCTTCTAGAAGGAACAGACATTCTCTGAACCCCATATAAGTGAAAGTCCTATTGCCTCACCCCTGCCTGTTAAATAGTTGTTAAATTTCATATTAACACCAGAGTCTCCTGTTTGGCTGCTGAGCTGGAAACCTAGATTCACTTACAGTGTGTGAGGACTCATGGTCTGGGATGGCTGATGACCCCTGCCAGCATGTGGCTGGGCTGAATTTTGGATGGCTTGGGGCAGTAGATACTAACTGCCACCTGTATGCCTGGGCCATCTTTCTGTTTCATCTGGTCTCTCTGTCCTGCTAGACCTTAGTTTCCCAAATGGAGGTCATGTTTCATGTCTAGAAAGGCAGACCAATGGCCAAATTATAACAGCTTTCTGACCTCCAGCCAGACCCCATCCGAGTTCAGCCAATGGGAAAGGCAGACAACGACTTGGTTGGTGAGCTCTGTATGCTCATTCTTGCCTAGGTCCTAAATCACAATGGAAAATTTTCTGGGACGGGATGACTCCTTTTGTAAACAAGGACATTCATCTTGTTGTGATGGATGTGCCTGGTGAAGCATGTGTCTCTCAGAGGCCCTGTGCCATCCGATTGTGCCTGGAGTAGGGTCTGCATTTGACAATACAGTTGCAGAGGAATAACAGTTAAGGCGGGAATCCTGGAGGCTGGCCGGAATTAGCTAACTGTTAACGGATGGAGACTGTGCTTGTGTTTCCAGTGTCTATAGAGTGGGGGTTCTAACTTAATCAATGCATGGCTTTTCATTGTTTTGCCACATACTGGATACTTTGGGTCTATAAAAAAAGAAAAAGCTAGGAAGATGGTTCATTGGGTAAGAGTGGTTGCTGTACAAGCGTGGAGGCCTGAGTTGGAATCCCTGGCACCTGTGTGAAAACATGGCATGGCTGTGTGTGCCTTTAACCCTTGTGCTAGTGGGTGGAGACAAGTGTATCCTGGGAGCTTCTTGGCCAGGCAGTCTCTTTGGAAAAGGTGATGTACACTTCAGCAAGAGACCCTGTTTGAAGAGTTTATGGCAGAAAGTGATAGAGAAAGACACTGTAGACCTCTGCATGTTGGGCAACCGTCATAACCATGTACATGTGCCACAAACATACCCGTGTATGTGTGTGTGTGTGTGTGTGTGTGTGTGCACATGTGTGCTCTATCTCAAGGAGCTTCCAGGATTGGAACATTACAACATGTGGGCATGAAAACAGGATCTTCTAGCCCTGTCCAGTATTAAGATACCAGAGAAGATTGGGACACTTGAGGAAAGGTGGAGGAAGGCAGGGGGAGCTAGAGAGAGATGGATCTGTGGGGAAGGCCTTTCCTGGGTCTCCAGGATTTGATCAGGAAGGATGAAGATGTGGAGAATAGAGAGAGGGCATCCCAGGAGAGGAATGGCCACACTAAAGTGTTGCAGTCAGGTAGACCAGTCTAGTCATCTTAGAGCAGTTCAGCATGGAGATGGGGAGGGCAGCAACCAGGCTGGAACTGGAGGCTGGGCCTTGAATACTTCCAGTTCTGAGCTTTGGACAGGGCACCCTTGGCAGGGTTTTGAGATTCCAAACAATATGAGCGAAGAGGGCAAACAAGAACAGAACAAAACGCAGGGTATAGTCAGTCTTCTCTTAGCATGACATAAAGAGCCCACTGTGTGCCAGGGGCCCGGCTCAGGAGCCTAATGATGTAGCTCACACAGATTAGATAAGAACCCTAGCTAACCCTCACAGAGCTTTTGTAGCATGTGATTGGCAGGGAACAAACACAGTGTGAAGAAGGTATTGCCAGGAACTAACTGCAAGGTCCAGAGCAAGTAGCAAATGGGTGGAAGTAATTAAGCATTAAGGCAACTCCACGTAGTTAAAAGGGAGGTTTATTTTGTGGGGTAATTTACAAGTGAAGGGATAGGTAATAGGGTCTGGGAAAGGTGAAGCGCAGTCCAGAAGTGTTCTCTGGAGAACTCTGCTCGGTCTACCTCCAGCGTCCAGTGTCCAGCAACCAAGAGAGCCAGCCCATCGAGATCTTGGGTCTTCAGGATTCTCTCTAGACTCCGCCTTGTATGTGTGACAGTTACCAAAGCCTCAATGGGGGTGATACTTCCAGGTCAAAGCTGGGATGGCTACCCATTACAGTGGAAGGCTCTGTGTCACTTTGGACGCTGGGCAGTAACTTAGATTGTTTGTGGGTTACTCATCATTTTCTCTGTGTTCTTCCTATATGTAGGGGAGTCCCCCCCTTGTCATTCACCCTGCTTACAGTGAGCTGGTAAATGCTCTACCACTGGTGCCTCTCCAATGATGGCAGGGGGCTACAGAGACAACTGTAGTGTTTTCAGGGAGGTTGTCTTTGCTCTACATTTCCTGTAATAGTAATAACAAGGGCACATGGAAACTGAGGGACCTGTGGAGTGGTTCTAAGCCAACAGATTACATATTTACATTATGATTCATAACAATTGTAAAATTATAGTTATGAAGTAGCAGTGAAAATAATTTTATGGTTGGGGGTCACCACAACGTGAGGAACTGTATTAAAGGGTCTCAGCATTGGGGAGGTTGAGTATCATTGCTATAAGCTCTGGAAATGTGATCTTTTTCTTCTACCCTGTGGACAAGGATCACTGACATTTCCACACTCCAAGGCCCAAGAATTTGTTTCTTAGGTTCTGACTTTTCTGGTCATGACAGGTGACAAACACATCCTGAGCTCCATGTAGGAGACCTGGCCTTCTTGAGTGTGACATCTGGGTGCCTTCATTTGCCCATCTGTAGAATGAGAGTGTGGACTATGTAAGTGCTGCCTAGACTTCTGCTGGGAGAGTCAATTAAACTTTAAAACGCTGAGACCATTTCACAAGGTTGCCAACTTCTTATTTTGACAAGCAGAGGCCTAACAAAGAAACTGTCAAATGTCAGCTCTACCATCATTGTCATTTTATTCAAAGGGTATGTTAATACCCAACAAAGAAGTGATGGCATAATGTCAGAGAAAAGGACAGCTCTTCCCTGGAGAGAGCATCAGCTGTCTTTCTCCAGCTCTCTACATTTAGTTATGCTGGCCTCTTCATTCCAGATAGCATTCCCGGACAGTGTGGCTCCTGTGGAGCCAGAGCATCTATGAGCTAACCTGCCAGACCAACTGTGCAGCATGAGGTCCCATTTAGGCCCGAGTATCTTCATCTCAGTGCTATCACTGGGCTTACTTCCTTCTCTTCCTTTTCTCAACCTTGACCCTTTCCCTGTCCCTCTCTGTGACTTTGCTCTGGAGGCTGGGTGGCTAGTTGTCTTAGAGCTAAGAGAAGGTAGGACATGAGGAGGCTGTGGCCTTTCTGACCCACTGAACAGACCCATTTTTAAAAATAATTTATTTTATGGGCATTATTGTTTTGCCTGTATGGTGATGGATTCCCCTGTAACTAGAGTTACAGACAGTTGTGAACTGCCATCTGAGTGCTGAGAATTGAACCCAGGTCCTCTGGAAGAACAGCCAGTGCTCTTAATCACTGACCCATCTCTCCAGGCTCTGAAACAGATCCATTTAACTCTTATAAGTGGCCCCCATTCCTCAGGGCTTTCAATTGGTCCCTCTATTATTTTACTCGCCTTGTTCCCAAGACAAAATATCCACCAAAATCAGCTTAAGGAAGGAGAGGCTTGTTCTGGCTCACAGTTCCAAGGGACAACCCATCAGATGGGTGTCACGGCAGCAGGTATGTGAAACAGCTCGTCATGTTACATATGCAGGGAGGAAGCAGGGAGAGACATGAATCCCGCTGCTCAGCCAGCTTTCTTGTTACAAGAGCTAGGACTCCAGGCCCCGTGGGATTATGCTGCTTACATAGAGGGTAGGTCTTCCCCCCTCAATTACCTAATCCAAATAATTTCTCAAAGGTGGGCCCAGGGCTTTGTCCCCAAGGTCTTTCTAGATCCTGTCAAATTGATAAATACTAGCCTGCACCCATATCCACACCCATGTTTTCACGTTTTGTCTTTCCTCTCCCTACTTGAGTCAAGAAAATTAATTTGGCCTGGACACAAAGGTCCCTGATATCTTTCCTGAGATTTCCTGTGGGTCCCAGTTCATACTCTTGTTCCTGACCCAGTCTTGCTTCTGCTTTGGTGAACTGGACAAAGATCAGGTTTGCTACTTGCAACTTAATAGATTCTAACCTCCTGGTGTCATACAAGTGCATTATCTGGCACTGAGAGAGTGTTTTGAATTGCTATTTGCCAACTTCTCATCTTATTGTTAGCATCACTATGGTGATCCTCACAGGTACTATCTGAGGAAGTAAGTATTTTTAATCCTGGTTTGCCACTAAAGGAACCAAGGCTAGGATTATGTGAAATAACTCCATCAAGGTTGCACAGTTCAGTAAAGTGGACCCACGGATCAGGACTTTTGCAACTCTGACAAAATGGCCTGGCTGTCTCATACCTCTTCCAGCCATTTTTCATTTGTGGGGACTCTACAGTAGTCTCTTATGATTGCCTTGTTTTTCAAGTCAGTAGCTCCTATGATGTTCAGCTTCTCATTCCTAAAGATCATACATGTTCCAAGGTCCCAGGTAGCTCTCTCTGTACAGCATTGTGACTCTGAGAATCATTTTCATCTTTTTCAGTAAGGAGAGGGGGTTTGTGGGATATGAGCTTCTGGCAGCTTTGTAAGGCCACTCTGCTGCATGGGGACCTGCCTGATACCTCAACTGCTTATCTTTAATATGGGATGAGTAGAGTCTCGTGTGTGGTGTTGGTACTAGCATTCACAGAGACAGCACAGTGCATGCAGACAGTTGTCTCCATTACTAATCCAGCTGAACCTCTGGCCCTGCTTCAGACCGGCCTGCTGTGATTAGCCACATGAGCTTGTCTTCCAACTGAGGCTCTCCAATGGTCTCTTGTTTAGCCAGTGTGGAGCTACTTTCTATCTGGTTGATGCTGAGGGTGGGCCATGGGGTTGCCCTACAGACTGGCATTTCTGTGTCTGGATCCTTGCAGGTTAGCTAGCTGCCTTGGACTTGCCCAAGGATATCCTTACCCAGGAGTCATAGATATCTATTAATCTAGTCCATATTTCCAAGGCCCCAACAGCAGGCTCTAAGCTGTTACTTTTTCTCCCCAATATTAAACTAGTCAAAGGATCCAGTCATCATAATTCCTCAAGGATACATGTATTTGCCACTAAAGCTTGAGGGATGACCTATTAATTGGAAGTTGGAAATGATACTGTTTGAGAACATGTCTAATATTTCATGGGTTAGCCTGGAGCCCCTTTCCTAGGACATTTCTCCAAATCCCTTTTCATACATGTCTGACTATAACCTAATTTAGGTGTTCATACAATGTTGTGTCTTAGAAGCTGCCAAATATATGACAATCATGTCAGTAGTACTGACAAACAGCCTCTTGCAGAGGACACCTATCTGATTTTTTTTGGCACATTGTGTCTATCTGAGTATCATGAAATAGAAAGAAAAACCTGGCCTCTACACTTAGACCAGATCAGATTTAAAGCTCAGTTTGGCTACTTGTGAGAATGGGCTTGCACATTGATGCAAAATAATCAAGTAGAGAGCTTGGCCTGTTATTGAGTGTAGAGGTGACCCAGAACTTTGTGAGGGCCAGCTACCCCATGCTCCTTAGGAGCAGCTTAGAGAGCACTCTGTGAAGAGCTGGAAGGATCGCTACCCCCCTTCTCATGTCCTCCAGTTAGGGAAATGACAGGCAGTGGGCTGAGCTGAGCCAGGAACAAATGCAGTGAGGGATCCGTAGTCCAAGCTATGAGGTCAAGGTGGTTAAGACCCAGACAAGACCCTTGGGGCCCGTTTACACGGCTCCTTTGATTCTGAGACACGAGAATGTGAGGTGTAGTGATGGTGAGCTTTTGTTAAAGGTCACTTGGCCTTTCTCTGTCACCTTTTTTTTTTTCCACCACAAAGACTCCTGAAGTACAATTGTTCACACAGAGCACACAGGTGTTTTGGAGAAAGAATGCATCTGATACACCTGGAGAGCAATGGCTGACTTGGCCTGAAGCACAAGAACCATGGCAGGGATACCTGGTACACCCGGTAGTCTTCTAACTCCTGAACAATAGGCTTCATCTGAGCTTGTTTTTAAGCCTCTGTGGGTCAAATCTTTGAACAGGGTGTCCCATCCATGGAGTTGTGGTCCAATAGTTAGGGAGACTCCCAGCTGACCATGAAAGGATGGCCTCATACAGGGTCCCCGGGATCTATGGTGGTGGGGTTTTGTGCAGCCATTAGATATGCAGGATATTCTGAGTAGCCAGGGAAAGGATGCATAACTGGACTTCCCAAGGGCAGGAAATGAGCTCTGTTGCCCTCCCTCACCAGCTCTGGCTGGGACCTGAGGACTCCTCTGCCCTAGTTCTCTTCTGGAGTGTCCAGTGACCACCTCCTCTCAGCCGTCCATTCATAGAACTCTGGCCATGAGCACCCCAGCTGGCGGTGCCCACATTATGCTTTACTTGCTTTGAGCTGCTTTCGGTAATCTGCCTAATGCCCTAATATGCAGGATTACTGGTACCTGGGGAAATGCCCACGGTCTGCTGTCCTACCGCCCAGGATGTGTGAGAGACTGGGGTGGGCTTCCTCTTCCGTTACTGGCAGTGGGGTGGGCATGAAAGGAGGACAGTTCTACTTGTAGGCCTGGGGAACCCTAGGGGATCAGCACCAGGATGATGGTTTGCATAGAGGCACAGAAGCGCTCACCCTTGGGTGATATTTTGAGTTGTGGGATTTCAGTGTTTTCAGACTATTTCACAATGTCATGGTCATTCTCATGCAATAAAGCTGAAATGGGTGTGTGGACATTTCAGACTCACCCCGTCCCCTGAGACTGTATTCACTGAGGTGTAGGTGGTACAGAGCCTCGATGATGTGAACCACTCAAACATTGTGATCAGATTGTCACAGAGTCTGGGCCTGCCTCCCCGCATGGTCCTCAGTGGTTCCTCACAGAGACTGTGCTTCCTAGGTCAAAGAACTGTGGCTTTGACTTACTACTTCTTGCTACCCAGGTAAGGACTCCCTTCAGAGAAACCACCCAGGCTGGCACGGCCACATGGGCCTCCCAAGGTCAGGTCCAGTTCCACCAACTGTCACTGTTCCTCTGGCAGGACAGAAGGTCTTTGAACTGTACGTCCAGCTGAGGGCATCTGTGTACAAGTTCCTGGCTCAACTTGACAGACGGGGAGGGGTCAGAGGAAGGCAGGGGCATGGCTGGGAACAATAGGCAGATGAGACAATAAACTAAGAGCAGAGCCTGAAAATGAGGCACAAGAGATTGAAGAAGTTTCCTGGTCCTGCTTTCTACAAGGGTGCTCTGGAGTAGAACATCTACTCTGTCTCTTGGTCCTAAGGACCCAAGTAAGGGCTCCAGCTTAAGGTTCCCCAGGATGGGAGCTGCATCTAGCCCCTTGGATGGCCTCCAGGGAAAAGGTGAACTGGTTCTCCTTCAGATCACCTCACCCAGGTACCTCAGGGTTTATAGGACCCAGGCAGAGAAAGGCCTACACACCAAAGCCCTGGGCAGAACGCAGCTAAGCCTCTGTGGATGTGAAGGACAAGGGATAAAGTCAGACCTTTTCCTGCACGGAGAGCCTTGACCCTCAGCAGGAGGGCTGCCCAGCCTGTCAGCGCCCATGTTCATTTCCACTTCAACATCTGGCTTCTTGAAGTCGGGTTTGTGGTTTTGTAGTGGTTCTTGGAGGACAAAGGATGGCATTCTTCTGACCTTGAGTTCACCAACCTCCTGAGGTATAAGGACCTTGAGAAGGTCCCGGCAGTATGTGCAGTCCCAGAAGTGGGTGCAAAACACACTCATAATGATGACGGACCTTGGCGGTGTCAGTTACCCACATTTTAATTCCTTTCTCCAGCTGCCCTGGCCAGACAGATTTGTGTTGTCCCATCCCCCCTCCCCCCCCCCCCCCCTTTATGCTGTCAGGCAGTGGGGTTTAAATTCTGACAGTGTCTTCTTGGGCCAGCTGCTTAGACCTGTAGCTGTTCAATGAGGACATTAGCACCTACCTCATAGGACTGCTGTGATCATGCTCATAATGGCAGCCTGTGTCATTATCATTACTGTGTTCTTTACTAATATTATCTCGATCCTGTGCCTGCCAAGAACTGGCTTTCATTTGCTGCAGCTCTCTTCCCTGCCCCCTCCTCCTTCCCTCACCTACCTCTTCCCCTTGGGATCTTCCTTTCCTTCCTTCCCCCATGCTACCCTCTTCCTTCCCATTCTCTTTCCTCCCTCTTTCCCTTTTCTTCTCTCTCCCCCTTTTCTTCTCTCTCCCTTTCCTTCCCTCCCCTCCCCTCTCTCCTCCTTCCCTCTTCCTCCTCCTTCCTAGCTCCCCCCCCCCCCAACACACTCCATGAAAATGGATTTGTACTTACTGGAACCTGCAGTGTTTAAGTTGTCAAACTGACAGGGGTCTACTGTGTGGAGCGTCACGACAGTGATTCCAAGTACATAGGTTTCCAGGTGGTCATGAAAATCCTACCTGAACCGGGATATTTCCAGCACCATGATCAGAAAAGGGTTCAGGGATCAGATGAGGATCTGAACCAGCACCCAGGAGAGTGGTGTGTGGATACTGGGGTGCCGAGGGAGCAGCCAACGGCAGTAGCCTCTAAATCAGGGTAGCCTGGTGGCACAAGGAATCCAGTGCGGCTGCAGTGACAGGAATGGGTTTCAGACACTCTGATGAGACTTAGGAGGAAAGAGATTGGGTGAGTGGGACAGTGTGAGGGCTGGTTGTCTTCAGAGAGGAAAGGGCAACTTCAGAAGGGTGTTGGGCACAGTGGCAGTGAGATGAGTTTTTTAAAAAAACTGTATTCTCTTTTCCAGATGGCCATTCCCTAAATGACTCTTCAGGCAGGGGATGGGGAACCAGTAAGCAAAGCCTGAGGTGTCGTTAAACCCATTCCAGGCTTGCAGCTCCCAGGGTGGTCCTCTTCAGTCACTTGGACCAGCTGGCTCCCCACCTCGGCGTACGTGCCGAGGTGTGGCACCTAAGGTGACCTTGGCCTCTGGCTGTGCCAACATATGTCTGTGTGCATGTCCTGGTCGGGGAGGGAGCCTGACCAGGCAAGGGAGGAGAGGGCTTAGGGTTAGCTTGGAAGGCTTTTCTGTACAAGGCTTCTGACTGGACTTGTCATTGCAATGTCCCTGTGGTAAGAAAAGAAAGGATTGTGCATTCTGCAGCAGGGCAGAGTGAAGTGGTCCAGCCTGTGCTCTCAAAGGCTGTTGGCTCTGGGGTGTGAGGCTCCTCCTTTTCTCACCAGTACTGGGGGATAAGGGTGCCTCACTGTCCTCCTTATGGAACAGTAGTGTTTGGGGGAGTGCTCTGCTCTGTGTGACCGAGGCCTCTGCAGGAGGGACAGGTGGGGCTCAGCATTTACAGAGAAGCACGCAAGGGTTTGGGGATGTGAAATGATTTACCTACGGCCACCCAAAAGCACTGATCTTGGACTGCCGCATCTGGTTTCTCAAAGCTCCTTGTTGTGAATCTGTGCATTGGGGACCTTGTTGGACTGGCCTGGGTAAGAGGGCCATGTGGTCTGCTTCACCATCCTCTGTTTCACATCTGTATGTCCTGGGAGAGGGGCAGGAGCCTAAGAAGTTGCCAAACCCCTTCCTTCCTTCCTTCCTTCCTTCCTTCCTTCCTTCCTTCCTTCCTTCCTTCCTTCCTCCCTCCCTCCCTCCCTCCCTCCCTCCCTCCCTCCCTCTCTCTCTCTCTCTCTCTCTCTCTCTCTCTCTCTCTCTCTCTGTGCGTGTGTGTATTCAAATCTAGATTCCATACATGACAGAAAATGTGGTATATGTTTTTCTGAGTCTGGCTTATTCTGCTTAACATTCTGAGGTACCTTCTCAAGTTACAGTGCTGTTTGGTAACAATGCTCAAATCCCCAGCCAATGGTCTGTATGCAGACCACCAGTGACTGGGGTCCAGTCAGGCCATTGGCCACAGGTAACGTAAAAGAGATGGGTCCATCTGTATCCATGCCAGTGGGGCGTCATGGTGGGAACAGCACTAAAAGGAATAAGGAGAAGGTAGGAAAGGCCATTGCCCAGTAGGGTATGGAGTGGGAGGGGACTGAGGCCATTCTGCTGTCCAGTGTCTCCCAGCTTCCTATGCATACCTCCTGGCTCAGAAACTTTCTCTGACCTCAGAGGTTAGCACGAAGGCTAGATGTAAGCCCAGCATACAGCTGTGCCTGGCCAAGGGGGCCGGGCAGGGCCAGGGGAAGACGGGACTCAGGGGCCTGCAAAAGGTAGCTGAGTGCCTCTTCATTCAGGAATCCTCCCAGGGTGGACACGGGGACTTGTTTCTTTTCCTCTTCTGTGTGGTCCTCTCTCTTCCCCCAAACATCTTGTCTCTGTTTCTATGTGTTTGTTTTTTATTCAGTCCTCCTGAGGCTGGGGCAGTGTAGTGTGAAGTCTGCAGTAAGTAAGTGCCTCCCTTGGGGGTCAAGGAGAGGGTCATACAGTAATTTCCTGGCCAACACCAAGGTCACCCTCTCTGGGCAGTGGTAGAGTCCTCTGAGGGAAGTGGGCTAACTGGACAGATGTTTTGCCATTCAGGAAGTGTATCTTCCCCCTGAGACAGTGCCATCGAATATAAGAGGAAGGATGTAGTCCCAGGACCTGGAAACTGCCTTGCTCTGACCCTGTCTGTCTGACTTGGAAGGGAGCAGTTGGTCCAATGGAGCCTCAGGTCAGGGTGCATCTAAGAGAACACTTGGTTTGACCTAACTAGTGTGGTAATGCCTCCCTAGCTGTCCTGGATGGGGTCCTACAGTCTTGCTGGTCCCCAGAGCCACCTGCCTAGCCA
Source organism: Onychomys torridus (assembly GCF_903995425.1). Classification (NCBI taxonomy): domain Eukaryota; kingdom Metazoa; phylum Chordata; class Mammalia; order Rodentia; family Cricetidae; genus Onychomys; species Onychomys torridus. The sequence goes on from NC_050451.1 coordinate 31,392,782, forward strand.
GAGGATGATACCATGCAGAAGTCACCCTTGTTTTCTGCTCTGCTGTCACGTTATGGAGGCTCACTTTGGACTGGTGGCCTTCCAAGGGCCCAGAGGCAGGAACTACAGTGGAAGCAGCTGTGACCATCGTGGTTTTAACTGAGCACCACATGAAGCACCGCGTCTCATACCTTCCTGGAGAGGGGAGCCTCTCTCTACTCTGCACAGAGAAGGCAGATGCTCTGAGTCAACATGACCCCCAAGAGTGCACCAGAGTCCTAGTGGGCTCTCTGCTGTCTCAGGTGATGCCTGCTTTCGTTACTGGATCTATAAAATGGCCTGTGAAATTCTACTTACCTGCTGGATTTCTTATGGAGCATAAGAAAGGAGGATATACGAAGATGTTTACTTCCTAATTGTTTAAACCCAGTTCTGGCTTCATAAATGGGGACTATTGCTGTTATAAGAAGTTCAGTCTAACTCAACACCTCTCACCTCCTGCATGCCCCCAGCAGGACCACTTAACCCTTTCAGTCCCACCCCCTTTCCCCTGGTATGTGGAGTTACAGCATTAGTGGAGGGGAGCAGGACTTTGCTTTCCAGGCACAGAAACCCCCAGCTAACCTGGCAGGCTGGCACAGGGCTTGATGTAGCTCCCTGCTTCTGTGGCTCCTCCCCCAGTCCTGCCTCCCACATGTGGTAATTAAGCTCACAACATCGAGTATAAGCAAATAATAAGGGCATTATCTCCTGTTAGTTTGTGTTTTTCCGTGCCTATCATAAAGCAATTAAAATAATGAATGCCTTGAAAAACAATAGGTAAGAGGGTTGGAGAAATAGCATGCTATGCGCCGTATACCTCTTATACTGTGAATTATAGATGCATTAAAACCATGGTGGCTGCAGGGGACTCCTGCCTCTGGGCCTTTTCCATGCTGAAAAATGTCTGTCCTTTGAGACAGCAGGCTCAAACAGCAGGAAATTGGCCCTCCAGGTGGCCAGAGCCCAGTTGGCTGGTGTTATGTGTAGCTCAGTTGGTAGTATGCTTGCCTAGCAAGCCCAAAGTCCTGGGTTTGATTTCTTGTAGGGTATAAACTGGAAGTGGTAGTGTATGCTTATACCATCAACACTCCAGAGTCAGAGGCAGGAGTGCTTAGAAGTTCAAGGTCATCCCTGTCTGCATACCTAGTTTGAGGCACTTGAAGCTACTGGAGACCCTGTCTCAAAAACAAGTAAACAGAAGCAAACACAAGAATGTTGGTTTGAAAGCATGTTTCCTTCAGCCCTCACCATTCTGTGGCCAGTTCTGAAAGTAGCAGGTGAGTTTGGCTGAAGGTTCCAAGAAAGTGCTGGAGTTAAGGTCTGTGATCTATTTTGGATGGGCAAGGCCTGTGCCTAAGTTGACCTCACATATGATCTTTAGATAAAAACTACAGCTTCTGGAGTGGATCTGGTACCCTGAGTAGCTGAATGAACCTTGTGCTTTTTGATTTCGGTACTGGCTCGAGACTGAGAACCACTGCATTCAGAGCCAATGTCAGATGTAAGTTAGGGATAGGCATTTTGGGACTCAGTAACTGAGTCTGTGTTATGTGCCATTGGACACTGTTTAGTTCTGGGGAGCAGGCAATATTACCCCGATCTCACAGGGCAGCCCTTGAAGTGGTGGGAGGGCTAGATTTCTGTTTTGAATATGCACCGTGGTTACCACGGCTGCCAAGGATGACATCCTCCCTATCCTCCTGAAGACCCATCCTTTGAGTCTCAGCACCAGGACCAGAGCTAGCCGGCCAATGAGACTAGCCTGGTATGTTTGAGAGGTAGATGTCACACAAATCAGCAGGTGGCCCAAGGCCTCCCAGTCCCAGGCTCCCACTGGGGTTGTTCCAGCTCCTGCAGCTTAAAACACCGGGGAGTAAAATACCATAGACATCCAGTCCTACAGCCCAGCTTCTCAGTCACACTCTGCCTGAGCCAGGGTCAGCCAGCAGGAGAAGAGCAGGCATCAGACACCTTTCCAAACCTACTCTTCCAGTCTCCCCGCTTCCCTGGCCTCACTGGGCCCACCTTGTTCCTTGCAGGAGGTTTCCACTTCTGATTTGGTTCCCCCGTCACAGTCCCACTTTGGACCAAAGCACAATGATCCCCAGTGTTTTTCTCTTTGGAAATTAATACCAAGATTATAAGTGATGAGTATAATTTACTGATGTCTTTTTCCATCTCCACTTGCACTAATGATCTCAGTGGGCGTTTGAGTATGGGTCTAGTTAAATTTGATTTAGATGAATGATGAGTCTTTAGTATATGTATAAGCCATGCATTTTTGGACATATTTATAAAGATATTTGTTTACCTAAAATTCAAATTTGGCTGAGCATCCTATATTTTATCTGGTATCCCAAACCCAAGCTCTGGAGGTGACAATGAACAGATACTCAGAATTCTTTGTCATCATTCATTCAAAATTTTGATTGCTTTGTTGTTGTTGTTATTGTTGTTGTCTGTTAGGACTCTGTGGTCCAGGCTGGCTTTGAACTTGTGGGCGATCCTCTTGTCTCTGCCTCCTGTGATTATAGGAGTGTGCCACCATGGTAACTTCATTTATGTTTAGTGTACTAGCTTTGTGCTTTAGACAGTGTTAGGTATCAGGACTGACTGCAGTGTTGGATTGGGTTGGGAAATGGAATGAGTAAGTGAATTATAGCATCTATTAGAGAGTTTAAATGCTATGGAAAACAGTAAAGCAAAACAGTTGGCATGGAAAAAAAGAGTTGGCATTTTCAGAGGGTAGTGAGAAAGACTTTATTGGGAAGTTGAGAGTGCATGGGTAAGGAGACAGAAGCAGAAGCAAGCCTTGGGCAGCAGAGGATGGGAGCATCCTAGGCTCAGGGCACATTGTGGGCAAAGGTGTATCATTTACAGCTTCATGTAGGGTTTGGATCTCTGAAACTTCCTTTCTTCAAGAATATTTCAAATTCTGAAGGGGGAATTTATTGTCTCTTGTAACTCAAAGAGCTGGGCTTTGGGCAGCTGTTTCAGCAGATGTACCACACTTGAGCCTTATTGGCTTGGCAGAGTCATTTGATTGTCCCTGGCCCAAATGGGTTTTGCCAGGGGATAGAATGCCTGATCCATCAGTCTGTATTGATAGAACTGTTGTGTGTTCTTCGTTAGTCTTTTTGAATGGCATGGACAGAGGGAAAAAAGATGGAAAATTAGTAAAGGGAAGTGGGGTTGGTGCTATGAAGGCATAATGACTTGTGCCAAGACAGTTTTGTGCTGACTGTGCCCCCCTCTTAACTCCTATGTGGCCAGAGACAGGTTTGTGCCATTACCTTTAAAGTGATCTGAGAATAATGCCAGCATTCTTTCTGTTCAGAGTATTCTAAAAGGAAATTTAAAAAAGGATTCTTTGCGTGCCATAGCATGCCTTTGGAGGCCAGAGGACCACCTTGGGTCCTATCTGTCCACCTTGTTTGAGACAAGATTCCCCTTTTGCTGGTCTCTATTGTGTATCTTGCCACACTAGTTGACCTGTGAGTTTGTGGAGGTCCTCCTGTCTCCACCTTCCATCTCTCTGTAAGAGTGTTGAAGTTACAGATGTACTCTACTGTGCCCCCCTTTAACAAAGATTTGAGGACTTTAAGCTCAGGTCCCCAGAGCTGCATGGCAAGTGCTTTACCCACTAAGCAACCTCTACAACTTGATTTAAAAAAAAAAACAAAATTAAAGAAAATATAATCCATAACTATCTCTCATCCCCCACCACTATCTTTAAGTTACATTCCCTCGTTGGAAACCCCTTTGGGTTCTGATTCTTTATGGGTGGGTATCTTATTTAAATCCAGTTCTCTCCTATGTCTCAACTCTGATTCTCTCTGTTGCCAGGAGGCCCAGAAGATAAATAATGGCTCCAGCCAAGCAGATGGTACTCTCAAGCCAGTGGATGAAAAAGAGGAGGTGGTGGCAGCCGAGGTCGGCTGGATGACGTCTGTGAAGGACTGGGCAGGGGTGATGATATCCGCCCAGACACTGACTGGCAGAGTCCTGGTGAGTCCCCAGCCCCTCCCATGTGAGGTGGTCTTACATCTGGAAAGGGGGGTTGCTTGGGAGAGATGATGATGCTCTGAATTTTCTCGAGGCCAAGTAGGATGAGTGGTCAGTGCTCCCCTGAGCTCATAGATCAGCATAGTACTCTACACATACCCAAGCCTGTAGTTTGGCACTGTCTACAGAGAGTGAGCCATCATCGTGCATTTACAACCTGCTTGGGGGGTGCACTGAACTGCCTCTGTCAGTAAAACAGATGTACTCATGCATGAATGAAAATAAGCACACTATACCTGTACTATCTCAGAATAAAGGATGGGGCGTAGCAGCATAAACCAGAAATGTGTCCAGAGTTTGTTAATGCAGAATTAGGAGTCTTTCTCTCTTCTCCCTCTCTCTCAGAGAGAGGGGGAGAGAGAGAGAGAGAGAGAGAGAGAGAGAGAGAGAGAGAGAGAGAGAGAGAGAGAATGAGAACAAGCTGCTGTCCTCTAGTGGCCTGGCAGAACCTGCTTAGGTGCAGTGTCTTAACCTGCACAATGTGAACTAGCCCCTGCAGTGCTCATATGGAGACTATGAGAAGCTCCTGTATGTGTGCATGCATGTGTGTGCGTGTGCGTGTGCATGTGTGTGTGTGTGCGTGCGCTATAGTGTATATGTGGTGAGTGTATTATAGTGTGTATGTTATATGTATGTGTTGTAGTGTGTATGTGTAGTCTGTGTGTTAAAGTGTATGTTTAAGTATGTGTGTTATAGTGTGTATGTGTAGTCTGTGTGTTACAGTGTGTGTGTTATAGTGTGTATGTGTAGTCTGTGTGTTACAGTGTGTGTATTATAATGTGTATGTGTAGTCTGTGTGTTACAGTGTATGTGTAAGTATGTGTGTGTTATAGTGTGTATGTGTAGTCTGTGTGTTACAGTGTGTGTGTTATAGTGTGTATGTAGTCTGTGTTACAGTGTGTATGTTAGAGTGTATATGTGTAGTGTGTGTGCTACAGTGTGTGTATGTTATAGTTTATAGTATGTGTGTTATGTATGTGTGGTATATTGTATATGTGGGGTGTGTGTGTGTGTGTGTGTGTGTGTGTGTGTGTGTGTGTGGTATAGTTTGTATGTGGTGTGTGTCTGGGTGTGTATGCATGCCGTACTCTTGAATTCTTGGGTGCCCTGTTTCTGGGCCTGTCACCAAGGCCTTCCACAGTCAGGGCTAGCTCATGCTGATCCTTTCCCAGGTACACTCTGCCTCTCTCATCTGCTAACAGAGAGCTGGGCTTCACCAGTTGGCCTCATGAGCCCCTGGTTTAGGTAAAAATTGTGAGTGGAAGGATTGTAATGGCTACATCACTTTTCTGGGGCCAGAAGGCTGTTGGTGTTATTGGTGTTTCAGTGCAAAGAATAGTGAAGAACGGGGCAGATGGGGACCGTTGCCAGCTTCTGACAGGCCCATGACCCACCCTAGGTGTCTCCCTTACTATTGCATCCCTGGCTGGTGGCATTCTTGGGTCTGCTCTGGGTCAGGAGTTACCTGATGATGTGTTCAGATGACTTCTCCCTATGACTCGGGCATATGTTTTGTGCAGGTCACCCTTTGGGGCTTGAAGTGGGGGTTCACAGTCAAGAGTCATTTGGCCTGTAGGTAGAATAAGCAGGGACCTCATCAGCTATTGGATCAAAGATCAAGCTGGGAATTTTCCCCAGAAACTGCTTCTTTGATGAGGAAGTGAATCCCAGTGAAGAAGGTGATGGGTAGTGTTTGGGAGAGATGCCTCCCACATTTCTGGAGGGAGTGGGAAAGACACTGTATGCCATGCTTGAGAAACTGAAGGGACCAGCCAAATAGCCTGGTAGGAGAACAGGACCCTGGGATCTAAGGGATCTTCTGTGAACTCAGGCCATAAGGTCATGCTGGTGACAGCTGAAGACTAACTTCAAAAGAGGCGCATGGAGGTGGCCCTTTGGAGGACAGAGAAACTAGCAAGGTCAGTTGCTACGAGGGGGAAGACAAGGGACCTTTGGGTCCTTTGTGAACCAGGAGAGGGTCTGATGAGGACTTGCAGGTGGCTTGCTGCTGGATGTGGAGACCAATGTCAGTTTCCTCTTCTCATTCTCCAAGTAAGCTTTCTGTTGCTCTCTCACACAGGGATGTGAATAGATGTTGCCCTGGAGACAGGTGAGGTTGGGTTCTGGGTCTGGATATGCTTGTGTGTCAAGAGTGAAGCCATGCCTTCCACACATAAGGTTGTGGTTCTGTTTGATCATGAGAATGATCTACAATAGCCATACTTTCAACTTTTAAGGAGTGAGTTTAAGTATACAGCAGGCTACAGTAAAGGGGAAAGCAGCGTGCAGTGGATAGATCTCCAGATGCCATCAGACTGGTATACAAAGCAGAAATTGCCAGTTGGAATTCCCAAATGGGTTTTTCTCCATGGCTGAACGTCCAGTTTCTCTTTCCCATTGCAAGCACTTTAATATCACAGGGCAAGCGGCAGTCACATCTGCTGGAAGTCGCTTACCTTCTAGCTGTTCTCAAGAACACATGCGTGGGTCTGAAATGGGGTAGGGACAGCCCCATTCTAGAGACTGCCTCTCAGGGAGCTCATACAGCACCTGGTAATTTACCAGTAGACTCTATATTCTGGTGGCCATGGCAGACACAGAGGGGTGGGGTTTGGTATGAATGTTATAGTTGCTCCTGTCTGAGGCCATTACAGTCAACACCAGTGTACTTCATCAGAACCAGCTGAGGGTTCCCAAGTACCAGCTCTGGGCCAAAGGTTTTATCTGATAAGGTAGGAAATAAACATGAACACTGATCAGTGGTAGAGTTATTACTTAGCATGCATCAGACCCCTGTCTTCAATGACAAGTACCAAAAATAGAAAAAGGCTAAATGTGGTGGTGCCTTCCAGGCCTTGGGAGGCTGAGGCAGGAGGATCATGAGTTCAAGGAAAGCCCGTGTTACTTAGCAATATGCTGGTTTAGAAACAAACACAGTCTGACCAGAGGGAGGAAGGGACTTCTTGGTGGGTGAGCTGGAAAGAGTGGCTGCAGTGGAAAGCATTTGATTTCTAACTAGACACCCACTGTTCAGTTTCCCTTTTCAAAAGTGGATTAGTATCTTAAAAGCCAAAGGGAGGAAATAATGTCATCAAGGAAAACAAGCTGTGGGAGTAGAAAACAGTGCATTATGGGACTCTGGAGGGTTGTTCAATAAGGCCGAAGGCCAAGAACACCAAGGCATTGGGCTCAAAGAAGGCCTGGAAGGTTGGCTGGTGACAGCTTGTCTGGCCTGAAAATACCAAGGTAATGAATGTGGGCAAAATTTGTAGGACAAGGGTGTTTTGAGAATGGGGTGCTTAAGTTGGCTGTCATATAGCCATCTGGGAGGAGGTGGCTGTTCAGAAGGGGAAACCTGAGCTGGGAGATCCTGAGACAACTTAGTAGTGAGCTGTTACCCCCATGATAGCACAAGAGGGAAAGGCCTGAAGTATAAACAGGTCAAAAGGTCAGGGAGTGGATATGAGTGATATTATACAATTGGGGTACATAGGGCCAAGTACTCCCCAGACCACTTCAATACCCCTCATGCACCATCACTAATATTATGGAGAGTATCTTGTGAGCCCTACAGGCACCATGTCATCCTGATTCCTTGTCATCGTTTGGAAAGGCCTGGACCCGGCTATTGTGTTCGCTCACATAGCGTACACAGCTCTTGAGTTGCAGTGTTCCAGTTTCATTCCTGTTGCTATGATAAAACATCCAGACAAAAAGCAACTTGGGGGGGTATTTTAGGTCATAATTTTTTCCCCACAGTCCACCATGTGGGAAAGTCAAGGTGACAGGAACTTGAGGAAACTAGTCACATTCACAGGCAAGACCTGAAAGGCAATGAATATATTATGCCCACTTGTTTGCTCCTTTGCAGTTGGCTCTGTTTCTTCATTTAGACATTTCAGGAACCCCTGTCTAGGGAATGGTGCTGCCCACAGTGGGCAGGTCTTCCCATATCATTTAATTTAATAAAGTCAATCCCCTATGGACATGTCCACAAGCCAACCCAGGGTAGACAGTCCCTCAATGAGACTCTTGCCAGGTGATTCAATGTTGTGTCAAGTTGACAGTTAGAGCTAGCCATCACACAGGGTCTCATCATAAGGAAGTAGGCTAATCTTACCAAAGAATCCATCTCTCCTGCACCGCTGAGAAAAATCGAGCCCCAAGGAGGGATTTTGCTTGGGCTACAGAAAGCAAAGCAGCTGTTAGTAGAAAAGCCAGCTGGGTAGCTACATGGACTTGATACACTAAGTGTAGTGTTCCTCCTGGATTATGACTGCCCAGATAAGGACAATGCCTTTTCTAAGTCACTGCCAGACGTTACTCTGGCTGTGACAACTAACATTACTGTTTTTGAGCAAACAAGGTCTGAGGCCCCCAGTCCAGACACCCTTAATCCTCACAGATAGAAGCAGGCCCATCCCCAGCCTTTTTGCCTAGGGCTACCCAAGGTGTCACAGCTGCTCTCTGGTCTCCTTGGAGAAAGTCCTGCCAGGGCGCTGGATCCCCATGAAGGGAGGGATCCCTGTAGCACAGTGCATTGTCTCAGAGCTCTTTGAGGAGAAGGCAGAGCCTGGCTCTGCCCAAAACATGGGTTTTACACTGAAGTAGCAGCACGCAGGACAAAGCTGCCATGCCTGTTCTGAGCCCAAAGCTGTGTTTGTCTGGAACTATCCAGATGTTTTTCTCTGTGACAGTGGGACCAAACCAATATTAGACTCCAGCTATTGAGTTTCTTTTTTTCAATTTTTAATCTGTTTTTCTTGATGGATGCTCAGGAGCTTGGCCTCCACATCTGAACCCCCCCCCCTTCACCTGTCTGGTTGTTACAGGTGAGGCTCTTGAGACTGGAATATGATGGGTGAGGTTCAGCAGGCAAAGGATTGGCTAAGTAACCCAGATTATCTGTAACATCTGACCTCACTGGCAAAGCACCACGTTCATCTGATATATGGTAATTTCTTACCAACTCTGACTGTGTGCTACATACAGGCATAAAACAATGAGCAAGAAAAACACAAGTGTGAATTATTCATACTGTTGGATTAGATAGGTAACTATAGAGGTCCATTCCAGAAGTGACAGGTGGTCAGCCCCATTCACCCGGGGCCTCAGCACCAAAGTGATCAGTTCTTTGACCCTAAGGTTCCAGGTCTCAGAATGGCCTTTGCCCAGTCATTCTCCTTAGGACCAGGCTTGCTGGCCCCAAATCAGCAAGACTGAATGGACAGAGTTCCCTTCTGAAACAGGCCTGAGCCATACTATGCTATAGTATGCCAGACAGACGAGAGTTAGTGATGACTTTGTTTCATTTTTTTTTAAATTAAAGAATATTTTCTTAAAAGTTTTTAGTTTAAAAACAACATGGTGTGTGTGTGTGTGTGTGTGTGTGTGTGTGTGTGTGAGAGAGAGAGAGAGAGAGAGAGAGAGAGAGAGAGAGAGAGAGAGAGAGAGAGAGAGAGAGAGGAGAGAGGACATTTGTGAATATTGGACTTATGTGCCTGTGGAGATAGAGGCAAGACCAAGACACCCAGTGTCTTCCTCCATAGCTCTCTCCTCTATTGCCTTGAGACACTCATCGTTTTGGCTAGGCTGGCTGATCAGTGAGCTCTTACCATATGCTCTCTCTGCTCCCACCCCACCACGCTGGGGCTACAGAAATATGTAGCCATACCTGGCTTTCTACCTGGATGCTAGGGGTTAGAACTCGGGTCCTTGTCCCTATAGCATACATTCTCTTAACCATTGAGCCATCTCCCAGTCTCCAAATTAAAGACCGTGAAAGTAAAATCAGTCCTCTTTGCAGGTTCATCATCCATGGATTCATTCAGTCACTTATCAAAAATATTGGGGCACAATTGCAGCTCATTGAACGTGTGTGGCCTCTTTTTTTTGTCCTCCCCAATAAACATAGTGGAGCAGTTTTTTCCATTACATTTACATTGTGTTAAGTTTTACAAGTAATCGAGGGATGGTTTCAAGCCTATGGGAGGGCATGCGTAGGCTCTCTGTAAGTACTACACCATTTATATAAGTGACTTATGCATCTTCAGATTTGGTACCCACAGGGAGTCTTGGAAGCAATCTCCCACAGATGCTGATGGACAATCGTAGAACAGTACATGCTTATTTTAGAATTCTGGAACATGTTGGAAGAATCACTGACAATTTCCATTTTAGGATATGGAGTTGGCCCACGCTCAGTGATACTTCAATATAGAGGAAGATGTCTTCAAGATTCTTCCCAAGTGTTTGGGCATTGCTGAGGACTGTGTTGCTTACATTTCACCTTATTTACTTCAGACACACACTCATGGAGGAATTAAATTAGCTGCTTTCACCAGGGGGTCACAGTTCTGTCAGTTAACGGCATGATTATTCTAAATTGGGAAAGGGGTTATGTCTTTTTCTGGTGGCTACTGTGAGCTAAGGTTGACTGGCCCATGTGAACATAGAGAATCCCAGGTTTGAATTCCTTGTGAGATTATCTCCCCCATTTTCCTGTTTCTCTTCTCTTTCCCTCTCTATTTCAAATGTTTTACTTTCCTGTTTCACACACACACACACACACACACACACACGCACGCACGCACGCACGCACGCACGCACGCGCGCATGCTGTTAGGTGTTTCATGTATTTTTTTGAGCCAAATTAAACCCTTATAAGGCTGAAGTGGTATCTAAAGACAGGGATAGGGCAAGAAACACTTAGGCCAGCTTTTGTTTGGTTGGTTGTACTTTGTAGACTCATAAACCTAAGATCAATATAGATACTTTAGTTCAAGGTTGGTAAATGTTCGCATTGTGAACATGTTAGGCTTTGTGGACTGTGCAGACTCTATCATACCCACTTCATAATGCCATTTTGGTTTGAAAGCAGCCACACACATTCACAGAGCAACTATATTTCGATAAAACTTTACTGACAAAGGCAGGTGGTGAGCCAGATTTCTTTCACAAGCTATAGTGCATCCCCTTACTTTATAAAGAAATCAGAGGGTAGTGAATGAGTCTTGTAGAACAGGAGTGGTAGTACCAGAGAACCCATTTATAAGGAAGAAAGATGTAGGCACAGGTAGACACACACACACACACACACACACACACACACACACACACACACACAGAGAGAGCGAGCAGCGCCATTGTCATTACCATCACCTCCATAGTCATGTTCACTTCTTTGTTGATCTCAGAGGTACTATCTTGTAACTAAAGATAGCTTCACCTCAAGGTCTGAGCCATGTCTGCATTGCCTGGACTTCCTGTCAGCCCTATGACAGATGCAGTGTTTTGTGACTCTCTTAAAAGACCGGTTTTCTCAACACCCTACCCCCACCTCCTTGGGCAAAGAGAAGCCCTTAGCATCATTCATTTTAGTTACTTTCCCCATTTGCTTATGTTACTGCACTTGAACATTGCTCCAGGAAACATGCAAATCTAATTCCACCAACTGAAAACATTTGCTATTTGCTGCTATGTCTAGGGGATGCTTTATCAATGTATGGAGAAACAAAATGCCAGTCTCACCCTTTATCTTTCTAAATAGGTCACACGGGTGGCATTTGACACATTATGTACCCAGCCTGGGCCATTTTATTCTTATCTCCAAGGGCTCAAGAGAAAATAGATATTTAGCATGCCTTTCGAACAGAAGTAAGCCCATTGGGTTAATGGGGTGAAGTAGCTCTGCACTCACCGTTGAACTGTTTGAACATGGCACCAGGTCAGTGAAACTGAGAGGGGGTGACATGTGCATAATAAATCTGCCATGTGACATACACTGCTGTCCTTTCTTACTGTTTGGGGACTCCTGCTGTTAGCCATGCTTCTCATATGTATCCGCTCCTTTTTTCCCTCAGTGGAGCTTGGTGGCAAATTTGCACACAGCATACATGTCCATCTTCTTTCTTCCTTGCATCTAGGCTTCATCCTTTTGTACTTTTGGCGAAGCTTCATAAAATTGTCACATCACCTGCAATTACTCTGTGGACCAGAAAGAATAGAAATCTTGTGGGGTTGCGTTCTGGGTAGTGAGCTGTCCTATTGGAAGTCAACAGGTTTGATTGGCATCAACATTCCCGAAAGAGGCTTTAGCTCAAACGACTCACATAGTAATTCCCCACTAGGAGTTACATTGTGCCTCTTTATTTAATCCTGTGTTTGTGCTTTGGTGTTAGTCAAAAAGCCAAAGATGATGTATTACATTTTTATATGATTAAATAACTGTTTCTGACTTTGATGGAAGAGGCATTGGAGTTATGACACTTGTTATTTGTGACCAGTAGCATTTATTCCACTGGGAGATGTATGCCAGAGTGATTGCACCAAGCAGGGTCCCACTGCAGGGAGTGAGCTGCCTGTTGATAGAGTTGTTCCCACTTGTATTTTGTCACATAACTACTGACAGTTGGTCAAACTTAATCCTCATTGCTTTAATTAAGTGGCATTGAATCCAAGAGATGCTTCAGGATAAAAATGGTTCTCTGGCAACTTGAACAGACTCCATTTCTTATCTGATCTTGGAGATTCCCGTGCTTGCCAGCATATAGATGCTCAAAGAAGCATCCGGAACAGGAAAGTAAAAAAGGTTCTGTTTTATCATAAACTTCCAGCCTTTTTTTTTTTTAATTTAAAAAGTTCTATTCAGTTCTTGTATCATAGGGACAGCACTTGCCATGGCACACTGTCTTAATCAGGGTTTCTATTGCTGCAGTGAAACACCATGACCAAAAAGCAAGTTGGGAAGGAAAGGGTTTATTCAGCAGATGCTTTCACATTGCTATTCATCACCAAAGGATGTCAGGACAGGAGCTCAAGCAGGGCAGGAACCTGAAGGCAGGAGACGGTGCAGAGGCCATGGAGGAGTACTGCTTACTGTCTTGCTCCTTGTGGCTTGCTCAGCCTGCTTTCTTATAGAACCTAGGATCACCAGACTGGAGATAGCACCACCCATCATTGGCTGGACCCTCCACCATCAATCACTAATTAAGAAAATGCCTTGCAGCTGGATCTTATGACCTTTTCTCAGTTGAGGCTCCTTCCTCTCTGATAACTAGCTTGTGTCAAGTGGACATAAAACCAGCCAGCACAGCCACATATTGAAGCCAGAAGACAACTTGTTAGAGTTGTTTTTCTACTTCCTTCTACCATTTGGGTCTCTGGGATCGAACACAGGTTGTCAGACTTGGTGGCAAGCACCTTTACCATTTCACTGGCACCAGAAGCTTCCATTCTTATTTCCCCATGAGACCTTTCTCCCATGACACAGATGTGAGAAGGATCTGCTGGTTCTAGCACATGGGTCACAATGGCTCAGTGCCTTGTTTGCATGGCTTAGGAGCAAAAGATTCAAATTGCTTAAAAAACAACAACAACAACAACAACAACAACAAAACCTAAAGACTATTTTGTGACAAGTGAAGAGTATCTGAAATTCAAATTTCATTGTCCACAAATTGGAATTGCTATATAGCCATGCTCATTCTTTACATAGTGTCTGTGATTACTTTCGTAAGCCAATCCAGTGAAGACTTAAGAAGCATCCATAGAGTCACAAACACTCACCAGCCTGAAACTGTCTGTTCCCATAGTGAAAAGGTTTGTCATTCCCTCTGAAATTGGTGAAAATCTTCCTAAGTGGCACTGATTCCCAAGTTGTCCACTGCACACGGATGTAATAGATAGGCTGTAGTATTTCCTCACTCTCTGTGTTACTCCTATAAGCTTAACCGTCTTATGCAGAGTGTAGAAAGAGAGGTAGGCCAGAGCCGAGTGACCCCAAGCTGCCAGCAAGTTCTTTGTTGGTCATAGCAGGCTCAGCCTAAAGGCTGGGCACATTTGGCTTCTGAGAACTTTATAGCAAGGTCACTCCTTGCAGCTTCTCACTCACGTCTGTGCCCTTCTGCAGTCTACTACCTCAAGCCCTTCTCCCTGGACGTTCAGAGTACAGTCCTTCCCTCTCCCTGGCTCCTTGTGGGAAGGACCCTCATGATCCAGGTCTGTAGGGCAGGCACAGCTCACACTGGCTGCTGGCCGGTAAACGAGCACTCAGTGTGCCCGGCTCCCCAGTGTGCCCTGTAAAAAGCCCAGCTGCTAATTTTACTAGCTGGCAGGTTGGCCCCTCTGGCCTCCCCAGAGCATTTGGGAAAATGAAGGAGAGAGTCAGAAACCAGACAGTTCTGGGAGAGGAAGGTCTTTCTGGCCCAAGAGTCCCATGCTGGCTGAAGAGTATCTCCAGGTGTTGCTCATGTTCCTATTACTCCTCTACCTTGGGATGTCCAAGTGAAGGTGGTGGTGGATGTGCTTACTTTGGTCTTTTTCTCAACCATTTGCCTATCCACCTCTCTGGAACTTGTCCCCATGTGTTTATTAGTGTTTCCTGATGGAACTAAACCCCCCACCCCCGCTTACCCCCCAGCCTCTTTGGGGCTGCAGGCTAGGCCCCACCCTTCACCAAGCAGGGGTCTGACTGGAGCCTTAGGTCCTTCAGTCACTTTTTCGGGTCATCAGAACAGACTAGGAGGTGAGATGGAACACTTTGTAACAGCACATCTCCTGTACCCTTGGCAAGCAGCCGCTGTGGTGTGGTCCTTGGAATACAGAGGGCCTCTGTGTGCTGCAGCTGAGGCTTCAGCCAGACGGTACCATCCCCGTCCTACCTCTCCCTGGGGCTTTTATTCTGGGCCAATTGCTTCATCTTTTGAAGCCACAATTTCCTCATCTTGGTGATGGGGATAATGACAGACTCTGGGTCTTCCTGTTGTGGTGACAAGTTCATGAATAAATGCCAGAAAAGTGCCTCTTGCGTGGTTAGTGATTAATACGCATTGGCTCTCATGGTTTGTGTTACCTTTCAGTGCAGGTGTCAGGTTACAGTCATGGAGAATTACAAAGGTAGGGATGGGAGAACAGATCCTTTTGTGGGGGGAGAGAGAACGAGAACATGAACATGCAGACTTGAGGCCTCTCTGAGCTTAATATTTTCTCAGAGGGCCAAGGAGCTCTGAGCAAGGCTGCTGGCAGTTCTGGGCATAGCAAGCAGTCCCTGATGTGGATCTAGTCCCGTCAATGTTTGTCCTGAACACACCCTTCATTCAGGTCCATCCAGGGTCTGGTCCTTCTGAGACTGGACTGGCTCATGCCAGCCTAACTCACCATTATCACGATGGCCAGGAAATTCTAATAGCCTATATAGCCTCCTCAAGGTGGTCAAGGGCCAGAGGCAGGGCTGTGCTCAGCTCCCTGGAGCTGTATATTGTGGGCATGTGTGTCACAGGAAACCCTTTGGTAGGATAATGGGTGAGCCCCATGGAAAGATAAGGTCAAGGGCGCTTAGTGTGGTCTCCGTGTCCAGTTTTCCCCGGAGGTTACGTGATCCTGACAGGGTAGATGGCTGATTTCAGTGAGCATGTCAGCACTGTATATGAGAAGGTGTGTGTACCAGGTATATGTAACATTTTGGTGGGCAATGGCCATAGAGCCATTGAATGGACATGGGAAGGTGTGGTACTTTGGAGGAAGATGTGGGTGAACATAGATTCAACTATATGCATGAGGCCTATCCTCTGGGCTCTTTCCAACCTGTCAAACATCTCAGAGAACCTGTTAGAAGTCAGTCTCCATTCAAGGCAACAGACACCTCTTCTTTCTTCCAAATCAGAAAACTCAACAGAGATGCAAAGTGGAAAGTAGGGTGCTCGCTTCGACTTGAATGCTGTGGGGGAGCAGAGTTTTTTAAATAGAGTTTATTGACCCACTCATCAGTCCCTTGAACAGACTTGGGAACTTGATGTTTCTAATTCTGGCCTCAGATCCTGTGCATCCCTGCTGCTGGATCCCAGGAGCTGAGTAAATATGTTTATATGACTAACATCAGCCAGCTACTTCTACCTTCCTGACCCCTGTCTTTTTCCTCCTTCCCAACCAGTACGAGCTGGTGCCCCCTGGAGGCTTAGTAGGGAATGGGTGGTTCAGAGCATGCCACTCAGTGTGTTATCTCACCCGGCTTCTCCAGCCCCCACCCTCAATGGGTTAGCTTTGGCTATTTGTGAGAAAAATCTCTTAGGAAGCTGTGACTCTCCTTAGGGCCTTTATTCCAGCTGCAAGAAAGTTTAGTAGAGAGACTCAAAAATAGAGACCCAGGCAGTGATGAAGTTGCTCACACTCGGGGCCACATGCAAGCTGACGCTTCCAAGTTTAGTTTGCAAGGCTATGTTTAGGAGGAGGCAGACGGACTCGTGCCTGTGGGCCCTAAACACTCCAATCTGGAGGACTAAGAAGCCCCATTTAGAGAGAGTCCAGAAAAAGGCATCTTCCAGAAAAGACAAATTTAGGGGGAGGCGACAGCAACCCAAAGCCACTGTTTGGCCTCAGATTTTTTATTATAAGAAGTGTTCTTTCCTGTTTGAGAGGGAGTGAGGGCCTGCCAGTTATTTCTTGAGTCTGTCTTAAGGAGTCAGAATAGTCATAAACTTAATAAAACACACTCAAGCCTCTTATGCACCAGGGTCCACTTTCTGTCCATCCAGTTAATTTTAGTTCCTGAAATTAGCCATGAGCTGACATGCGCAGCCTGGGCAGGCTGAAGGCAGATGCCTCGGAGTGGTAGCTTGAATTGCAGTGGAGAAGCCTGCAAGGACACAGGTTTTAATTTAGCCTGGGGCATCCAAGGTTCCCTACACCTATGTTCCTCCACCCTAGGCAAGCAGTCCATTGGGCCTTTCTTGTTTGCAAGAGATGGGTTAATCCATTAAGTAAATGGACAAGTCTCACTGACTCTTCTGACAGCATGGAAACCCAGGACCCAGCAGATTACCTGAGACAGTAAAGAAGTGATCACCTTAGACGTCTCCTCAGTCCTCTCTCATTTTTAATGTCTCCCCACCCCACCCCTGACTCCTTTGTGTGACTGTGGCTGGAGCAACTGTCCCAAGGGAGGCAGGGAATGGATCACCAGACAGAAAGAGGACGGAAAGCTCTGTCACCCACCATAGTGGTCTACGGTTACAGTAATAATGGCGGGAAACAGGACAGATCACAGGAGGTTTGTATTTCAAGGGACAATGGTTGCCTGGCCTCTGGCTGCTTTCAAACCCTGCCCAATCTGTTGGTGTATGAACTTTGGGGCATGGGGTTTGGAAGACCCTAGAGAGAGGTCCTGACTGCACTCCCTCCTTGCTTCTGGAGAAGGGTCTGGATGTGATGGATTTATTGGAGGGTCTGTGCTACACCCAGCTTGCAGAGAGCTGTCCACACAGGCTTCTGTCCCTGCCTAGAGCACATCTCCTTTCAGCAGCTGTTTAATTCACAGGCACCCTTTGTATGTTGTTGGGGGAGAAGCCATGATTTTGTGGTTTCTCTGTAAGCCAGGAGCTGGTTAACTTAGTTTCTTAGCCGCCTCAGAGTTTTCCAGGAGAAGGTCTGGAGAGACAGGTCATGTGGTAAAAGCACTTGCTTTTGTAGGCATAGTGACCCAGGTTCAATCTCTAGGACCAACATGAAAAAGTCAGGTGTGACAGCATGCGCTTTTAATCCCTGTCCTGAGGAGGCGGAGACAGGCAGATCTCTGGGCTCCATAGCCACCCGGTCTAACCTACTTGATGAACTCTGGACCACCGAGAGGGAGACCCTATCTCAAACAAAAACAAAAGGTGCCTGAGAAATGACCCCTGAGGCTGTCCTCTAGGCTCCACAAAAGTGTGTGTCCCTGCATCCACACATGCATCCACATACACACGAACACACACACACACACACACACACACACACACACACACACACACACACGCACCCATATGCACATATACACAGCTCAGATCAGAAACAACAACAAACAAACAAACAAACCCAGTTCATTACCTGGGTTTAAGCTGTATGCCTCTCTGGGCCTCTGGAACTCCAGATTCTATGCGAGAGTGACCCAAACACAAGAGAGAAGACCAGATCTCTTCTGTCAAAGGAACAGAGAGCTGCGCTCCAGTCCTGCCTCTGCTGTAACCTTCCTCCAGCGAATCAGAACTCAGCATGCCCCTGGGTAAGATGAGGAAGGCCAGGAGTTCCTGAGCAGTCTGTCCCTTCCAAGGTTCACCAAGCTCTGTGTTTCTCATCCCCTTACTGACTTACAACCAGAAAGGGCAGTGGGGACTTGTCTCAGACCTGTCCTGTGCCTGGTCCTGTGATGGGCACTGGCAAAGCATCATATTAGTCTTTTTCTCTTTCTTTTTCTTTTTCCTGCTGTCAGTGTCATTGGGTAAGTGTGGGATAGATCTGGGCAGTCCCTTCCTGGCTTTCCACTCAGATTATTCCTTGTGAGCTAAAATCTAAAACTGTTGCGTGGCTTACAGGCCCTAAGAGACTGTCTCCTACTAATCTACTTTAATCTTTTTCCTTCCTAAATCTCTTCCTCATAGACATAAGTATACAGAGAAGAAGGGGAAGCTTCTAGAAGGGACTGTAGCCATGGAGTTGATAGAGGATGCCACTGGAGGAGGACCTATACCCTCTGATATAGGGGATTGGGTTCTTTTTGGATGTTTTAGTCTTGGAGCCTGTATTAGTTATTAATTTTTCATTGCTCTGATAAAATACCTGGAAAGAAGCAACTTCATGGGGGAAGGATTTCTTTTGCATGCTCAGAGAGCCCGAGTCTGAATCAGGGAAGGCCTGGCGAAGCTCAGGGAAGGCCTGGCGAAGCTCAGGGAAGGCCTGGTGAAGCTCAGGGAAGGCCTGGTGGAGCTCAGGGAAGGCCTAGCGAAGTTTAGGGAAGGCCTGGCGAAGCTCATGGCTGCTTGCAGCTGTGGCAGCAGTAGCATGAGGCTGCTTGTTCATGCTCAAGTGGACCAAGAAACAGAGAGTGGGGCCAGAGCAGGGCCTAGGTTAGAATCCACAAGGCTAGCCCTCCAAGGACCCATTTCTTCTCACCAAGCCCCACCTCCTAAAGGTTCTCCAACCTCCCAAAACAGCATCCCATATGGAAACCAAGTATCCAAAACATGAGCTTGTGGGGGACACTTTACCCACAGACCAGTTACAGAGCCCTTTCTTAAGCTACCGCCACACAGCCTTCTCTGAGGGACTCTTGCTCTGACCTTATGTAAACTGTGACATCCCCACTAGTTCTGCAATGGTTTGAAGGGATGTCCTTCCATAGCCTTTGCTTGAGGAGACCTCAGGGACAGATGGCCCTCTTTACCACAGAAGCAGTTCTTGAGGTTTTCTTTCTCTTGCAGAGGTCTCTCTCTCTCTCTCTCTCTCTCCCTCTCTCCCCACCTGTGAACATTTCATAAATGGCATATTTACTTAAAAGAATGACTGCCAGAGGCAGTCAGGAGCAAGGAACCATTGATGTGGGGTAAGGTAGTACACTCAGTGGGCTTAGCAAAAAAATCCCAAACCCTAGGCAGGCTACCTCCCAAAGTTATGTGAGGGTATCCAACGCTGTGGGTGATCCATGCAGTTCAGATTGCAGTAATTTCCCAAATGAAGCTCTGAGTTAACTTCCTAGATGAGCTGAAGAAAAACAACCGCAACACACCCTCAGTGGGCTGTTTCAAGTGTTTCCAGTTTAATTAACATGATTCTAAGCCAAGGCTGTCCATATTGTTGGGGGGAAGGGCTGAGTCCTTCCTTGGGTTCTCAATGCCGAAGCATCAGCAATGTTACTCTTCTACCCCCGGCTTGCAAAGCCATGGTTTTGGCTGGCTCTTTGCCCCTGAGAGTTTGAGCAAGGAAGCCAGTTTCCAGAGTCCCCAGGCCCCAAGGGAGTGTACACTGGGGCTTACAGCTGTCTTCCTGAACAGACAAAATTCAACAAGACACTCCAAAATTTAAAAAAAAAAAAAATTCCTCCCTGGCCTGAGATGGAGAGATCAAGTTAGAACTGGAATTAAAAAGGAGACAAAAACCCATTTCTCTTTCATTTAAATTTGTCTCAGCTACAGCCTCTGGTCCTGGTAATTTCCGTTGTGAAATTTAATTTTATCAGACTTGGATTCCCCATCCTTTTGCCAAAGGTGGTATATTCTAGAGATGCAAAGTGACAAGAAAAACAGCCCTACTTCCTGAAAGATAATTTTGTGTACATTAAACAGGCACATTAAGCCATTTAGAGGAAAGCTGTTTGTTCTCAGGAGTCTGGAGGAAATCTGAATTTCTAATTCTGGACTCTTTAATAATTTTCAAAAGAACTGAAGGTAATGATTAACTGTCTTTGAACTTCCTTAGGCACTCATCTATGCCCTGATCTCAAAGTGTTTGAAAAGGGATAGAATTTTCTACCTCCATGAGATTCTTAGAGTGAACATCAGCCTCAGGGGGACTTTTTGAGCAGAGCTGGGGTGGAACCTAATGTAAAGCGGGGGGAACACAAGGTCACAATCGGAACCTAATATAAAGGGGAGGACATAAGGTCACAATCAGAACCTAATGTAAAGGTGGGGGTGTGGGGAACACAAGGTCACAATCGGAACCTAATATAAAGGGGGGGACACAAGGTCACAATCAGAACCTAATATAAAGGGAGGGGACACAAGGTCACAATCAGAACCTAATGTAAAGGTGGTGGGGGATACAAGGTCACAATCGGAACCTATTATAAAGAGGGGGAACACAAGGTCACAGTCGGAACCTATTGTAAAGGGGGGGAGGGAAGACACAAGGTTCAATTGAACTCCCAGCTGTGAGTTAAAGGAAGAGGATTTACTCTGTATTTTTGTCACCCTGCCTTGGTTGCTAAGTCTTGAAAAGCAGGCCAAAGAGAAGGAAAGGAACAAAACAAAACAATAGGAAAACCCAAAATACAAAACAACAACAACATGAGATAGGACTTAGGAATTAATTAACGGTATCTAGGACATGGACTATTTTCTAGCTCTAGTGTTTAAGGATTAGAAGAGCTGTAATCCATGGACTCAGAATGTGTTTAATGTCCTGGGTCCATTCATATGGTGTCTACAGAGAAGGCTTTGCCCAAGATTCATGGGTCAGCCACAAAGAGCTGGCCTAGGATCCACTCTAGCGAATGTGATTGATGAGTGATTTCTGCCATGTTAGAAGCTTTAGAAGGTGGTCAGACCGATGTTTTTTCTGCCCTAGCTGTTTGAAACATGTCACTTGCGCTTCTTTAATGATGAAACAGGTTTGTCTGAAGTCATGCAGTTAGTCCCAGGCAGTGTGTGGACTAGACCCCATCTCCTGACCATGTCTAGTACACAGATAACTCAGATCTGTTTGCTAGCACTCAGAACACCAGGGAAATTGTCAGCTTCCTGTGTGAGCCTTATTTTTCTTTTCTTTTTAAAATTTCTTTTCATATTGCAGCTTGACTTCAGATTTTTCCATCTGGAGACTTCTTTTTAGTATTTGGAGGAGCAGAGGGGGTGGATTTCAGAGCCACGTTGCTTCGATAGACAAACAGAAATGCAGGCACAGTTTTCCAGTGTGTTATGTCCACTCCCCAAATTCTTTTAGCACGCAGCATGAGCCAGTCTCAGCCCTCCTACAGCAAAGTTCTCCCAGCCCACTCCTGGGGTCCATTCTCTCATCTCTGCAGCTGCCTTCCCCATGCCCCACTCCCCTAGTACCATAAAAAGCTTGTGGGGGTTGATGCGTCACGGTCTCCTTCCTTCAGAGCCAGCACCTCCTATTTCTTCCTGTTTCCCCCTTAATGTTCTCTCTCCTCAGCTATTCATGCTCACATCTTAATGGCTGTGCCTACCAAGATAAATACATTTTGCCTCTGACCAAAAGCAGTTTCTAGCCTGACTTGAATTTCAGATTCTGCCTGGGTTGCAGGAGGGAGGCAGGAGCAGAGACCTTGGTTTCATCTGGGGAGCCATAAAAGTTTGCTAAGAGTTTATTATCCCCATCAAGATGAAAATGGAATTCCAAGGCTTCAGATATGAAAAATAAATAACCAGGCAAGCTTCAGCTTCTGTCAAAGCCACGTTCCCTTTTCTGGTTTTATGAGTCTACCTGATGTGCCTTCACCCTGGCATGCATTTCCTTGTGATGTCAGACAAAGCTTTCTCCGGGGATTTATGCAGAAATGGGATGGAGTAGAGGTTTCCAGGACATTGGAGGAGTTTGCAAGAAGGCTGACTGAACACATTATTGGACTATAACTCCCATCCAATCTCAATTCTTACTCTTCTTTTCCCAATATAATAGGGATTGGAATAGAATGCCCATTAGCTGGAAACCCCAGGTTGGCTTAGAGTCTAGGTTGTGACTTACCCAGTCTGTAAGCAAGAGGATTGCCTGTAGTTCCACGTTGGGGGTCATCTTTTATATTTGAGGTGTCTAAGATTCTTTTCTCAGGTCTGACTTGCCTGAGTAGTAGCCAGTGAAGGCAGCCAGGAAAGGTTCTTCTTGATTTTACATTCAGCTCGTGTGCCTGTGGACTCCCCTGCTATAGTGAGCCTGCCCCCGTGCCACTCTGTGTGGCCAAGAACATACCCAGTTATTTCTCCTTGGAGTTGGCTTCTGGTCTTTGTGACTGGCAGGAACTGGTGCTGACATATCAGTCCCTGGCTATAGCCGAGCCCTGTAGGTCTGTTCTCAGTGATCCCTTTATCACAGTCCTGGCTGAAACCATTGACTTCTTCCTCTGCTCTCCCTACCAGATTGAGTGTCATGGGCCTCATCTGTCCCACCTAGTGTCAGCCGTCCATATTGTGTGTCATGACCAGTGAAATTTCCCTCAGAGCCAGCTTTGTGTAGGTTTCTCCATTGGCTTTGTATGGAATAGAGCTTAGACCCTTCATGCAAATGATCAACACGCACCCTTTTTCCAAAGATCCTTGCCTCTGTATCCTCCCATACACTTTGTGGGGTAAAAAAAATCTGACCTTATCTTCAAGACTAGTGCACAGTCTTTTCTCTTGAAATCGATCAGTCTTGCCTCTGTCTTACCTACACACACATGTGAAACTCATTCACCTTTGGGGCAGCCTAGTTGAAGAATGAAGAGAAGCTGTTGAGCCAGACTGACTATTTGACCTTGGCTCTGCCATTTACTAGTTGGGCCAGGGACAGAAAAAAAGAGTAGCTACTCGATAGGGTTATTATGAAGATTAAATCCCCTAATATTTGTAAAGTACTTAGAACAGTAGCTGGCACAGACCACATATTATATAATTTGTTTGTTAATCAAATATAGCAAGTTGTAGTTTCCTTGAGAACAGCAAACATGTTGTTTTATAATCCCTTTTTGTCTTATATGGGAGATGGGGAGAAGAGGGGCTATTTTCATCCTTCTATCCAACTGCTTTATCTGGGTGAACAAGCCCTTTGCTTGGCAGTTGCTCCAAAGTGCAGAGAAATCTGCTCTCTCCACTCATATAAGCCAGTGTTAAACACATGAATGCAAGTTTAGTGAAGACAACTGATGAGCAATGCCCACCCCCATGTTGCAGGTGAGGAAGCCAAGGCTCTGAGATTTTTTTTCTTATCCTAGGGAAGATCACATACCCAATAAACCTCAGGCCTGGGATCTTGGGATGAGGACTTCTGCCACTTTGTGTCCTTCTCTCCAGATCTGGTACCACAGGCCTGTTATTCTAGCCCTATGGGAGGCTGAGATAGGGGGAGTCACAAACCCAGAGCCAGTTTGGACAACTTAATGAGATTCTGTCTCATAATAAAAAGAGAATACTGGAGATGTCAGTCAGTGGAAGAGTGCTTCCTTGATACTGTGTGTGTGTGTGTGTGTGTGTGTGTGTGTGTGTGTGTGTGTGCGCGCGCGCACACGCACGCACGCGCATGCATGTACATGTACACGTGTAGAGATTAGGAAGCAACGAAACCAGGAATTTTCTATATAGAGAGTTTTTATGTCAGATTGGGTGGGGTACCACATCCTGAGGCCATAACCACTTATCCATTGGTGGGATATTTTCTGTAGTGGGACACTTTTTCAAGCTACCTCCCTTCTATTACCTTTGTCCAGATGCCTTCCCCCTCACTCCTCTGCCATCATTATTTAATCCCCTCCAGCCATTTTCCTCTCTGGCAGGGCTCACTTTATCTCCTTCTACTTTGAGTCATCTCCAGGATAAAACATGGATGCAACTGTGAATAGAAAAGCTACGTCACCCTTTCCTCTTTGATCTGCTTTCATCATAATGGGCCCATTTGGAAGGTTCCATAGGGACAGGAATAATGCCCCTCCACTGGACTCCACCAGCCACTGAATGATCAAGGTGCCAGAGAAAACTCTAGAGTGAGGTTAGCTGGTTTCCATGGCAACTGCTCGCTCAACCCTGCGTGCATGCTTCCTTTTTTTGCACATAGGTGTGTTTGTTTATTATTGGTGCAACCTGCCAGTGCTCCAGTGACTACGTAAATGCCATCTCCACCTCCACCTCTGAGGTCATTCTCAGTTTTGTTGTGGACTCCCGCCCCCAACTGGTGATGGAGGCACAACATCTGCTTGACTAGAAAATATCCTCCTCCAGACCCTGTTTGGTCTGTCAGCGCAATGATGGTGATCTCTAGGGGCACCGAAGTTGCCGTTTTAGAACATGTCGAATCAGACATCCTCTTGGCTTCTGTATTGAGTCACAAACTGGCCTGGAGAGCTGATGTTGACGCACAGGCCTGCACAAACATGTGCGTGTTGCTCTTCCCTGGGGATGTCCATGTGCTGACAAAGTAGACAGGAACAAGAGAAACCTGGGCTGTCTGCCCCCTCCCCCATTGGCTCTGAGCATCTGAGGGATGGTAGTCTGAATTAAGGTGTGCTAAGGATGGAAAATTAGGATGATTGTGAAAAAGCACATTCCCAATTGATATGGGTTTCATCTTAAGATGATCACATTTAGTTAGGTTAGTTAAATAGACCATATTGTCATGATTTTCTTTTTCCTTATTTTTAAATTATTTAAAAGTCTCTTTTATTCTTTAACAATTTCATATAATGTATACAATAGAATATATCTTGATCAAACCCATCCCAACTCCTCCTTTGTATCCTCTGGACACTCCCCAAATCATCCCTCCCCTGCCTTCATTTTCTCTTCTGGTTTTGTTTTGTTTTTGTAGTACACCGAGTCTAGTTTCTTGTTATTCTTAAAAGATGTGTCATTTAAGTAGGAGGAGTAATGGGTAGACCACTATATATATATATATGTGTGTGTGTGTGTGTGTGTGTACTACATAGTTTGTATATATATATATATGTGTGTGTGTGTGTGTGTGTGTGTGTGTGTATGTACTACATGGTTTATATATATGTGTGTGTGTGTGTGTGTGTGTACTGCATAGTTTATATATATATATGTGTGTGTGTACTACATAGTTTATATATACATATATATGTGTGTGTGTGTACTACATAGTTTATATATACATATATATGTGTGTGTGTGTACTACATAGTTTATATATATATGAGTGTGTGTACTACATAGTTTATATATGTATATGTGTGTGTGTGTATATATAACTATATAATTAAAATTACGTTTTTATGCATCATCCACCACAATGGACAAAAGAAAATATACATTTATATAATTATGTACATGTTTCCACATACATATGTGTGTGTGTATATATACATACATACATACATATATATATATATATATATATATAAAACTATATATAAATCTTTTAGGAAAGGAACTATGTCCTCCACCCTGTCTTGAGAAGCCTGGACCACATTCCTAGAAGCTACCAGCACACCTTCACATGCAGCTCATGAGCCAGAACTGAGTCACCAGCTTGGTCCTTAGTCAACTGCTGACAAAAGGCATGGCTCACTAAGGTTTATGTGGCTGAGGCCTGTCTAGGAGCGGTATTAAGACCCTTTCCAGGGTAAAGCGCTTGCCTTGCAAGCGCAAGGCCCCGGGTTTGGTCCTC
Source organism: Onychomys torridus (assembly GCF_903995425.1). Lineage (NCBI taxonomy): Eukaryota > Metazoa > Chordata > Mammalia > Rodentia > Cricetidae > Onychomys > Onychomys torridus. The sequence goes on from NC_050451.1 coordinate 31,418,732, forward strand.
AGCTCTGAAAAAAGAAAAAGAAAAGAGAAAAAAAAGACCCTTTCCTCTATCACCTGCATCCCTGAACGAAGTCAGTATGCTAGGAAGAAGGAAGCTGGGGGCGAGGGCTATCAGAGGTAGATGCCACTATGCCCTATGTGAAAATGCACAAGGAGGTTGATGTGTATACGCTGTGGTAGACACAGTCAAACTGTTTGACCACTTCTTACCCTACCTGGAATAAAGTCTGTCTATAAGTATAAATAAATCATCAGTTAAATATACAAATAAGTACCTTAAAGGAAAGTTTACAGGTGGACAGATACATGGGCCAGAGGTGGGGACTGAGGGAGGGATGGCAGAACCTGTCTTATGTTTCTCTTGAGAGCACCGGTTCCTCGCATTCACGGTCAAATACAAGGCCCAGCTATTCTGCTTCACTTATAGGCTCTATGGCCTTAGGCAGGCTGCTTTCCTGTGTCTCAGTTGCTTCATCTGTAAAATGGGAATAACAGTAGCAACAACTTCACAGAACTGTTGGTTGGTACTTGCTTGTTAATACACATGAAGCATAGTCGGGCGGTGGTGGCGCACACCTTTAATCCCAGCACTTGGGAGGCAGAGCCAGGCGGATCTCTGTGAGTTCGAGGCCAGCCTGGGCTACCAAGTGAGTTCCAGGAAAGGCACAAAGCTACACAGAGAAACCCTGTCTCAAAAAAAACAACAAAAAAACAAAACAAAACAAAAAATACACATGAAGCACTTAGGAAAATGTGCCCATGTTTAACAATAAGATCCAGGATCAGGTGTCATCTGGTACTGCTTTGGGTACCAGTGGTCATTTTTGAAGTCTTCCAGACTGCCCCAGCCTGCCTTCCATAGCCTCCCTAATTCAAATGTGGAGGAATCATCCCACAGAGAGCATCTGGTCAGACACAGCTGAGGACTCTGGGCAGATGGCTTTCCTGTAGATGTCCTAGTAGAGAGACTTCTTCCTTAGCCTTGTTGGTGGCTTTGTGCAAGAGAATACATGAGGGAAAACGGCTTCTGAAGAGAAAGTCAGCTGCGGGCTGATGCCTTCTCAAAACAGTGAGGATTGATTGAACTTGAGCTGGCTGCCATATTTGCCCAGCACCAGGACAGAAGACATTTGCAGTCAGGCTGCCTAATGGTCTTGTCCTCCGAGCTCCACTGTAAGACCTATTTTTAGAAGTTAGTGTCTATTAGAAGAGGATTTGGAGGTAACTCAGAGAAGGGGGAGCCCTGGATTTACAGTCCTTTCAAAGTCAACAATTGTGATGAATTTATCATGACTTCCAACAGAGTTGTTCTGGCCCAAGGGCAGCCATGGAGGGCTCATTAGGAATCGCAGGGAGTGCAGATTTTGTGTGATTTTTTTTATTTTTCATGTTACCATTAGAACAGCTGTTCACTTCAAATCATTGCCTGTTGTTGAGCTAAATAGAAGCCCGATGCTCCAAGGTATCACAGAGACACCTGTGATTCCACTGTGCATATGTGTGTTCTTATGGGTTGTGTGTGTGTGCATGTGTGTGTTGGTATACTTGTCTGTGCATATGGATGGGCCTGAAGTTAATGTCCAGCATCGTTCTCAATTGCTCTTTTGCTGTATTCTTTGAGTTTGGGGGTCTCTCAATCAAACCCAGAGCTCATTGATTTGTTGAATCTTTCTGACCAACTTGCTCTGGTGATTCACTGTCTCCTCTTTTTTTGGCCAGAATTATATGTATGCTGCTATGCCTACCCAGCACTTATGTGGGGTCTGGGAAATCCAGACTCCAGTCCTCATGTTTGCCAGGCAAGTGCATTAACCACTCGACCATCTCTGTAGCCCCTGCACTGCCCTTTAATTCTCATATCTCTAGTGGGAAAAGGAATCCCATATTCCTCCCCAGCCTATGGTGTTTACAAGTGAGGCAGCCAGCATGGGTGGCTAGCCAACATGCCTCAGTAGTGGCAGCCCTGGTGGAATGATAGCCCAAGCAGGCACTGGATGTTTGCTATTGAAAGTGGCCCAGCATTACAGGATGGGACACAAGTTGGGGCACTTCCAGCTATGAGCTGGACATGGTCTCAACAGGATTTGATCTCAATGAAGAGGCAATTGGCAACAGTCATAGTCTACAGTTGTGAGAGTCTGAGTTATGACTTTGACTGATAAGCTTTCAAAACCAAACATTTTCCTCATGGCTCTCTCTCTCTCTGTTGTGTGTTTTCCTTCAGCCTCCACTGGCATGGTTTTCTCATTACAGCTTAGCTAGATGCCTTTCTGCTTCTTTTTTCTCTTAAGTGTTTGTCTAGCTACTTCCCACCCTATATGTGGGTTGGCATATTGATTCCTTTGAGATGGGGTCCCATATGGCCCAGGCTGGCCTCACACTTGCTATGTAGCCAGGGCTGGCCTTGAACCCCTGATCCTCCTGCCTCCATGTCTCAAGAGCTGGGACAACATGCATGCGTCACCAGGTCTGACTTATTTTCTTTTTCTTTAATTTCCCCTTTCCTCTCTGTACCTGTTAGGACTTTAAAACGGTTCATTTAAAAGAATTTAAGTGAGTTCTTCCTTGCTTATTGGGTGGAGGAGTGTTTTTAGGCTTCAAGTTAAAACAGCTAAAGACTTTAAAGTATAATGACACTAAGTCATACTTTAGCTGATATTAGGGGGAACAACATTCTGATTACCCATTGGACAACGGTTCTTGATGTGATGGGAAGGGCTGGAAATTCTGCTACCCTGTGTTCGGTCCATTGCCATTCTTGGCTATCTGCTATTTAATTGAACAGAGAGATCGTTAAATGTATACTATTTTCTGCCATGTCAGGAGAAGGGCCTTGCTATTCCCACATAAATGAAACATGTGCTTCTTCCCTGACCCAGGGACTTCTGAGTAGAAACCAGACAATTACCAAGGGTGTCAGAGCATCTCATCCGAGTTTGTAATTGAACAATAAAAATGTATGCACATGCAGAGGCCGTGGAATAAGACTTTTAATTTGAATCAGAGAATGAGGAGAAGAGCATGTCACATCTTACAGCATGTCACAGATGATCTAGTGATGAATAATGGCCCTGTCCTGAAATTACATCCTTACTGCCGAGCAGTGGCTGTAGATCAGAAGGTCAGTGGTAATGATAGTTGTGCCTTACATTTGCAAACAGTACCCCCTCCTCCAACTTGTTAAGACATTTGTCTTCAGATTTGGTTAGTGAGCACTTGGAATACTTGTGTCCGTGGGGGTGGGGTCATGAGAAGGCACCAATGTTAGAGGTACAGTATTCACATGGGTCCTTATGGGAAGATCCACCTGAACATCTAGAAGATATATTTTCATCTCATGACTTTCTGGCCCAATGCTTCCCTGGGCTGCTTGGACCAGGATGCTCCATATGAAAGAGTACATAAGACATTTATGGGTGGTGGCTTATTTTTTCAGGTTTTAAGTGATATAAATGCTGAGGAATTGGGTGACCTGAAGTCCCCCTGTTTCGCTCTGCCTGGTGATAGAAGCTCATCTTTTGTTCTTGGTTTTAAAAGGGGTCATGGGTCTCTAAAGAAAACAGCTCATGTTTCTTGTGCACACTGAGCCAGGACTGTGAGGGCTTCACCTTGTCTCTCCTCCATGTGAACTTGGCATTCTTATATTCTCCATGTAGAAGGAACCCTAGCATCAGAATAGTTGAATGACTTGCTGAAGGCTGCTCAGTGTTCTGACCTGATAGCCTGCAGACCTTTACCATGAGCCAAAGCTTTGGAAGTGATGGTTTGCATACTCTCAGGGGCCTGGAGCTCTGTGTCAACTGATAAAAATTTAGTTCCTTTGAATAAAAGGCTGGAGTCCACAGGGAGCTGCCCTCCATCCTGTGCCCTACTCACCCAGGAGTTCTGTGAGACTTTGAGCACTTCAACAGTGTGTCCACCATATCATGACAACTCTAGAAGTTCATCCCCTCTGAACAGAGGTCATATCCATTTCCCAGGAAGGACCCATCTCACTCATGCAACTACTTTCTCCCTGCAAAACCCTAAGGTCCTCTTTTAGGAGGATGGATTCCTCTAAGGCCTACCTCTTCATTTGTGAGCCAACTAAAAGACATCCCTAGCTGTCTCTGTGTCTTTCAAGATGAGAGGAGCCACCCTCAGCAAGGTGTGAATGGGCACTGACTCGGCCTGTGCTAAGAGAGAAGCTCCCGGTTGGAAGGTTGGAAGTGCTGTCCCCTGTGTAGCTGAAGATCAGGGTGGGATGGGTGAGAACCTCTGGAGGGTCAGCAGGCTCAGGCACATGATGAGCTGAGGGAAGGGCTGTTCTGGAATGTGCCCTGGGCAGACTTGCTTAGATCCCATTAGCCCCCACTTCTCTGCAGATGTTTCTAGTTGTTGAAAAAAAAAGTGTCTGGCTCTTCTGATGTTGGTAGGGACCCCATGTTCCCCTGAGATGGCTGTTCAAAGAATCCTGAGTGATGGGTTGTCATTATCTACCTTTACTTGGCCACCTTTGCCTCCTGGGTTACAGAACGTAGAGATGTCCTACTGCAGGGTCTCCTATTGGCAGGATCTACATCCACATGTCCCCCTTGCTCAGAGATGACTCTCCTTGTCATGCATGGAGATGATGTGCTTGGAGCATTTGTGATAGAGGAGGTATGCCGAGTCTGACCTCCAATTAGAATGCTCCGGACTCTGTAGGAAGACTGATAAATGGTGTCTTGCTCCTAGGGTTGGATTCAGACTGCTCTCTGGTCACAGCAGTGACATATGTCCCGTTGCTTACCCCATGTTTCAGCCATTGTTAGGAGAAAGAGCACCTTGAAGACAGAGAAGACAGAAAACTTGCTGACCTGATTGTGTGCAGTTAACAGCAGGGCTCTCCATTCAGACATGTGTTCAGTCTACAAATACAGACCCGATGTGTTGCAGGTAACTTTTAAGAGGCAGCCTCTGAGCCTGAGCTGAATGAGTGGATATTTATTAGCAGGTCCATGCTACTACTCTAAGGGACAGGAGGGGGAAGGATGAGAAGCCCACAGAGGCCAAATATGATGGAGGGTTGAGGAAAGCTCCACCACTCCCTGGAGAGTGCTGGACCTAAAGGGTCTACCAGCATTGCCCTTCATCCTCAATCAGTGGTAGGAGAGGGGCTGCCCCCAAAGCCTGTGACCTTGACTTGACATCTCTCTGTCACTGAGCCCCAGTGAGCTTCCCACAGTCCACTCAGCAGCTGTGTACTAATGTTCCCTTGGAGGGGTCTCTGCCCATACCATGCTTCTGGTTGGTGTCTTAGGTGATGTGGCACAGATCCCAGCATCTCAGCGTCTCATGCAGAACACTACAAGGCAGTTTCTTAGTAGAGCCAGGCAGGTGTCAGAGCTGCAGCTACCTTGTGAACCCCTCTAGCAGTCTTGCTTTCTTAAGAAAGCAAGGACGATTCTGCCAGTTAAGCAGTACCCAGGGATCCCACAACCAGCCAGGGAGGCTTTAGGAGCCACACTCACATTGCACTCAGAAGGCAGTCTCTTCTGAGTTTAGGAGCATCTATGACATTGGGGGCAGAACAGGAGTCATGGTGGGATCCTCAGGAGTCCCACAGCTTTCCCTTGCCAACCTTGCCTGTCTCCAGTGTCGCCTCTGATCTTCAGCTCATCTGTCACTACCTGTGCTGAATCTCCCTCTCTGTCCTCCACAGAGTCCTCAAAACTTGCCCTACCCACCTGCCCTCTTCTTTTTCTTGACTTTTCTCAGCACTCCTATGTTGGACATCGTTTTATTCTAATTGCTACACTCTGTAAATATCACCTCAGTCTCCTAGGAGACTGCACACTCTCAAAGGGCAGGGCTGTTGGCATGTGTGTGGTTTAGGACTATGAATCTAGGAAAGCCATGTCTAAGCAGTTCCTTTCTCTAAGAAACACTGCTGTAAGCCTCCTCTTTGAGAATCTGTATGTTGAGATTTGTTGGCATCCACCAAACCTTAAGGCTCTTGGAGACCCCCTACCAGTTTTCTACGAAGCTCAGCATAACACGGTCTCATGTCTGTGCCTTTTAGGGGTCTGTGTTCCCTCTGACTCACAGACCTATAAAAGGACACACTGGGTAGAGCATGTGTGACCCAGGATGCCATAGCCCAGAAAACCAGTGATCATTGGATTGACTGGGGGCAGGGTGGGTAGCTTTTAAACTGATGAAACCAGGTTTGGGGAACATCCAAAGATGGCTTTGAACTCAAAGCCTTTCTGCCATCCCACCCTTGTGACCTGCCACTTAATCACATGGCCTGGGATGTGTTGAGAGCTGGAGAAATGTGTAAATGTTTAGAGAGCAGTAAGCTGTGATCTGTAAATGGCCCTGGAATGTTTATATGAGACTGGCAACTCAGAAATGAAACTCTAATAGCTTTGTGTTTTATTATTGTTTATTTTTTGGTGGATAGAATTACCAAACTGATGGATGGAGGGATTATTCTGGTTGTTAAATATTTGGGGTTTGGTAGTCTTTTGATGTAACATCTTCTGGCAACTACTTGTAAAGTGAGCTGACACTAGCTTAGATTGGCTCGGAGCTGCAGGTTGGGAAAGGGAGGCTGGCACTGGAGTAGAGTTCCTCCACCTTGCTTGCAACACTACCTTTTTAAGAGTGCAGGACTTTGGTGGTGCCTGGAGGGGCGTTTATTTCTTCTGAGCTTTACTACATGAGAGTCTCAAGGTTTGGGTATAAAGAAGGTCATAGAATTTAGAAACTAGAGATACTCAATGAGCTACTGACATACATATAGGCCAATGGGTCCCTCTGTCTGTCTCCTGTCATCAACCACATTTCCCAAGTCTTCACAGTGGCTTTCCGTGATGTTCTTCTGATCACTGTGTGTGTCTTCCTCCTCTCCTGCAGGCCTTTTGTCCATGACTCCTTCTGTTAAGGAGGTTTGTTGATTCCTCTATAAATAGTCTTGCTTGAATCAACAAGGACAAGCTCAGAATGGCATCTCTTTCACAAGGCTTTCCGAGCCACCAGCTGGAAGCTGTGGGTTCCTCTTCCAAAGGCCATTTCTGTCTATGGCAGCAATCTAAGGGGAAGGTGGAAGCCATTTTGTTTTGTGCTAGCTGAATGCTGAAAAAAGAAGTAGATAATTGTGGGAAAGTTGGATAGAAGGAAACATGGGTAAAGGGGAAGAGTAGAGAGTAAGTTGGTTCAAAAACACGGTTTCATCCTTCTTCACTCACAAGTATTTAGGGCTGGAAGCAGCAGCCTCATCTGCAGTTATTTGAGAATTAAGTGGGGTAGTGCTTGAATGTCTAAGGCTATGTAAGTGTTAGCTATTGACATCATTGTTTTTGAACATCACCCCATGAGATGCTCAAAAGCATGTGGAAATTAAATTCAGATTCTGCCTTGAAGTTAGAGATTCCCAGGGCTTTCAGTCCCCCACCCAAACTGTCTATGTTATCAGTGAAGAAGCTGTCTCACAATGGGGTAGAGGGATTTGCCCACATTCAGAGTTGGCAGCAGGCTGGGTGTCAAGGTACAAATTTCAAAACCTTGGAGACATGACTGATGCAAGTGTAGAATGGGAAGATGTCAGATAGTGCTTTTAGCTTATTGCTGGCGGGAGCCAGCAGGATGACAAGGTAAGGTTCCTGGGCACTGGAGAAAAAGTCTTGGGATGAATGTCTAGGTTAGGAACAAAATAGACTGATGTCTTACCATGCAATCTACTTATAAACTTTGAGATTACATTTTCTGTGGATAAGAATCTTTTGTATTTCTACTATATGAACTCTGGCTAACACATGATTCCATAGAATCTGGGCATTTTTGATTCATAATGTATCATGAGTGGAAGATTCTTTCTCCTAGAGAATTCAGTGTTCCCTATGTGAATTAGTAAATCTTGCTCCACCTGTGACGTGAGCAGGGCATGCTGCCTTTTCTTGTCTTAAACCAATGGTGGCATCAAATCTTCCCCCATGGAATTGTCCTGTGTTCTGCTGTCCTGCAGGGTTTAAGGAACCAGAGACCTTGCTGCCATTCTTCATTGGGGAAATGAGGCTCCTGATACAACTGTGTTAGGCTGTTCATGCACATTTGTGACTTAGAAATGGGCAGGGCCATGGAAGAAGGTCACATAGTCCTGAACTCAAAAGCTTGACTTGCAAGAGAGAGATAGGCCTTGACAAACAATTGCACTGCCATTTGACAATGACCATGACAGGTAAAAACAAGGAGAGTGAAGAGGTCTGAAGAGGGGGCAGGGTCACTTGGCTGAATAGAGGCATAGAGAAGGGCTGGGGGCAAGTCATGAGCCTGGGATTTCAAAGACTGTGTAGGCTTGTTTGGTGAAAAGGAAGGGAGTGCTGGACTCAGTAAACTGCCTGGCTAGAGTGTGGGGAGCAAGGGTCAACATGCTTTCCACTGAGTGTGCAAACATTGAGCTCCTATCCCATGTCGCCTCCCATGATTAGTCTAGGGGGTGCAGAGAGTCCTGGAGATGACACAGATCCATCCTGGTCCATCTGCAATAGTTTCAGGAGCTAGAGCCTTGTCTGTATTGAGGAGCAGGGAAGGCAGAGAGGTGAAGTAGAGAGGCTGGCCCTTTTATGAGTGAATATATGGATGGTAATCCCCAACCAGACAGTTCACCAAGTGCCTAGAATAGTGATTCGCTACCTGTGGGTTGCAATCCTCAGAGACCATTGGGAAGCACAGAGATTTACATTATGACTCACAACAGTAGCAAAATTACAGTTAGGAAGTAGCAGTGAAAATAATTTTATGGTTGGGGGTCACCACAACATGAGGAACTATATTAAAGGGTCACAGCATTAGGAAGGTTGAGATAAGTTGCTGGTCTTCCTCTGGGAAGGCTAACAAGTATAAGCACCTGACCATGTCTTGTGGCAGTTGGCAGTTTGGCTGAGGAGACAGAGCTGTGTGAAGCAGGACCACATGGGATTGTGGTCAGGGGTCACATATTTCACTGAGCTGAGCTTACCCTGGCCAAGAGTCTTGAGGCCAGAACAAGCAGGAAGGAAATGAAGGAGAGGGAGCCAGGGCATCTGACTCAGAGTGAACAGCCCGTCTTCTTCACTGTTAATAAAGAAGACCACCCAGTGCTAGCTTACATGGAGCATTTCAGCCTTTGCCCTTAGCTAAATGGCTTGGAGTCTTTAGCAGTCCAGTGCTTTAGAGAGCACTTTGCAGTGTGCTTGGAGAGGAGGGATTTCTGGAGAAGGGACACTTTAGTTGGGTTAGGTAGACCAAGGAGCATGGGGGGGTTGTAGGTTGGACCAGGGCTCTTAGCAGCACCTAGAAGCTGGGAGCTCCAGGGAGAAACACTTGAAGAGGTGGGTCAGGTGGTGGAGTGTGTATGAGTCCTGCTGAGGACCATGATTTCCTTGTGGTATGAATAGGGGCCAGGAAAGACATGCAGTAAGGGGACTGGTCAGGGTTGACCAGCAGAGCAGTGGTCTTTCAGCTGTTGGAACAGCTGTCTTGGAGATCTGGTTAACTATTTGGCTAGTTGGTTGTTTTTTCCCTCCAAGGAAGCCAGACATTTGCATTTTAATGAAGTCTCCTGAGTTTTCATATGTTGTCAATAGTACAAACAATTTATGCATGGAAGGGGACTTCTGGGGTGCCAACCTGTGGCTCTTTGTAGCTAATAAAGTCACTGAAGGTCCTTAGTGTCATAGAGACAGGTGGTAGAGGCACAGTGTAAACCTTGAGAAACTAAATAAGGAGCCAGGAACAACGGGGTCAGAGCTATGTGGTGTTGTGGCCAGGGGTCACATATGCAGTGTAGAGCTTATCCTGGCCAAGAACCGCAAGGCCAGCACAAACAGAAGGAAAAATGAGGGTACAGGAGTCAGGGTGTCTGGCTCAGTGTGAACAGGATAATTCCAGCTCCCTTTCTTCACTGTCTATGAAGGAGACTGGGCAGTGTTGTCCTGTACTGATGAGGAGCACAGGGGTAGCTAATCCTTAACCCAGATGTTCTTATTGGAGTGATTCTGTGAGACTGTGACAAGAGCTCTAGACAGACTAAGGTTGAGGACATCTGGGTTGTTAAGAGTCACAGGTGCTCCCCAAGGTACTCTCTGAGCATAAGATGTTCGTGTGTGTGTGTGTGTGTGTGTGTGTGTGTGTGTGTGTGTGTGTGTTCCAGTCACTTCTAAGCTATCCTATAAAGCATACAATACTGTGACTCTTCTTCAAGGTCAAGGCTACAGTGCTGGTCATTGGCCAGACTTGGGTTGGAACTAGATTCTGAAGTGCTTTCCCAAAGATCCCCCACCACACTGACCCATGCTGGCTCCACCATATACATGCAAGCTTGCATAGATCATCACCTTCCCAGAGAAGAACAAGACAGAGAAGAAACCCCAGGGCTTCTCTGAACCAACATCAACATGCTTTGGTTCTTCCACTGAGGCCTGTTTTGTTGTTGGGATTCTATGATTCAACAAAAAAGCTAGGAGACAGAGATGCCTCAGCACTGGGCAGGCAGTGGTATTAAGAGTGAACACAGCAGCCCTGCAGGAAACCCTGTGTTTTCATCGTTTGTGGATGAACTGGGTGTAGGCATCAGGGGCATGGATGCCTAGAGCAGAGGCCTTCCAACTTTGCTGCTGCTGAGGTCCGGATGCCTCTCAGGCAGCATTTGCTGTTTTCATCTCTTTCTGCCCTTCTGTTCTCTCTGAATATTCTCAGCCCCCACCCCAAATGGTCCAAAGCTTCAAAGAGAAGTATTATTGATGTAGCTGAGTCTATTTTTAGGCTGCTTGTGGTTGGTGCACATCCAAAGCTGAAGCATTAGGTTTTATATCTATTTTATCTACATCAGCAGCTCTTCCCCGCCCCAATCCATTAAAAGATAACAGAAACAGCTATCTTCAGACAACATTCAACCAGTTCATAGTTTGGTTGCAAATATGTCATGTCCCATCTCACTGTAGCCAAGACATGCATTTAACATTTCCAAGGAGCTACAGAAAGAGACAATTGATTGCCCTTTGAGATTGGATGGGGCATATCCCTTAAACTGTGCAGCTGTGCTTCTGCCTTGGTAGTGGAGGAGGCAGAGGAAGAAATGGATGTAAAGATGCCTCCTTGCCATCAAGAAGTATTTGAGGCCACTGATCTTGCTGATCAGATGTTCTTCATGTGTGCACATGTGTTCTCTCTCTTCTCTGTTCTTTACTATCTGTGACTTCCAGAGAGCTTTCCAGGAAGATAGGAGGCAACCAAAACATGGGCTTCTGATGTTGTCTGATTCCTTTGTCAGGCAGGATAAGGAACTCTGAGGTACAAGGGATGGGTTGAGCCATCGGAGACAGTTTGATCAATCTGTCCACCAGAACTGTATCATGAAACTTGGTGGTAAGATGACCCCTATTCTTGAAGGATGCTAAGGATCACATAGCATTGAGAAGCAGTAAACTTGGGGCATTAGATTGATTTAATGGACATGGGACCAGAGAGCCACAGGAGTCTCATCATCCTTTACCTGGATCTAGACAGAGGCTCACATCTTTAAAACTTAGAAAAAAATCCTAGGTTGGGGATACAGCTCAGTGAGTAAACTATGAGTCCTAATCTCCAGAACCCATGTGAAGCTGGGTAAAGCAGCACACTCTTAGCCCTTGCTCCTCTGGTGAAATGGGAGAGAGAGAGAGACAGAAGAATTTCTAGAGGCCCTCAGGTCAGCTAGGCTGGAAGTAGTGAGCAACAGATAGATCCAATCTCAGACTGACACTTGAGGTTCTCTTCTGACCTTCACATTCACACGTCAAGTATACATGCACATACATCAGACACATACATATACACATGTACCATACACACACACAGGGACAAATTTTTAAAAAGTCCTAGTATATAATTTACCTTAAGAGCTTGTTCTGGGAAGGACATGATTTATAGGTCTATGTAGGATCTGTGCATCTCTGTATTTTGTATATCTGTCCACATAATTATCCACTCCAGAGAAGTGCTCCCAAACTAATAATGAGATGCCGATTTTAAGGATCCAGATAAATGGCAAGACATGCCATCCTCATGGACTAGAAGGCTCATCATGCTAAACATGTTAGTTCTCCCAAATTTTTCTAGATTTAATATAATTCCTATCAAAATATAAGTAGGACTTAAAAGATATATTTATTTTACATATATAAGTGTAGGTTTACGTGTATGTATATGTCCCATGTTTTGCCTGAAGAGACCAGAGGAGGGCATCAGATCCTCTGGAATTGGAATTTAAGGATGCTGTGAGCTGTCATGTGGGTGCTAGAACTGAACCCTGGTCCTCTGCAGGAGCAGCAATTACTGTTAATGGACGAGCCATCTATCCAGCTCTCTAAGTAGGACTTTTGAAGACATAAACAAGGCAACTTGTAAAATGTATTTTGAAAAGCAAAGTACCTAAAATTACTAAGATCTTGAAAAAAAATGTTTGAAGCACTCAAACAACCTGATCTTAGGAGTCATCATAAAGCTGTAGTAATTAAGATTGTGTGGGCATGGCTGAAGAAAGGATGCGCAGATCATTGGAACATAACAGAGAATGCACATATAGATCCCTAACAACGACAGCCACTCTCTTCTTGAAGTGCAAAGTTGATTAAGTGGGAAGGGATAGTATTTACATAAGTGGCACTGAAAGAGTTGGGCATCCAATCAGGACAAAAGACAAGGCTCAGCCTAAACTTCACATCTTTTCATAAAAATTTACTCAACATGGGTAATAGTTACAAATGTAAGAGAACAAAAAATCTTTTAAGAAAACCCAAGGCATCTTTGTGATGCAAGGTTGAGGATAGTGTACTCTTGGGTACCAAAAGATGTTCTGTGAAAGACAAATGGACCAAGTGGACTTCATCAAGACTGAAACCTATTGTCCTGTGAAGGGGACTCTGAAGAGAGCAGACAGACAGGTATGTATAAGGGAGAAATATATATATATATATATATATATATATATATATATATATATATATATATATCACAGAGGACTTTATATAAAAAAAAGCTATGTGTCTCCAATGTCTCCTCCATCAGACCATCCTCTACCGTGGTGTCTGTAGCCTCCTTTGTTTGCAGTCTGGAGTGCCTCTTTCCATCTGCTTGCACAGGGAAGTTACTTTTTAGTCACAGGCCAACATGAATTGTGCTCTCCTAATGATGCTGTCCTTGTCCCTGCCTGAAAACTGCTCAGAATTGCTCCACTGCCTGTCCTGGGAAGTTGTGTTCTCTCAAATTCCAGGAGTGCCATGGATGTCTCTCTTGCTGATTGTTCTTACTCTGGCAAGCTCTTGGTTTGTCCATGAGCTGGTGTAGACCATGGAGTTCTTAAAGTAGGGGAACCTATTCGATAGTCAAGTTCTTGACTTGACTTCAGCCAAAGTTCCTTCTATTAGAACACTGGATTGAGGCCCTAGGGGTGCATTTATTTTACTTTGTTTCCAGATGGGTCTCACTCTCTATAGCTCAAGCTATAAACCAGGCTGGCCTTGAACTCACAGTGATCTTCCTGTACCAGCCTCCTGAGTGCTGGGATTACAGGCATGAGCTTCCACCAGGCAGACATGTGTTTGGTGTACTCACCCCTGTCCTAAGGTGATAGAAGCCCTAAGCTGCTTAACTCTGGCTACCTGACCAGATGCAGGTTGGGTCTCTGCTTCTGTTTGTCTTGTCTGGGAAGGGCACCACTGACTAAGTTGCATTCAGGACTCCAGAGACAGGTTCTACATATGCTGGCAGAATGCCTCATACAACAGCCACATCCCCCTCCTTCCCTGCTACTGTATTCTTTTGTTCTGGAACTGGTTTTCGGTTTTTATAAGAACATGTTTGTTTACCCAGTGTCAGGCCCACAGGATTTACTTTATGTAGCACGTAGCCTGATAGGAGGGGGCCACTGTAACCCCTGCTTTAGAGATGAGACACACTGCCTTTCTGAGGACTCCAGATCAGTGCCGGGACCTCTGAACTTAGCTCAGAAGATGCATCTCGTTTTACCCAGAAAATGGGTTGCATTTTACACACACACACACACACACACACACACACACACACACACACACACACATATGAAGAGCAGATCTGTAGTGGTATTAACTCTGTCACTCCCTCACCAGCATCAGCACTGCCACCATCACTGCTGTCTGTGCCAGAATCACATCTTATCACTGTCATCACCCTCCTACCACCACCACCACCACCACCACCATCACCACCACCGTCGCCGCCGCAGCCACCATGCCACCATCATAATGAAGTCATCACACCAAGCTCCTAGAGTTTTTACAATTTATGTGATACAGCAAAGATAACCATATATAGTAATGAAGTAGTAACAGTATCAGACTTGGGCTCACGTACTGTGCTCACCCAAGCCAGGTTGGTCTATCCATCCACATGTCCTCAATAAGTCAGGTAAAATAGCCAAGTTAATAATGAAAAGCTGAAAAAAACTAGATTTAGTCAATATGCAGACGTTGGAATAGACAGAGATTCAGTGAACTCTGCCACTCGCATCTTTGCGGGTCCTGAAATGAAGTGAAGGCTTACGTAGAGAGTCAGAGTCACTATACCTAAGCAGTCTCCAGTCAAAGCATGGTCACACCCATCCCTGACCCCTCATTGTCTCTTCTGTAAGGTGGTCTAACATGTGAATCTCTTCACAGAAGAAAACTTCCCTCTGTTACTGGCCCAGACTTTGAGCTTTCTGTCCTAGCATGAGCTCCCTGGGGACATTCTAACTTCTGGGTGTCCATTGATTGTTTCTGTAGTCTGATAAACAAAGTGAGGGGCACAAGTGTCTTTTTTAGAATACCTTCATCCCTACCAGGTCATTTTCAGCAGTAGATTTGAAGTTCATGTGCTCAGTGCCCAATAAGTTGCAATATACTTCTTTGCAGCTAACTGCAGCTGAATAAGGAGGCCACACTGAATTATTCACCTTGCCACAGTCCGTCTTAGCTAATTCCTTTCTCCAAACTCGTATTTATTATTCTTTTTGTAATTTCTCTACTTATGTGGACCTAGATAGAGTCCTTAACCCACTCCCAATTCTGTAGGAAATACCTCAAAGACACACTGGAAGTTAAGGTTAGAGAGCTTGGTAGTCCAAGAAGAGAGAGGGAGTTATTTTTTTATTTATCAGGGCCCACCAGAATCCCCATGGGAGGTGAGGTGGGTGGCCTGAACCATCAATCAGAGCAAGCACAGAGAGGGAGAAGGGTCTCTGGACTCAGGGAAGCTGGCAGCAAATTCACACAGCAGGCTGAAGGGGCGATATGACGAGGTGACTGGAGACCGACGCAATGGAGATCAAGAAGAGAAATTAGCTGATACAACACAGACACATACAATATACTGAATCCATAATGGGATATCTTTCTCTATTGGCTACAATCCACAGCAAGTCATGCTGTCGCCATTTCAAATGACCTCTTCCCCCCAGCTGAGGGAGAGACTCTGCTTCAGAACTTCTGGGCTTCAGTCCTGCTGAAGTGGTCTCCTTCTTTGTAATGGCTATGAACAAGTTGAGAAGAGCATCTCTGGGAAGTTCCAGGAAGGTTCTCTGGGTTGCATAAAGGTAGGGAGATGCCATTGCCTACATTGAGGTACGTTGGGGTGAGAGGTTCCCAGATTTCTCAGGTTGGATGCTGAACTCTGAGGTGGAGGCCTCTATCATTTGGTCCAGTTACCTCTGCCTTCAGCTTCTTGTACTAACGAGTTGTCCTCTCTGTGCAAATGGTTTGGGCCCCTCACTTTTCCTAGCAATTACTCTCTAACAATGCTCTCCTGGTTGCATAAAAACCTCAATCAATTCCTTATTAAAACGCCACAGCAAATACAAGCCTTACCCCTCCTTGTTCCCTTTTCTTCCTCCAAACAGATTGGATTTGTGGTGGCTCCATTGGAACCAAGGTCAGCTCTGAAAGCAGGGTCAGATTCCAGCCTAGTTCCTGCTTATTAGAGCCCAAGTGATTTAAGCACCTACTGTCGTGTAAAAACTGTTTAAATGGAGCAGGTAGACAGGTCAATTCTGCCTTCTTGTCTACCTAGCCCCACCCTGCTGGGGTGCAGGGAGGATGCCATGCTGAGGACCTCACAGAGCTTACCTGGTGGGAAGGGGGAGGTAAGAACCAAAAGGCATAGGGATAGGCATCTCTTTCTAAACTAACAGGAAAGGAGAGGGAAAGAATGTGGTAGCTTGCTTTAGGGTGTGGTCCAGGAAGTCAGTTTTAGGATGCAACTTTGAGCTGAGATAAATGGGAAATTGGCTGAGCAGAAGGAGGGAAAATTGAAGGTGTAGCTCCAATGTAAGAAGAGCTGTACAGGCTGCAGAGAGAAAAATAAGACAAAGGAGGTTGTACCAAGAGACACAGCCAGTAGCCTGGTGGGCCAGAGGAAGCATTTAGTATGGGCAGCATTGAAAACTGTAAAGGGCTTTAAAGAAGGAAGTAATTGAGTGATTTTGCTTATTAGGACCAGATGGAGTCAACTTGAGGAAAGGTTGCTTAGCATACAAATGCCATCTTTATGGAGAGAGCTTATGCACTCTCCTGAGGGCTAGCATGGGTCAGGGGTGGCTGTTGGGGAGTGCCTTCCCGCTCTTCTTGGCTCCAGTCTCTCTGGTGGAGCTGCAACAGCTCATTGATGTAAGTCTTTGAGGCTTAGGGGTAGGGAACTCTGGTCTTCTCAAACTGTGTGGACTTGCTATGCCTTTGTGGCTGAGAATTCGAGGGAGTAGATAGTGCAAAAATGGCAGCTGTGTTAGAATTCTAGGTGGATGACTTCATTTCACAGTTGGTTAGAAGTAGAACCAGAACTGGAAGTGTCAGGCAGGTTAAAGGGGACAGGGGAGGAAGCTTACCCCATCATTTGCAGAAAAAGACTTTTTAAGAAACAGACCACTTTCACCTCTCACTGAAAGTAGAAGGTTTTGAGTTGTTTATCTCAAGGCTAAGGATGTTTGTCCCCACTGAGAGATTTCCAAAGTTCAGCCAGTGTTCCATTTCTCTTTCACTGGCGGGTGAAGGATTGTGAGCAGTTGGGAGGGCCATGTGTGTGCCCCCTTGCTGCTGCAGCTGGGTGAGTACAGTGGTTTGGCCCAGAGGACAACAGGGGCTGTTTCTCCTCACAGTGTCCCCCTGTAGTAAGCAGATAGATGGCTTATGGAGTGTCTGAGGTCCATTTTACTGTTGCATGACTTTTTATGAGCTAACCATTGGACAGGGTCCTTGGATGGGGAGGACAGGTGCACAGAAAAAAAATAGATCTAAGCATGGAGATACTGGCTGAGACGTCTTTTGATTCTTGTTCTGTGGGCTACACAAGTCAGAGGCAGCCTGTAGACCTTCGCACATTTATTGGTGAAGAGTCTGCTGTTTTCCGGGTACCGTAGTAGATCACACTATCATCCCATGCTTCTCTCCCAGTAGCACTCCCTTACACAGATGGAGCTGCTGAGGCTTACAGTGGTGACACCAAGTGCCCAAAGTCACAAACATGTAGACGACAGTAGACACAGGATTTGAATGCATATCGTCCTAGCTCCTTCTCCCTTGTTTCAAGGCCCATCCCTGCTACCTTAGTGTGTGTGCACAAGGGGCAATGTCAGTGATGCATCCTTTCCCAGTATATGTCCTTGATCTTAAAGGATACTGAGGGAAGGTCAGAGTTTGCTTCTGGCCAGTCAGGAGCCATTCTCTCTTCCATGATGTAGGGTCAGTCCGGCCTTCCCTTTTCTAGCCTCCTAGGGCCTGTGTGAGATAATTGATACGGAAGGTCTTCAGGGAGTCGGGTGTGCAGGAGTGGTAGCTTAGGTGCTAATGGGCAGCCTTTATTGCCAGCAGCCTGCTGAAGGAGACCCTGGACCTGGATCAGCTACAGATGGGCACAGCTCCAAGGCAACAGAGAACTGGGCCATGGCTTGCCTGGGCTGGGTCAGAAATGATTTCACCTGCCTAAGCTGCATTGCCGGCTCTTGTTGGTGGAGTGGAGGAGCAGCCTGGGTGCACTGCTGCCTGCCTACCTCTGGTTGTTTATGCCAGTGTCTCAACCCTGCTTCTCACAGCCCAGCAGCAGCCCAGGGGTCACATGGAGATACACAGAGATGGTTGCGGCTCCCATTTCCACCTGGAGCTATACTCTGTGAGTTCCACTCATGCCCCTGCTCTTTGTAGCTACAAAAAATTAGGGATACCTTTCTTATTGTCTCTGTTCTAGATTCTCGGCTCTCTTGCTCCCACCTACCCTGTCTCAGGAGCAGCAAATCCAGGGGCAGCCTTGTTAATGGGAAGCCAACAGTACTCCAGTCAAGTGGCACAGTGCACTCCTAGCAAAGAAGGTCTCCTATAGGGAGCACAGTCTTGACGGGACTGACTCCTCTAGTTCTGGTTCATGCTAAGGTGGACCCTCTCCCAGCTTTGTCTACAGAGAGAGCAGAATTTGAATTCAGAGCTGGGAGGGTGTGGCTTGACTTGAGCTAAATCTGATGATGAGGATGGAGGTGATACTCATCGTTAAACTAGTCAACAGCTTCCACCTATTCTCACCAGTGGAAACTTAGACCTCCTCACATTTAATCCTGGCAGTTTCCCTGCCCAGCCGGTGTTAGCATCCCAACAGAGTTGGGGGCACAAATACTCAGAGAGCTGAAATAGTTTGCCCAGGGTCAAACAGCTGTGAGATTTAAAGCTTGAACTCTCATCCTGATGGCTCCCAAGCCCAGCTCTGCCCAGCAAAGCACTTTTTCTATAACTTGAGAGCCCAGCTCCCCTGCTTCCCTGCCCCCATCAGATGCTCCAAACATTGCTCCAGTCCTGTCACCTTGATAGACCTCTGATTGTGCCATGTCCTGGCTCCCTCATCCCTCGTACCCCCTCCCTCCACCCCCGGGGCCTGCAGAAATTCTGCCCTGCTTTGCTTTTCCAAGGTCTCTGTAAATTTCCACGCTGTGCTAGAGAGTCAAAATGGCTTGACTCAGTTTCTTACTGTGTTTTCCTGTGGACATCCCAGAAACACATGTGCGGACTCACTGGGAAGAAGTGAGCCCCATCTGTGGGAGATTGAAACCCTTGGGTTGGGTGGGACACATGGGTGGGAGATGTTTGCATCCCTAGCTGCTCCCAGTGACACTCCCTACACTGTACAGGTCCAGACAGCATAAGACTTGGCTAAATATGGTTTTCTTTGTTGGAGAGTTCAGAGACCAAAATAAAAGTAGTTTCTGTAGGTTGGCTGCAGCCTAAGAGGTGGGGCAGCCCTATTGCCACCCTTTGCATCTGGGCCCAAAGGAGGAGCAGGGCTCAGTGCTACCTGTGAACAGTGGCTCCCTGCTCTGCCCCCCTCCAAGATCCTCCTTTCTGCAAGGTCCTCTGGTCATCAGTGCCTTTGGAAAGCCACTAGCATTTAGCTCAAGCTTTTGTCCCACGTCATCTATGCTGTTGAGTTGCATCTATTGGTTTGTCTATCTTTGTCTCCAAGATGACGCCATGCATTCATTCCTTTGAGCCTGGGGTAGCCTGGGTTAGCCTCTTTCTTTTCCATATTGAGTCAGTTCCAAAAAAAAAAATTGCAAGCATCATGGGCATAATTCAGAAGACATAATGAGATGATTCTCTTGTGTGCTTTCTTCAGATTAATTCCTATCTTTGCAGTTGATGTCTGTAATTATTGCTATCATTTCACTCTTAGTTGTTTCCTTTTCTCCTGTTTTTGCTTCTCACCCCACCTTTAGTTGCCTTGGAATTGATCTGTTCATTCAGCAGCTGTGCACTGAGCACCTACATTGTACCACGTTGTAGATAGGAGTTCCATACTCCACATATAGATGTGTGATCTAATCGGGACACATGGGATTAGAACAGACTCAGGATGACGACACATTCCAAATTGGCTCAACCCCTCCCCCAGCTGATATTCCCCGTGGAAGGGGGAATAACTGTATCTGAGCAGTTGTGGCGGGGAGGGGGCTGTCTCTCATTCCTAGACATATATTAAATGTCTCTTGAATGAGCAGCTCATCTGTTGATGAATGAGGCCACCCAGGCACCACACTATTTCCTGGAGTCACCTTCTGATTCTAAGGTTTCATAATGAGAATGCGCTTCCTTTAGGGGAGCAGATGTGTGGTAGACTTGGACTCCTACGCTGTTCTTCTGAGTATTCCCGGAGATCGGCACCTCTCGGCTCTGGTTTGGCTGTGGCTGTTTTTGTCACCTTGACGGGGCTGTGTTGTTTGTTCCTGGAGCAGAGAGACATCTGTCATCCTCCTCACTGAGTCTTGACAGATGCCACATTCCAACAACCAGCCCCGGTTTGAACACAGAGCAGTGGCTGTTCTGTCTTTGCCAGGCTGGCTCAGACATGACCATTCCCACTGCCTCCTCCTAGGTCACAACCCTTCCTGCCAGCGCTGCAGAAGCAACTTTCCTGTGCTGGAATGCTCTGGAGGCTTGAGCTAAAGGATTCCAAACTGTGAGATGCAAAGGGGACTGAGCAAGCAGTGGGATAAGAGGCTGTGATGCCTATTGGGTAGCTTGCAACCCCCCCCCCCGGGGGGGGGCTAGGACAAGCCTAGAAGGCTGATCCTGAGCACAGTGGGGGACGGCCTGGCAGGACAATACATCCATGTGGATGAGAACATGTCTTCCTTTGTCCACTCTGCAAAGTGCTTCACCTGACCCTTGCCTTCTCCAGGAATCAGAACTTGGGTAAATAGAGTGGGTATGTATAGAACACGAGACTGGCATTGAGTAGTCAGGACTCCAGCAATTGCATAAGAGAGACCAGTTGACTGAGATGACTTCTAAGGCAAAACTTAGAGCAATAAAGATAAGAATATGTGTGTCAGGGTCAGAAGAGAAAGGAGAACCAGACATGTATTCCTTTAAACTCCTAGGGAGACCTTGGAAGCAATTGATATGATACACAATGTCCCTTATGTTGGACAATATCTTATTTTCATCATTTCCTAACAGTTCCCTGTAAGTCCCAGTAGACCATCTGAAAGTGTTCATGGACTTGCTTTGGAGAAGGCTGGGTTGAGGAGAGAACTGTTTGGCATGCTTCTGGACAAAGTGTGTGGCCGGAGAACCATTTTGGAGTTAGATCTCGAAGCTGAGGAGGGAAAGGGGCTTACGTGTGTTGTATAGGAAAGGTCATCAGAGACTCCTTCTAGCTCCTTCTGATTCTTCCTTGCCTCTGGGACTGGATGTCCCTGGAACCTCCAGCCTGCATCACCATGTTTTGCTCTTCTTCTGAGCCACTCTTCTTTTGGAAGCTGCCATTTGCATCCCCCCATTATTCTTTTTACATTTCCCAAGATCGTATTTGTGAGTCAGCCTTCCCTGGTTCTTTGAAGCAACAAAGGGACTCAGTATAGGGCAGTGCAACCAAGAGCCATCTTCCAAAGAGTGACAGTCTCTGGGATCTGTAAAACATCATTAGAATAAAGGAAACAAGAGTTTAAGAAAGGCCAGCCTTCCCTTCATTTAAAATACTGTATCTCAGGGGAACGTTAATTTTTAAAATAACTCACATATTCCAAAAAAGCAGAGAACTCTGTTAGATAAACAATGAAGATGTTTGCTTAAGAAATATTTCTTTATTCAGCTAGTGAGGAAGATGAGATGAGAGGTGCCGAATGAAATACCCAAGGGTAGATTTTGACACCGAGGCTAGATTCATCACTCCCATTTCTCAGAGGGTGCTATGTAAGCAGAGGCAGACAGACACCTCTGACTCTTAGTCTTAACCCTGACATCGCCTTCTTGAGCACACCAACAGAGGAAATCCCCACATCCATGAGTATCGGGTACAAAACCAGGACCTGCTCACTGAAAGGCTTATCAGAGTGAGCATTGTATGGGAGTTTTTGCATGCAAGTGATGGAAGGAAGTGATGTAGTTGCAGCTGCCTAAGTTAAGAAATTGAGGAGAAGGTGATGGATCATATAGTTGATATAGGGAAGTTTGAAATGTATCCTTCTCCCTCTGAAGACTTGATGATTTCTATCTATGGAATAAGCTGTCAACACAATGATAATGGGAAGAGCACATACGGAGTGTGACACTTGTAGGTGGGCAAGATGGCTGAGTGCAAAGGGGTAGGGGTGGGCTTGGGACTTGGATTTCTGGAGAAAAGTGAGATTGGGCAGACTTTAGAAGGTTGCCAAATGGCTGTCAGCAAACAAGAATTGTCTTGTGATCATAGATGGCTTGACTGATATTGTGTTGTCTCTTGATATAATTGGTTCCCTCCAGCATTCCGTCCATTACTTACCCTTGCTTTCTTCTATTGGGTTAATGCTCACTAGCTTCTTCCATGTGAGGTCCCACAGTAGAATCAAATGCAGGTCATATCCATGTCTTCCTCTGAATGGAAAAACCTTTGGTGAGAAGAGAACTTCTCTTCCACATACAGCTGTGTTAGCCAAGACCTAGAACTGACTTTCATTGGTTCACATCATTTGGTGTGCTCTTCTAGAACCAATGAAGATGGCCTCAGGAAGACAGATCTTCTGGTCTTTCTTGGCTTGGCAAGCCTCGGCAGGTACTCTGGAAGTAGAGGTTGGAATATACCTGAACCAGAGGGTTGTAGAACAAAGGATAAGGTCAAGGTTTTTTTCCAGAAGCAGTAATTGATGCCTATCACTAAAGGTAAGCTATCTACTCTGGTATGGTTTGGTCACATGGGTTTGAAGGGCCAGCCCTGGGATGAACCACTTTTGGATGAAAATTATTTCTATTTCCTGTCCTGTAATACACCTGTTATTGTCAAGATTCCTTGCTATCCTGTCACTACATGTTGAAAGGTCCCTCAAAGCCTAATTTAATAGCATGGATTTGATCCCATAGATGAAGGCAAAGAATTTTTAAGCCCACATTTATTTTTTTCTCAATCATAGACTTAAGAGATTACTTCCATCTTCTGGGCTGAATGGTAATTTTGCCTGTCAACACTGAGCTGGTAGTTTTGAAAAGATTTTTAAATGTATTTCCCTATCAATTTAGTTTTATTTTTTATTAAGCAAATTTTAATGAAATTCTTATAACTGCCTATTGCCACTTACTAATGTCCCAGGCAGCTGACTAACTAATACATGTGATTTGATATGTTTCCTCTCCTACAAAACAGGCATGTTTTGTAAGAGAGGAAACATAGCCAGAGTGGTATGTGGCTGCCTGAGGTCATGCCAAGCAGAGCCTTCAGCATCCATGTTCCTATATGTAGGTTGATATATGTAGAATGAAAGAGCCATGTTCTTTACTCCTAAGCTATGTGTAATAGTTTTGCCTGAATATTTATATAAGCAAGTGAGTAATACATTTCAATGGGAATAAAACAGAAGGAAGTGATTAATTTTGCTTGAGTATAGTCTGGGAAACTGAAAGGGACATGTGAGCTGGGACTTGATGAGTGAGTAGGAGTTTCCCTTGTGGGTATGGTGTGGGAAGAGTCTGTTCTTTTATGGAGTAATGCATGAGTTTTGTATGAGGTAGGACTGTCAGGCTCAGGAAATGTGAGGTCACCCTTAACTTTTGTCCTCATTCTTCAGATGGAGGGCCCCAAAGATTGACATTTGTATTTTCATTTGCAGAGAATAGAAACCTAACAAACTGGCTGCAGTGATAATAAGGATTTGTTTTCTCATCTAATTAGGAAGTATAGACATGAGCTGACTTGAGGGAGTGCTTGCTTTGTTGGCTAGGTAGTATCAGGGTCCGACTTCTTTCCTTCTCATTATCTGCCCTAACACCATGATGTCTTCATTAAATACTGACTTGTTTGGGGCCCCTCGGATGTCCTAGAGCTCGGGTGTTTCTGTTGTATCCTTCCTTTATAGTGTCCAGCGTGAAAGAAGCCCGTCTATCCTAGCAATGCCAGCACAAGACTGAGAGACACTCTGATTGGACAGGCTTGGCTCATGTGACCACCCCTGAACCAGACAATTCTTGTTTCCATAGGATAAAGAGCATTGAGAGACTCAGTTTTCTTGCATCACTGGGGCCCTCAAATGGAATGTGGGGCATTGGTGGCATGAAGAAGTGAACAGTGGATCCCAAGAAAGCATCCATATTGAGAGAAGGCATCACGGAGATGTTCATCATGGTTTATGTTTACACCAACACAGTCTTACCTTCCCTGGAAGTCAAGGAGGTGCATATCACTGGCACATGATCATGATACTCATCTGTGCCTTGCCAGCTCTGGACCTCATTCTAGTCACTCTCTATAGAGTCCTTTGTCCAAGAACATACATTCTCTGCTGGTCTGTGATAAAGTTTGTAGCACAGTGGCATGAAGACCTCACAGAATGATCTAGAACTTTGTGGAAAACCTGTCCTCAGACTTGTTCAGGGTGTCTTCAAAGAAGACAGGTGACTTGATACTTATAAAACTGTCATCCCCACCCCTCTCTAGGAGGGCAGCTAAATCCCTTTTAAGTCATGGAGTGGCAAAAAAATGAAGGGAAATGTCTTCCAAAATAACCTGCATCAACAAAAGGAAGAAATGTCTGAAGCTGTTAGCTCATAGTGCCAAGCTATATGTCGAAGTATAATTGAGATAGGATGACCCAAAGGGAAGGCAAGTGTTTGGAGGTAGCTATCAGGTCTGGTGTTTCAACTCCAGGCACCATCGCTTTAGAAGAAGCAGTAATGTGTCACAGGCACACAGAACATACTCTGCAGTGTAGCTGTACCTGCATGCTGGCTGTTCTGTTGATGAGCTAGGCTGGTGCATGCCCCACTCTACCATAGACCAAGAGCGGGTCAGTCACTCATTCATTCAACATGTGGCTTTCTTCTTCCAGCTTAGCTAGGAGGGTGGAGGATGACAGCTACTTTTGTCCTCACTTGTTTCCTCAGTGAATGGTGGAATCAGGGACTGTCCACATGATAGTGTTGATGGGAGAACTGGATGAGCCCATCTTCATTTTACCAGTTGGCAAATAAGTATTGTTTACTTTTCTGTTGCTGTGATAGAGCACCATGATGAAGACAACTTCTAAAAGGAAGAGTATATTTTGACTTACGCTTCCAGAGGGTTAGAGACCATGATGGTGGGAACAGCATGGTAGCATGGTAGCCAGTGATAGGCCCATGGCGGCATGACTAGAAAGCTGAGAGCTGAGAGCTGACTTCTTCAACCTCAAGCATGAAGCAGAGAGAGAGAGAGAGAGAGAGAGAGAGAGAGAGAGAGAGAGAGAGAGAACGAGAGAGAGAACAAACACTAGAAATGGCATGAGGCATTTAATCTCAAAGCCTGCCTCCAGTGAGCCACAACCCCTAAGCCTCCCTAAACAGCACTACCAACTGGGGAACAAATTTTTACATACCCGAGACTGTGGAAGACCTTTCTCATTCAGACTGCCACAATGTATGTATAATGTTTACCTGCAAATAATTGTAGTTTCAATAAGATACATAACACAACAGGTAATGGCTTGTATGTATATTCCCATACACCTACAAAATCTATGGAGAACATTTGGATTCCTGTTTACTAAGCACTATCAGTACGGATAAACAGATAACATCATGGAGTATTGCCAAGAGCCTTAGAGTCATTGCATATAGATTGTCTAGCATATCACAGACTCTTGATAAATGCCAGCCATTATAATAATTATTATGTTGATTGAACTGCTTAATAATAATGGGATTCATTTGAATAAAACTGTATGTGCTTCTGTACTGCTTGGTGCCAACACTGTCCCCTTGGACCTTATAATTGCTTAATGACAAGGCCCCTTCTCCTGTCTGTGGATTCTAGGGAAAGGCTGTATGCTCTCTCGTGCTTTCTCTCTCTTGATGTCTTATGGCCAGCGATAATTATTAGGATGCTGATGCATACCATGGTAAAGTGTTCTTCAGTTTAGGGCTCCTGTTGCCCATTCTGGAGGCTTCCCAGCCATTTGTCACAGTCTCATTTGAAATGCATGTGGTTTTCATCTGTAATATCTTGATTGTCCCATTAATCTCCTTTAAGCTTCATGAAAAATACAGAGGGCTGGATCCCAAATAGTCACCAAGTTGTAATTTTGCATTCAAGGGAGTGTTTGCTGTAGACACAAAGAGACTGATGTTCCTGTTTGGCAATTGGCTTTCCAATGATGTCAGAAGGGCTGTTGTGTTCTGAATTACCAACCTGTTGGCAGGGCTGCAGCTCTGTTTTGCCTCTAATATGGCTGATTCTTCATCTCCAAGTCCTTTCTCTTCTTCCCAGTGGATGCTCTGCAGTGCCTAGTACCTAGAGGGGTGGTCAGGAAATAGCTTTTGCTAGAGCAGCAAGACACTTGGTAGTTATTTTTGCCCATTCTGAAGACTCTGGCTACATACAGTGCTCACCCAGAAAGAGCAGCATTTTTTTTTTTTTATCAACATGCACACAGCATCCTCTAAGGTTCTAAGTTTTAGGCTTAGTGCCCTGTTTAGTGTAGTGACCATTAGCTACAAGTTAACTGTATTTTAATGAAATGACAAGTTGAAAGGAAGGGAGTTGTTTTATCCTGTAAAGTGTTTGCCATGCAAGCATGAGGACCCGAGTTTTAGCCCCAGAACTAATGTTTAATACAAAGAAGTTGCATCAGGTAATGTGTGTTTATAATCTCAAATCTTGGTAGGTGGAGACAGACAGATCCTTGGGGCTCACTGGCCAGCTAGCCCAACATAATAAGGTAAGCTCCAGACCTATGAGAGACCTTGTGTTAAAAAACAAAAAACAAAAAAACCAAGGTGGATGACTCTTGAGGAATGACACTGAAGATTCATGTGCACATGTTCCTGTAACACATGTACCATCACGCACATGATGATAACACACACACACACACACACACACACACACACACACACACACACACGAGTTACAAGTTTTAGTCCTCATTTACACTAGCTATTTTTCAAGTACTCAAACGCTAAGCCTTTTGGGAGAACTTCTCCATTAACGCTAGCCAGGAATCAGTAGAAAGAGAAAGGAGTGGTGGACATTCATAGTGTCATAGACACCAACAGCCTCTCTTATGCCTTTCTTAACTCTTTTCCTATGTTTGCCTCTCCCATAGCCAATCCACCTTTAGGCCAGGAGAAATAGATTGTTTCCTGATCTGGCATCATCACACCATGAAAAGAAGAAAAAAATCATCTTAGAGAATGTCAATGAGTAGTTTTCTTCCTAATTTGCACCCTACCTTTTGACAGCATAATACATGGGTTTTCATCCGTTGGTAACAGCCTTGGGTGAGGTGAGAAAGTCTGGGTGGAGGAATCTTGCACTAGAATTCAAGAGAAGTTCTCAGGCATATTGCTTGAGAAGTCAGCACTGTTCAGACACATTTAAGCAATCCTGTCCAGCCTGAATTTAAAAATATCTGCTTGTGGACCGCTCTGGTGGACAGATCTACTGCATATAACTTGATCTAGTCGTTCAGCTTTGGATAGCCTTGGGCTGCTGTTTGCTGTTGCTTTGTTGTGAAATGTCAGTAGATTACTCAATGATAATAGATCCAAGGAGATGAGTGTGGCTGCATGAATATTGCAAGAGGCCTATAGATCTCTGGGGACCCTCCAAACCTCCTTTTGAGAGTGACTCATTAAGTCTGTTTGCAGAGTTGAATTCACATCCTCAGATAAGCCTTCATTTTCCTTACTTGGGAAGGTAGCAAAAGCAGGGGATTGGCATTGGCTGGATGGTTAGATTGATACCTGGAGACATTTGAGATCAGAGGGCCAGAGCTTGGGTTGTGCAAGGGATGATGTGTCTGGATGACAGTGCTCAGAGCTTCTAACAAGTGTGGGTGTGGGTGGGGTCATAACATTCAACATCATTTGTGGCTGGTTTACCAGGCAAGGCTAGAGTCTGGCAAAGAATGTCTAGATTCTTCCAGAGGCTAGAATCTCAGAACCAGAAGATAAATTTCTCCAAATATCATGGTAGTTGAGTTCACTGAGGCAGCCTGAGAATCTCAGTGTGTGATAGGGGTCATTGTGTGAGCGTGTGTGTGTGTGTGTGTGTGTGTGTGTGTGTGTGTGTGTGTGTGTATGTGAATCTCAATGTGTGATAGGGGTCATTTTGTGAGTGTGTATGTGTGTATGCGTGTGTGTGTGTGTGTGTGTGTGTGTGTGTGTGTGTGTGTGTGTGTGTGTGTGTGTGTGTGTTTTCCCATGCCCATGTATGTGTGTCCTTTGGCCTTTCCTCATCTCTGTCAATTGATCTTATAAAAATGAGATTTTTTTTTTCAGTATTACCACCAAAAACCACTTGAGGATATATAATACTCTCAGCATATCTCAGAAATAAATGTGATCATGACTTACATTTCTGCAGCCATTTGAATAAAGTCTTCTAGAAGCATCTTCTCTGGGGGTTCTGAAATTACTTCCTGGTCCTTCAGAATCTTGGTTCATGTGACATGTTGACTAGAGAGTAGCCTATAGCAGGGAAAGCAAGGAAGCTGTGATTGAAGGGAGAGAGAGGTAGAGCCCAGCCTGCTGGACTTCTGTCCCACCCCCACACGCTGCCCCCAGCAGCTGAGTCAGCCCCTGAGTCACCAGTGAGCCATCCCCATGCCTCCAGAGCATCATCCCACTGAGTCCTCACAATCACAAGGTATGACTCTGAGATCCTCACAGTGACTCTGAGAATGTCAATGAGGCTGCCCCTGGCATGCAGGAGACAGCTGAGGAGGAGAGAGCAGACTCAGTGCTGTTGAGCCTAGTTCAAGACAGGGTTGTGATGGCAGCATTGCAGGGGAAGGGATTTTTAAGGGTCATCTAATAGGGTCGCAATTAGACTCTTGATAGATTTTTTTTTTCTTGAGCACAGTACATTTCTTTTGTATATGTGTAAATATGTGTGCCTCTTCATGGGTGTAGAGGCCATAGGACAACCTCTGCTCACAAACCTCTGTCCAACTTATTTTTGAGAAGGAATCTGTCATTAGTCTGGAACTTTCCACATAGGCAAGAAAGCCAGCCCCAGGGCTGAGATTAGTATTGCAAGCATCATGCCTGGCTTTTTTTTCCTTTCTTTTTATTTTTTCTTTGTGTCTTTCATATCATGCTTCCTGATCCCACCTCCCTCCCCAGAATAAATATAATTTAAGAGAAAAATGTGGGAGAAAGGGAGAAAGGGGAAATTTCACCATGAAAGCTTCAGTGTGACACAGTGAGTCACACAGTAAACCCCTCTATCCATACATTTTTACATGCAGGCGTTCATTGCAAAGAGTCATTGGTCTGCTTCAAGGCCCCGGGTCTCTGCTACACCATTGATG
Organism: Onychomys torridus; assembly: GCF_903995425.1. Classification (NCBI taxonomy): domain Eukaryota; kingdom Metazoa; phylum Chordata; class Mammalia; order Rodentia; family Cricetidae; genus Onychomys; species Onychomys torridus. The sequence continues at coordinate 31,448,018 of NC_050451.1, forward strand.
CTGGGGCCTCATTGGGTCTCTTCCTGGACATCCTGTTGCTACCCTGTGTTGTAGCAATCCTGCAGCCCTGGGTCTGAAGGGCTGACCCCCACCTTCTGCCTGTGCTCCAGCAGATCACACATGACTGACTCCTGGTTCTGGGCCTGGACAGCTGCAGGGTTGGTCAGCCTGTCAGCTTTCCCTGTCTTCACCACCAGGGTGAACTCTCCAGCATTGCCCTGGCTAGTTCACCCCTTGCAGTGAGTGATGTGTAAGGGGCAGGAGCCAGTTCTCCTGCTTTCTTGTCCTCAGGGTCAGTTCTTTCACACCTATACCTTCAGGGCCAACTCTACTCTGTTGCCCAGGTGAAGCATTAGGGCCACTCTCCTGAGTGCTGCAGCTGGTGAGGAGCAGGGACAGCATTCCTGCTCTTATGACCTCAGGGCCAGCTCTTCTACCTGACCCAAGTGTTGATGGGAAGGACACCCTTCCCCCATGCATACTACCCTATGACAGATGAGTAATGGGGACAGCTCTCCCATGCTCACAACATTGGGGCTGGCTCACAAACACCTGCACCAACAGGATCGGGTTTACGCTGCTGCCCAGCATGCCTGGCCTTTTAAAAACATACATTCTGGGGCAGTTGAATTCAGGTCTTTATGCCTGCAAGGTAAGGGCTTTACTCTCTGATCTCTATCCCCACCCTGGAGTATTAATAGAAACTGACTTGGCTTCTAGGTAGACTTCTAGGTAAAATTAGAATTGGTAGGTACTGGCTGCTAGATGGGCTGACTTGAGCATCTGTATGCATCTTTCTTGGATAGTGTGCTAAAGATGTGCATGAGGTGTTCCAGACTACCCCAAATCCTTTTGCCTGGCCACAAATACCTGTAAGTCCCTATCCAGCCCGCCTTCAAGGCTCAAGGTCCATCCTATCATTCAGATTCTCTCACCATGACTACAAGTATCAGCTGCAGGCATCATCTAGCAGATGCTTTTGTATCTTTAACAAAGTTGAAGAGTTGCCTTTTGTAGACTCATTCATTTTCCTGTCTATTACATGTCATCTTCCAGGTACCTTTGTTTTCAGGCCTGTGGGGTGGGCAGAAACAACAGCATATGTATAACTCACTTAAAGATTAAAGCTCCTAAAAATTGTTAGTTTTCCCAAATGTTGATCTTAGACCCTGCAAGTTGGAGAGGTTACCATCCCATCTCAGGGTGGCCACTGTGCTCCTAAAATGTCATTGTGGCCTTAATCTGAACTGAAATCAGGGAAACCAAAGTTGGGTCTTCCTTCTAACCTTAGCTAATGATTTTTCTATTGACTCCTAATGGGAAAGAACTGTTGACCATGTTCTTATGGAGAAAGAGGATAAGGAGAAGAGGAACTCACTTCATTTTCCAGCCTCAGCTCTCCTGTGGACTCACTCATGGGTTTGAAAGCAACTGACTGGCTCCCTGAGCCTTTACATCAAACATGGGGGTGGACCTTGCATCCCCTTTGTCCATCAGTGGAAGGATAAGGAGTGTTGGTTCAATGAGGATGCTGTTGAACAAAATACCACAGGCAGCTTATGAACAACAGAAACTTATTACAATTCTGAAGGTGCTGAGAGTCCAAGGTCAATGTTCTGGAAGGTTCCATGTCTGGTAAGACCTTTCTTTCTGATTCTTAGATGGTACCTTGTTTTGTAGTCAGGGTGATGGAGGGCAAGGTAAACCTTTAGGGCCTCACTTCATTCACAGGGGCTCTGTACCTTTGGCCCCATCATCTCCACAAAGCCTTGTCTCCTAATACAGTCACATTGGTGGCTGGATTTCAACATATGAATTGGAGGCACACACGCAGTCAGACCATAGAAGGGAACATTTCAGGTCTGTATTATGAAAGTGATTGCAGAATGACGGAATTCATTCTCTAAGGCCAACATCATCTAATGTTTTGAAATTTCCTGGTTTTAGTATTCGCTTCAAGGAATTTAGCATCAGATTTCAGATTTGCTGAGAGAAAAGGAAGGGAGGGTCAGCTTTTGTCTGGAATCTCACTGCTGTTTTGAGTACAGCCAGCAATGCAAAGATGTGCTCCAAAGAATGGTGGCAGTCCGTCCTCAGAACAGAATGCTTGCTTTTGTCTACTTGTGGCAGTTTCTGGAAGTCCTTGGGAAGTTTCATGACTAATGTTCTGTCAGATACCTCCTGGAATAGGCAGTGTGTTCTTCCATATACTTTTCTGCTAAGGCGATCACAGAAAGACATTTCAGGAGCATGTTGGTGGTAAGGGTAGAGAGACGAGAGCCTCCGTACTCACAGGTGAGTACCATCACCCCAAGTGGATGCCATACTTGTGTTCAAAGGGCTACTGATTCCCAAAATCTGAGCTGGATCTCACTCAGCTTGCCAGGACTGTGACAGTCTGATCTTCTAGCCCTGGTCCCCACTTTTCTGGGACACCTTGGACTGCATTTAGCATGTAGCCAGCAAGCAGGTCAATAGTATGGAAGACAATGACTAAATGACTACTTATTCCTTCCCCTTCTCTCTCTCTCTCTCACTTTGTGTTTAGTTTTTCTAAAAAGTGATGGCAGGTGGCTCTTAACAGGTTTTCTTTCACTCAATAATAGGTTTCTCTGCCAAGGCTGTAAGCCTGATCAAGCCAGATTTAAAAAGTAAAAGAACAGTTTTATTTGAGCAAAGCAACTCCCAGGTGAGTCCTCTAGCCACAGAGATTGGGGCTGGAGAAGTCACTCGTCCAAACTAAAGCAAGGAGCTTATGTAGCCCGTAGGCAAGGGGTGATGATGTGTCCTCCACAAGCTGGGCTTGTGCCCAAGGATGTTCAAAAACTGACCACTTTAGGTGAGGAGCTGCTATGGCCGCCAAGAATTCAACACTGGGCTTTTCAGCGCCTTTTCTTTGTTGGAGATTCTTTGAGAGTGTGGGGTTTGGAAAGAGAAGAATGAGGCTTTCCGGATCAAGCAAGAGTGAGCTGGAGGTTCCACCTGAACAAGTCTATCTAACGTAAAGTGTTCAGACATGCTACTTCTGAAATCACAATGAAGCCTCTGCTGCCTTCCCTCAAAGTTTGGAGAAGGTTACAAACCCCACCCTTGTGGCCGCCTTCATTCACATTCATGTACTGAAGACCCCTCAAGTTCCATGGTAAAGGGCCAGTTTGTTCCAGTGATTTCCCGTAAAACTGCAGAGGATGTATGGACATGAGTCTACCTGGGCCTATTGACCTGTAAGCAAACCTGTAAGATTTTAGGGTCTTGTGACCTTGCACAAGTAACCCGACCATCACTTGCCTCAGTGTTATGAAGTGCATCTGTGTTACAGGAGCACCATGAGGATGAGCTGTTTTAATCAAACCCAATGCAGTTTCCGAACTATAATAACTTGTGCGTGCTAGCTGGTGTTAGTGGTAGTACTATAGGCTATTCGGTGTTGAAAGCTCTTAGCAGCCTGCAGTTCACGGTTAATGACTTCTCCCATGAACTGACATAAGACAGCCTTCCTCTTTCAAGAGAATACAGTGTACACATCCAGTTCTCTTTCCTTCACTGACTCTGTCACAGATGGCAGCCCATGCCTGTGTATACAGTTGGCTGGGTTGGTTCCTCTATTTAACAGTCAAGGTGACTAGAAGAGACACTTTTTGCCAGACAGTGTAAAGAGGCATCCCACTGTTCTCCAGTTGAGTGGAGGGTTCCTATTGGATTCCAGGATGGACGAACCCAGCAGGATATACACCTTATCTGAATCCTCCAGAAAAATTATAGTTAACAATTACCAAATGAGATGTCCTTCAGGATGGGGGACAAGAGCACAACCAATGGCCAGAAGTACAGCTGTAAGGCACTTTAATAAGAAGGAGGGAATGACAGGCCAAGATTAGTAAGCAACATGCTTTCCCTACTAAATTGACTTTGAAAGCGAAGGGTCAGAGCTGAGGGAGAATTGATTTGCAGGTGCTAAGCTCAGATGTTTTTGTTTCATGGTGGTGAAAGCACACTTGACTTCTGCATGACTGCTCTGGAAATTGCTCAGTGAAGCAGTATTACCTGGAGCTGGCCTGAGTCTATGAAGTAACAGATTCAGTAATAAAAGCTGTTTTGTACTCAACTGTTCTACTACCGCTCTTCCTTCACATTCTCCCTTAACCCTCCTTGGCCCAGTGTCTCAGAAAACATCACTGTCATGGGGGATGGTAATGCACACCCAGCGTTAGAAGCACATGACTATGTCCATGATTCCAAGAGTCCATGGGTATGTCTGGGTGTGGAGGCAGATGCCATCTGGAAGTCATGGATGATGAGTAGTTGAACGTAGACCCCAGTAGGGGATGGGGATCTGGATCCCTCCTCCACTCACCAGGAATTATTTACTGAGCACTGACTGTGTGGCACATGTTGTTTAAGGCATGCCTGTAAGGCTGTGATCAGTGAAGCCAAATAGAAACTTACAGTCAAGTCATAGAAACTGCAGTAGGGTGTGGCATATTGCAGAGCAGGGTGTGTAGGTGTCAAATACCTGTGATGGTGACAGTAGCTCACTAACCATGTCCCTTGGCTTCTCCCCATTCCACCTGTTATGTAGGAAGAACACTGTGTTCTTTGTCTTCCTCCCATTCTATCACTGATCACAGGTTCTCCGAGATATTTGTTTTGCCTTTGTCCGTTGGGCTGAGAGGTAGACACTTGAATGAAGCCCCCTACTTCGTGCTTTTACTGGAATTTGATTTCTGGGCAGAAGGAAGCTGACCCAGATCTTCCAGGCCCGCCAAGTCAGAAACCTATCTGTCCTTCAGAATCTCATTGGGCTTTTCTTGAAGATGATAAATCCATAGTGAAGTCATAGAGGAAGAGCCACCACCTAGCCAAGGCAGAGTGGGGGAGTGGAGTGGAGTTCTGAGTGCCAGTCTTTCCACAGGTCCTCTTGTGAGCATGGCTGATGGTTGTGAGGTGCAACTGTTTCAGGTTGTGTCCTAAATCCCCAGAAGCAAAACAGGAACCCCCAAACAGCCATTGCATCATCACTCATTCATTTTCTCAGTCAATATTTCCTTCCTAAATCCAGAAGTCAGAAAAGCATGGATTCTGGGATTGGATTATCTGATTTCAAACCCTGCTAGTTTTATTTACTATCTGTGCAACTTTGAGCAAGTTTTCATTAGCCCCCATGCCTCAGTTTCCTCATTTGTAAAGTAGGAATATTTGCTGCCATATAGAGAGGTGGCTGTGAGGACTATTACAGATTGAGAGGCACATATGCTTGTTCTCAGTGTCTTTTGCCCCCTGACTTCCTTTTGCCCCACTCTGTTGGCGGCCATTGGTCTGGGGTGGGGCAGAGTCAGTGATGGTAAGCAGGGGCTCTGTGTTTACTCATCCAATGTTTCCAGTAGAAGAGCCGGGTCTCCCCCAAAGCAAATGAGTCAGTATGTAACATTGAGACAGTGACAGGTTCTTTGACACTAACAAAGGATGGTAGGAAGTGACTGTGGGTGAGGACCAATACTATGTAGAGAGGGTGGGGGGAGAGGGGCAGTTCTTTTGGGAAATATGAAATAAACAAGTCACTGGAATTTACCAAGGAGAGATGGAAAGGAGAAGGAAGAGAGGAAGGGAAGGAGGAGGGAGAGGAGAAGGGGAAGGCGAAGTGCTGAGATACAGAAACAGAGACCCAGACAGAGACTGACTGCTTGGATTTCCAGGAGAGAGATGAGCAGTTAAGAGAAAATTGATCCTGGGGCCAAATAAACTTCAAGATAATTGCTTCTCCTGGTAGCAAATCATTATGACTCACAAATGAATTCATCTTTGTAACTTTTCAGTACCAAATGTCCTTGAGAGATGAATTAATCTTCCTTTTCACTTCTCTTCCTTCACCTGATCCGCTCACCTCTGAATTGAATTGAATTAGGGGTCATTAGTTTTGAAGACCTTACGAACTCCCTGTTAGATGGCTGGCTTTCCCCTCAGCCTGGCTAGGTTCCCTCCCCTCCTAGGGCAGGAACATTCACGAGTCTCTGCTGGCCCCTTATTGTGCTTTTTGAACTTGTGCTCAAGGCAGTAAGTCTCACAGAATAATCCAGTTTTCCTGAACACTTAGCAGTTCAAACCATTAGGCAGGACATGGTATTGTCTTCAGATGGCACAGTACAAGATGGCTGAGCTTCCCTGTGTGTCCTTGTGGAGGTTTGTCAAAAGCCTCATGACTTTTTTCTTCTACAGGTTTTTCCCCCCACTCAATCAGAAGCCTTTGAACAAAGGAGTTACTCAGTCCTGAACAGTTCTGTTCCTGATCAGTTTTCAAAGTTATTTTCCCCCTTTTCTAAAATAATTTATATACCTATTCCTGCCCTGGTCCCTCTGGCTTTGGTTTTGTTTTCTTCAATGTCTTTGTAATTGTTTGAAATTGTCTTATGTGTGATCTGTGTCCCATACAATATCCTAGGTGTCTAGAACAGTATCTGGCAAGAAAGTGTTGATAAAAATGTGAGTCAAAAGTGAATGTGGCTGGGGTGGTAGCTTAGACGATAGAATGCTTGTCTAGCATGCACACAGCCCTAGATTCAGTTCTCAGAAGTGCATAAGCTGGGCATGGTGTCTAGAATCCTAGCTCTCAAGAGGTAGAATCGGGAGGAGCAGGAGTTCAAGACCATCTTCAGGTACATAGGAAGTTTGTGAACAACCTGAGCTACCTGAGACCCTGTCACAACACACACACACACACACACACACACACACACACACACACACACACAGAGATGCACACACATATGCATTGGGATGCATGCCATTGATTAACAAGGTATCTAGCTTCTCTTTCCTGACTCCTCTCCTTTTTTCTTCCACGGTCTGGGATGGAGTTGTATCATCTCATCTAGGGAGAATAATTGAAAGGATCACTTAAGAAGAAACACTTTAGAATCAGATTCAAGTACAACTTACTACACATGTGACCCCAGATAAATGGATCTCTTCACAGATTATAATTCTCAGTAAGGTGTCTAGTTTATGATGAGTGCAGTGTTACTCTTGTTACCAGCTGCTGAGAAAGAAAGCCTGTATCCTGTCTGGCTTTCCATGACCTGGGCACCTGTAGTTACTGCTCAGCTGGAGTAGCCTGGGGACCATATGGGCACAGCCATCCCAGCCTCAGTATGTAGACCCAGGAGTCCTAAAGCACCAAGCCTAGAGGAGGGGCCATAGGAAAATGGCCAGCCTGTGTAAAAAGAAGCCCTTTCATCAAGATGGAAGCTTTTGGAGGCCTGGGAAGGCCCCACTCCTCAAGGATCTGTCCTTTCCACAGCCTTTGGGTAAGATTTCCATAATTTTATTACAAACCAATGTGTGCAGGCCAGATGAGTGACACTTGCCAGTGATGGGGCATTGCTTTGCTCCTCCAGGCATGGGGAACTTGTTCCATTATGTGCCACCCCTGTGATGGGTGCAATCACAAGCATACACATTAGCTTCTGATTATAGCCCTGTTGAGACTCTCTTGACAGGTGGGAAATGAATTCACCTTGCATCACCTCGGTAGTTTGCAAACAGCCTTGGCCTCTGATAACAACACCTTTTATGTATTTCTAAGGGAAAACATTCCAGTGGCAGCCAGTCCCAGTGGTATGTGCCTCCAGGCCTGGAGGTGAACTCAGAGCTGATTCCTCATAGTGATAGGAGCCTCTGGAGGCTCACAAGGAAATGGACAGGAGTGTGAGGCTCACCCTGAAGGGCAAGAGGCCTTGACTGCTGCACAGAGCAGAGTCCTGGGGTTACATCCTTAACATCTCACATCTTTAAAAGTACTAGACAATATATCCCTTGGATGATTCTGTAGTCATCCATCTATAGAATGGGAATACTAATAATAGTTACCTCATAGGCACAGTAGAATTAAGTGAGATATACACAAAATATTTAGTATAATGACTGGAATATTGCTAAGTATTTTGAAAGCAAGTAAAAATTATTTTGAAAATAATGTTGCTGGATTTAGGAAAGGGTGAACACTGGAGTTTCATCGCATCTTTTCCATTTAGTATCCCATCATCCCTGTGGACTGTTTTTGAAGTGAGAGGAGAGGGGAGCAGAGGTTAGGGTAGCTGTGAGGATTTCAGTGAGGTAATCCCTGAGTGTTCAGAGTGGCTCTTTCCACACAAAAGTTGCTTGCTTTGTTAGCCACTTTTATTGAGGAGCTGTCTCCCTCATATGGCAGCAGCTTAGAGAGCAGAGGAGCAGAGGAGCCATGGTTTGGGTCTTGGCTTTAGGATAAAGGCCTTGCTTTCCATCTGGATAGTGGTCTTCTTGAGGTGGATATTTTCTCAATACACCACATTTGGCATGGCATGAACCAGTTCCACGTGTCATGTCTCAAAAACCCAGGCCAGTCTGTCATCTCCTGGGTGCTTGCTTTCCCTATAGACACCTGAATGGCTCATATCCCAGGGGAATAGCCAGTTGGATCAGCAAAGAATAGAGAGGCTGGCAAGGGCCTGGAGGAGTGGGGGATATGTGAGATTGACAGGATTTTCCAAAATTATTGAGTTGGAATATACACAAGAGAAGAGATGTAAACAAAGGCAACAAGATGCTCAGACCAAGGGGCCCAGAGAGCCTGCCTATGTTTGGATTGGAGATGTCTTTAGACCAGTATCTCTCAGCTCTTGTTTCATTATTGCCCACATATGGGGTCTTTGTAAACACTCTCTTCCCTAACCATGTCCCCCACTGAGATTTCAATGTCACAAATGCATTAAGTATCTCACTCCTTTTATGCAGAATCCAGCATGCTGTGTGTCTGTATGTCTCCATAAAAGACATAAGATGGTTTTCCTGCTTAGAGGAGACATTGCTCTTCTGTAGAATGAATCAGAGACAAAAGCTCTTCTTGCCTGGGGAGGGAAGAGCTGGCCCCATCTTTTAAGTTTAGATCTGCTTTCTATCGGGAGTTGTGAGGGGTGGCATATTTTTTGAGCACTTATTATGTGCCAGGCACCTAGATAGGCACTTCACATTCATCACCCCACTTGCTGCTTTTGGGCAGTTCCAAGTTGTCAGACCTGGGCCCTGTTTCACAATTGGAGGCCACCAAAATTCAGGGTGTATGCCCTTCCTGGAAGAGACCTGCTTTGTCTGGAACAAGGAGTTCACACTATTTCTATTATGGGGTCTATTCAGAGTGGGTGGTATGAGATGAGTCAGGTTGGAGTCCACAGTGGTACTCCTGGTGGAATGAAAACTGGCTCTGAAGGAGAGGCAGCCCAAGTAAGCAGCACAGCAGAGGCAGAGGCTGTGTGGCTGGAAGGGACTCTGGCTGACAGAGGTGACTGTCACTGTAGAGCTCAGAGAAGCTGCTGCAGGCTCCTTAATTAAGGTTCTGGTTGAGGATCCAGCCTGCCTGAACTAAACACCATTTCCTTCAGGCACAAAGGCAGAGACACTGAAGGTAGAAATCCAGGGTCTCCAGCACAGAAACTCCTAGACATTGAGTAATCTTTTCAGAGTATCCCAGTAGAGTCCATTTTTGAAGGAAATTGCAGTATGTGACCAAAAGGAGATAGAACTCTTGTTTTGTTTTCCTTCCTAAGGCTCTTCTGGCTTACTTACCTTCCCTTACAGACATTGTACTGCAGCTCCTACTTGGATCAGCAAGGTTTGACTGTTAGTAAGAGAACTCCAGCTTTGGTGGTCACTGCCACCAAGCTCTATCCTGCTCTTGTTTGCATGTTCCTCGGGATCTATTAGAACCAAGGCATCTGGAGTCTACACTTCCCACTGCCAAAGCCTTCACTTTCACATGTGTTTCCACTATTGCTGAAGTAGAGGAAGAGAAAATCAAGACTTCTGCAAGGATAAAGTGTAACGCATGCCATCCTGTTGACATATTGGCCTGATAAGGTTGAATTGCCAACCTGCAACAACCTAGAGTCAACTGGGAAGAAGAGAAGCTCAGCTGAAAATTTGCCTCAATCAGATTGGCACATGGCCACATCTGGGAGAGATTGTCTTGACTGATGATTGAGGAGGGATGGCCTAGTCCACTGTGGGTGGCACCATCCCTAGACAGCGATGTTGCCTTTCTCTCTGAAGCACTCCAATTATCCAACTAGCTCTCCATCTGTACCTTATATTGCTGTCTGGTAAATACTTATTGGTTGACCCAGCTGAAGTCAACACCCCTGAAAGCAAGGAGGGTGTTGAACAAGAGAGTTACAGCTGTTTATTAAGGGCCAGGCTCTATATGCTAGTCACACTGTCAGCTACATGGTGCAAATGCCAAGTCTCCCAGGGTGGTGGGTCTGGGTCAGTGACGAATGACTTGCCTCAGCATGGTGGAACATTCTGAGAAGACTGTGTCTTAGCATTGAGTAGCTTAACTGCTTGTTAACAGCCCTCTGAGTTAAAACAGAAAGTGGTGGAGAAGCTTTGAGAAGGAGATAGCCTGCTAACCAGTGACCTCACAGAGGTATTTATCTGACCTAGCACATGTAGTGTGTATATGATGCATTCTTGCCTATTATAGAGCTTTGATGACCCTCTCTCTTACTGGTTCCTGGCAAGGCATATTGTCCCATTCCACAGACAGGAAAGTAGTCTCAGAGTGTTCCCCAACCCCTGCCAGGTCTTTTTAGTAATAATGAATAAGCAGCCCATGTCTTCTCTGCTGAGCTGGACCTGGAAGTTCAGCCTTCTCATCACTCAGCCACCAACATTATCCATCAAGTGTCTTCAGACTGGTGGAGCTTAAGAAATGACAGCCATTTGAAATCGAGTAGGATTGAGTATTATTAAAATAGCATCCTAAATTTTAATCTTTTGAATTGACTTTTTTTTAATAGCTTCTACTTTCACTAAAAATTTTGGGCCAGGGTCACAGACATTCAATTTAAATACTGTCAGGCAAGACTGATTTCTGTTCTAGCATGGCCAGATTTTCATTTTTTTTTTCCTTAAAAAAAGAAAATTTAAAGCTGAGGTTTTTTTCTCCTTTCTTTCGCTACCGGTTTTTTATTTTTCAAATAAGATGCCAAAACCAAAGAGAGCATATCTTTCTTTAAGTTATCCTTTTGATTCTTTATCTTCTACCTGCTAGCCTTCTTTCCAGCTCGCATTGGTAAGACAGATGATGATTGTATGTGTATTATAGGGCACCTGTGCTATTTCTACATTGTTGTCATTGTGCCTAACAAGGTCAGGATTACTACCTCTCTTTCCAAGTGCTCTCTCAATACAAATCTCTTGCCAAGGCTCCCAGGAAGCATTTAAGAAGGATGCTTTTCTGTCACTGCTCCACTTGCTACTGCATTTGTCAACCCCCTTCTGCATCTCTTCAGCCAGTTTGTCTTCATTATCTCTCTTCCACTCCAGCTTCTTACCCCGAGCAAAGATCGGAAGACTGGAAATGGATAAAGATGGTTGACCATGAGTCTTGGGCCTCAAACTTGACATGGTCTGTGTTTCTTGGTTTTCAAATTGTAAAAATGTATTTAACCTGTGAGGACATTGATTCTCTCACCTGTAAGCTGGGTTTAGCCGAATCTTTCCCACAGGGGAAATCATATGGATCCTATGGGAACTGGGACTAAGGAGTGATGCTTAACAGTGCAGTGAAAGGCATCTACAGCTGAGGGACCATTCTTCCCTTTCCTCTGCCCTGGACTCCATAGCACAGCCTAGCAGCTCTCAGTCTTAGATACACACTAGCATCATCCAGGGAGCCTCTGAACAGCCCAAATCCCCAGACCTGGCTGTAGCCCAAATGAAATACCAATCTGAGGGTGTATGCTTGTGGCATCTTTACTTTCAAAATTCTCTCCAGGTGAATCAGATGCATGCAAGGGTTGAGAACAACTCTAAGTCCCTGGGGTTGCCTGAGGCTTGAATACACTTCCTTTTGAGATCAGAGGAATTCTATTTTATTGCTTGTGGGCACAGGCCCAGATCTCTCATCAGTGCTGGGATGGGATTTTTATCTTTCCTGGATGCCTGAGAGAATGTAGAGAAGAGGCTGGAGTGAAAAAGAGACTTGGTGGTTTGGACCAGGCATCACTTCAGGATCTCTGTATCGATACCCCCACTTGTGGGCTCAATCTCTCTACCCCCTTTCCTTCCTTCCTTCCTTCCTTCCTTCCTTCCTTCCTTCCTTCCTTCCTTCCTTCCTTCCTTCCTTCCTTCCTTCCTTCCTTCCTTCCCTCCCCCCCTCTCTCCTTCCCTCCCTCCCTCCCTCCCTCCCTCCTTGTATGCATATGGGTCTGCATATATGAAGGTCAGAGTTCAGCCACAGAGTCATTCCTCAGGAGCTAGGTTATTTGACATTTGAAATGAGGCTTATCTGAGGCCAGATACTATGTTACACACATATTCTAAAACTAAGCAAACAAATTAAAATTTAAAAATGTGAGTACATATTGAAATGCTATTTTGGATATATTATGTAAAATATTATTGAAATGAGATTTACTTGATTCTTTTTGCTTTTCAATGTGCTATTAGAACATCTTAAAATATCCATATAGCTTTGATTATTGTATTTGTATCAGCAGCCTACTAACCTCTTAGTCAACATTGTATTTCACTTGCAAGTGGGCCTGGTGCTTCCAGTTAAGGAAAATGGCCACAGCATGTCATTCATGTCTCCCAAACACCTGTCACTTAAAGTGCACTGCACTTATCAGGAAATTAATAAATGTTTTCTGTCATTGTGGATGATGGATGATGGTTGTGTGATGAAGATGAAGATTATTAAATAAAGATGAAGTGATATATTAGGACTTTATTACTACTTTAAAATACAGCAGCTGAGATTATCACATTTTTGGAACAAGTATCCTCAAATACATCTTAATTTTTTCCATTAAGTTTTATGTGTGATGACCACTGGCACAGGGAATAGAAACGTCTCCAATCATTTCTGCTTAGAAGTAGAGTGAATTTAAAAGCATCTTACAGGAATGAAAATGCATAGTGCACTTTTGCTGTGGGCTGGGACTCAGCAATGGGGTGGAAGTGTGGATACACAGGCCTTTGGACTCTGCATAGTATGTAAGCACCAACATATTTCCAAGTTCATGTCTTGGAGGGAAACAAAAGGCAAAAAGGTGTGGGTGTTGACAGGTGCTGACTAGTGAGGCTTCCATAAGGACGTCATGGTGTATAAGTAGCAACTGACCAGTGTCTGAAGAAGGTGAGCAAAGCTCTTGGGGCTTACTTTCCTTGTTTCTGCAGCACACCTAATGTGTTTCTTTCCTTTGTTTATTCATTCACCAAATGCATGAAATTGAAATCTTAACTATATCCTTCGGACAATGATAAGACAAAGACATGGGCCACTGCAACATTGCAAGGAACTCCATAATTGGCTTCTGAAGCAATCATACATCACTTGCATGTGAAGCAATTATATATCACTCATGCATCACAGTCTCTCTTTAAAAACCTCCCAGTTAGCAACACTAGCAGCTGCAGAGTGGTTCCTTGGTATCCTCAAAGATGCACAAGCACATCTCATTCACATGGTTCTCCAATACTCATGCCACTAGACCTGTTCAGCCTGGGAAGATGCCTCAAGAGCAGCCCATGTCCTCCAGCAAGTGCTGCTGGGCTCTGGGTTTTATTTTGAGCCTCAAATGAACTGATCCCTAGAAATATGGCAAATTGATTATAAAATGGTAGGTGGTTTGAATTTAGGCACAAAGGGATGTGTGTGTGTGTGTGTGTGTGTGTGTGTGTGTGTGTGTGTGTGTATGTGTGTGTTTCCATGACTAGTTTATAGTGATATTATTTCAGACAGCTGTACATTATTTGCCAGGCCATTCTTGACAGGACCTGTGGCTCACCCACATAGCCTGTTGAGAGAGGAATCTATATCCCTTTGTGCGTGGCCGATGAATTTCACAGGACTTGCTTCCTGCTCTGTACTACTGTTGTTTCCATTTCTGGAATCAACAAGCAGGCCAAGATGCTCCCCGAACATATGAGGCCATCCTGGCACTCTAAGAAGGAAGCAGAATTGATTCATAATTCATGTGCTTCCATTCGTTTGGCTATTTGTCCCTGTGCCTCTCCAATCTTGGTCTCAACAATTCATGCTCTTACAGTCCCTCCTCTTTCTTGACAATTGGACTCCTGGAGTTCCACCTGGGGCCTGGCTGAGGATCTCTGCATCCACTTCCATCAGTTATTGGATGAGAGTTCCAGAACGACTGTTAGGGTGTTTGGCCATCTGATCACCAGACTAGGTCAGATCAGGCTTTCTCTCGACGATTGCCAGCAGTCTTCAGAGGATGTATCATTGTGGATTTCTGGGGACCTCTCCAGCACTCTGCCTATTCCTGTTCTCATGTGGTCATCATTTATCATGGTCTGTTATTCCTTGTTCTCCCTTTCTGTTCTTGATCCAGCTGGGATCTCCTGCTCCCCTAAGCTTTCTTTCCCTCAAACCTTGCCTTTTATTACTCCCACTGTCATCCAGGTTGTTCATGTAGATCTCATCCATTTCTCTGTCGTTGAACAATCCCTGTGTCTTTCCTAGGGTCCCATTTTCTAGGTAGCCTCCCTGGAGTTGTGTAGCAGTCTAGTCATCTTTGTTTTACATCTAGTATCCTCCTATGAGTGAGTACATACCATGTTTGTCTTTCTGAGTCTGGGTTACCTCACTCAGGATGATTTTTTTCTAGATCCATCCATTTGCCAGCAAACCTCATGAATTGAAATGGTTTTGTTCTAAGGCAGCTGAGAAGTGTGTGCTCTCTGTGTAAGCTGCTCCATTCCTCTAGGTTAAAGGGAACCTGCTTTGTTGTCTAACTAAACTAACATGCATGTTCATTGATGTGTTCTCTCTCTGTATGTGTGGGAGAATGCATACATGTGCGTATACAAGTTCTTGCATCTGTGCATTTACATGTGGAGGTCAGAGGTCATGCTGGGTGTCTTCCTCTGCTGGTTTGCATTTTAGTTTTTGAGACAATGTTGTTTACTGAACATGAAGCTCACAAATTGTCTGTACTGGCTGGACTGCAAGCTCCACAGGTCCTCCCGTCTCGGCACTTTGCTTTTCACATGGGTCCTGCGTGTTTGTCCACTGAGCCATCTGCCCCTGCCTCACAAGGTCATTAGTAAATGAGCCCTAAATCTCTTTGCCTTAGTTTGGGTTTTAGAAGTCAGAATCAAGCTTATTCAATGGCTTTCTTCTGAGATCCGTTGATTTTCTTCTTTGAATGTTTCTGATTCTTTTCTTTAAGTCCTCTGACTCCCTTGCTGTCATCCCATGCACATATGCAAATGCGTTCTACTTCTCTGTTGCTCCAAGCCCTCCCAGCTCTACCTACTAACAGCCCCCCCCCAACACCCAGATTCCCCTGGACCCATGCTTGAGAGGGTAGGCAGATGGCAGAGCTTCCCATCATGCCATGCAGGGACTCAGGTGAAGGTAGCTAATGTCATAGCAACAGGTGGGAAGGAGGTTTCTGAGCTGAGTTTGCAGGGGACATCCAATTCTCAGGTTCCCCTGAGCAGGACAGCTCACCTGGCTCCAGCACTGTTGGCAGAAGATGAAGCAACTGGCTTTGCCTCAGCTCTGGACCAAGCCAAGGATAATGGTGGGTGAGGGCGGAAGTTGTTGCATTGAGGGCATATTTAGGTTGCTGATGCATTCTCCCCCCCAATAAGCCCAGTTACAACTGGGGTTTTGCCCAAGTGTTTCTCTGATGCATTGCAACTTTATGCCCTCTTCCCTCTCCTCCTTTACCAAATTCTTGAATCTCATCTTCAAATTTCAAATTTAGGGTGCTCTCCCAGGCCCAGCTACCTGGCCCATCAGACAGTTTTATACCTGTTTCTATGTGTCCCCCACATTGAACTCTTCCTTCATTCTTTCCTTTCTTCCTTCCTTCTTTCCCTCCCTTTCTCTCTCTCTTGATTTATTTATCTATTTATATCTATCTATCTATCTATCTATCTATCTATTCTTTCTTTCTTTCTATTTCAAGACAGGGTCTCTCTATGTAGCCCTGGCTGTCTTAGAACTCACTCTGTAGACCAGGCTGGCCTTGATTTCAGAGCTTTGTTCTCCTCTGCCTCCCAAACTGTGCTGGGATTAAAAGTGTATGCCACCACAGCCTGGCTAAGCTCCTCCTTTCCTGACAGCAGTGCTGTTCCTCAGCGTGGGCCTAAGGTCTTGAGGGGGTCCCTGGTACTGTCAGTATTTGTAAATGTGAATGGATCCCACCTTAGTGTACAGCAGCACTTAATTAATTATAGATCTCTCTTGATATCTATTGAATGAAAGACGCTAGCATTCAGGGTAAGCCAGATGATCAGACAATTCAAAACATATTTCTTGAAGTCCTCGAAATATTCCCCAGGGAAATTTGGAAGAGAATAAAGGTGATCTGTATTCTTGATCCTATATGTTAAATACAAATGAGGACTTGAGTGCCACTTGAGTATCAATCATTATGAAATGCCATTCTTGCCTCCCTCTTCAGTATAGTTTCATCTATACTGGTTCTACCTATCCAAGACAAGGAGGGTTGTTTATGGAAATGGACATATTGTTTATGGAAATAGACATGTCTCATTGACCCACTATTGCCAAGATACCATATATCATGCAGCAATATTATATAGATTGGACACAAGAATGAGTGGATTGTAGCTTGTTGCTTATGCACTCCATTCCTCACACTCAGACTTGCTGCCAGTCCGTTTTAGAGGCCTGAGAAAGTGCCAGAGGGGTTGATGTAGGCCAGTATGGGATTCAAAAGTGTTCCAGGGAAATCACATGTGCTAAGTGAGCTCTCTGTGGTTCAGGCAAGTGGCTGGTGGGCACACTGGTCAAGAACAGCACGGCACTGGGGTGTGAGTGAGGCCAATGTGTGTTGCTGCCTCCTTTAGTTTGGATTCCCTGTGACTTTGCATAATGAAGAGAAAATGGGACTAGCTGAACTAACACTAGGGCTAATGATGCCATCATCCTCCACCATCCCTGTGCTACGTTTCTGTTCACCCTCAGGGATCCTGAGATGAAGGATATGCCTGTTGAAAGGTATTGAACCTGAGGAATCCTCCTTGTTAGGGTCATTTCCCCAAAGTCATGCAAGTAGCAGGTGGTAGAACTGAGTCTCAGTGATGTTCTTGCCATTTGCTTCACCCTCTGCTGCCTAAACAGCCAGCTGCCTGTCGTGGATTTGACACTGGTAAGTGACTATGGAAATTACAACAGTTCCCTCCTATATGTCTTCTGTAATTGGGGCTATTTCTGGTTTCCTGCTGTTGAAGGAAGTGGAGAAGACTAAAGGAAGAAAGGTGATCAGCGGGGTTTAGGAAAGTGTTGTGAGTTTAGGATAAGAGGAGGGCATTTTCACTGTTCTTCCTTGCCAACTCCTGGAGTTTCTGGGTCCTGGCTGACAGCCAATGTTCTTCAAAGGTTCCTGCTAACCAAGGTCTCAGGTTTGGTGATCCATAGAACTGCATGAGCTCTGGACCTTCTGGAATCCTCAGAGGCTGACAGAAGGATGACAGGGCAGCTGAGGGTGGCCCCATGCTTGTCTAAGGAACATATCAATCGGTTCTGTTGTGATACAGATTGAGGGCACAGAATATGCTTTTCGTGGCACTGTGTGATTTCTAGCCTTTCTCATTTTAAGAAATTCTGGGTTCTTTTTCTGTTTGTCTTGACTGAGTCAGTGAGTAAACAAAGTTTCCACAGCTCTTGCATGATCTATCTACAACTTGCTGAGAAGGGAGTGGGAGGAGCTAAACATTAGAAGGAGAGCAGAGGCCATCTAGGTGCACTAGGGAAGTAGGGAAAGCAGGGTTTCTTCTTTGTCAATCCTGACTTGGGGCAATAACAGCAACTATAATTATCAGTCTGCTTTTGTTGGGAGGAGGGGGCGGGCCCTGGACCTCTGCAGAGCTCCAAATCCCCTAAGCTGAAATCCCTTATATGAAATTGTATCTTTGCACATAACCTATGCATATCCTTTCTTGGTGACTTATAATATATGACACATTATAAACATTTTGTAAATATTTGTGATGCTGTATTTTTTATAGAAAATGTAAAAAAAGTGTCTGTCTGTATGTGGTTTTTACAAGCATAGCTACAACTGCTTTTTCTTCTTCTTCTGTGGTTTATGCTCTGTGGTTCCTGAAACTGTAAATACAGAAGCTTGGATATGGAGGAGTGACTATGTAGTAATAATAATAATAATAATAATAATAATAACAACAACAACAACAATAATAATAATAATAATGTCACTACTCAGGGTTATACCATGTGGCAACACTTTATAAGCCTTTTGGGTGCTTTATGTTAATATGTTTTTTTTTTGCATTTAATTGTGTATGTGGGCGTGCATGTGTGTGCACAAGCATGTGCATGCAACAATATGTAGATATATAAGTCAGACGACAACTTGTAGGAGTTGGCTCTCTTTTTCTACTATTTGGGACCTGGGGATTGGACACAAATTTGGCAGCAAATACCTTTCTCTGATGAGCCATCTCACTGGCCCAAGGGTGCATTATATTATTTGATGTCTTAAGAAACCACATGAGCACAGTATTAAGTTTTTGATTGTTGTTACAATTGGGTACATTAGTGACAGAGCCAGGATTAGACTTCAGAAGTTAGGGCTACAATCTTAGAGTCTTACTCTTAGGAAACATTCTCTACCATCTCTTTGTAGTGAGTTAGAGAACTCATTCAGGTGGGAGATTGATTGATGTGTAGTTTATTATATTAGCCAGTTGAAGGAAATTGTCTGAAGTCCATTTGATCTGCTACGACAAAAACACCATGGACTGGATGACATAAACAACAAATATGTACTTCTTATGGTTGTGAAACCTGGGAAGGCCATGGTGCAGACAGAATTGGTGTCTGGCGAGAGCTCAATGCCTTATTGCCATGTCCTCTTTGCCTTGTCATATATAAAGTCACTGAGTCCATCTGTGAGCTGCCTCCTTGTGATCCAGCCATTTTCCTTAGGTCTCACCTCCTAATATCACTGCACAGAGAAGTGGAATTTTATATATGAATTGGATGAGGTGTATGCATTCTATCCATGGCAGAAACAAGTCATTTTCCAAGTGATCCATGTTAGCTCTGTTATCCATTATGAAGGGTTTTTGTGTGTATTTGTAATAAATTTAGAATGAAAGGTACAATACTAAGGAATTGAAAACTCAATTCCTAATTTAAACCATATCTGTTACCAATAACTGTTTGTTTCAACATTAAATCAAGTCTTTTTCCTCCTTGGCAATCTCTAAAACTCATGAGTTCTGATTCGTATTTATGTCAGTAAATATATATATATATGTTGTGTATATGTATGTGTATCATTCAATCATATATATATATATATATATATATATATATATATATATATCAAATCACTTCTTGACACTATTTTATCAATGAAGTCTTCACCTAGTTACAAATATTAAGTAAAATAATATAAAATAAAAATAAGTGACTGACTTGCCACTAGCCTTTGTCTGTTGTTTACTTTCAGGACCATGGACAGGGTCCAGAGCGCTAAGCCTGGATTTTAGTTCCATTTATATTCCTTAGCATTTTCCTAAGCCTATGGGAAGTCATAGTAGCCTTGTTGGCTGACATCAGAATGTATGGTACTTTAAGTAATTTCTGAAGATAATATGCAAGTGAGTAACTGCCCTGCTTCCTGTATCCTTACTGGACTTGACAATCATGAACGCCATCTCCACCTTCACCATCATTACCACCATCACTGCTTCCACAAGCATCACCTCCACCACAATGATCACATTATTGCCAATGACAGCTCTACCATCATTACTATCACCGACACCATATCTTACCATCATTACTTTCACCAACACCATGTCTACCACTCCACCCATCCCCACTTTCATCATCATCATCACCATCACCAACTCTACTACTACCATCTCCATCACTATAACTGTTTTTACCATCATCATTGGCATTATCACCATGCCAACTCCACTGTCATAACTGTCTCCAATACCATCTCCACCATCATCATCACTATCACTATCACCTCTACTGCTACCAGTAGAAGAAGCATTGATATCATCACTATTACTAATATGTCTACCAATATAATCACCATTATTGCTAATGCCAAGTCATCATAACTGTTTTCAAAACCACTTCCACTATTATCATCACCTGTATCACTATCACTGATGCTAACTCCATTATAACCATCACAAACAACATCTCCTTCTTCAGCAGCAATAACAGCACCATCACTACCACCTCTACACCATCATCAATCAAGCATACCTATTGTAAGCACTTACTGTGTGTGTGTCAGACTCTGTTATATGCTTTATTTCTTTCATGTCTTAAAGCTTATGGTCAACTTATTATTAGTCATATTTATAGATTAATCTCAAGGACCTCTATTATGAAGTCCTACTTTGGGATGCCGTTAATTGGGCACAATAGAAGCTTAGAAAAGATAGAATAGTATAAGTATTTTGTGGGAATGGTGTAAGTGGTGGTTGAATTGCA
Source organism: Onychomys torridus (assembly GCF_903995425.1). Lineage (NCBI taxonomy): Eukaryota > Metazoa > Chordata > Mammalia > Rodentia > Cricetidae > Onychomys > Onychomys torridus. Next base: position 31,468,539 of record NC_050451.1, read on the forward strand.
TTGATCAGTCAACAATGATTAGGACCATGGAAATAGAGTGGATGGAAAAGATGGCCATGCATAAGGAGCCATCTAAAGGAAGGTTGAGTTTCAGAGTTGTGAACCATGTGAAGTCTAGGTACTAAGAGAATGGTTAACCTTGCTGTCCCTGCTGAGCATTCTCTGTTGCAGGCTCTGAGCATGTGGTTGTTAGAACTCTGTACTCAGGAATGGGGAAAGAGGCCCCTAAATGAGACCAAATATCATCCTGAATGATAAGGACTAGATAAAGGCCAACCTCATGGAAGCATTTGGAGTCATAGGAACGGGGTCAAGTTCAATACACAGTACCAAGGGTTTGGCTCCATATCAAAAGCCAGAGGAAGCCACCAAAGGATTGAGTTAGATACTTACCTGACTAGATTATTCATTTATTTGAGTGACACTGCCAGTGCTGTAGAGAATAGCCTGGAGATGAGAAGATCCTTGGTGGGACTGCAGAGATGGCTTGAGTGTACCTGCTGTTCTTGCAGAGGACCCAGATTTGATTCCCAGTATCCACATAATGGATCACAGTATAATGGCTAAAGTTAACCTGTAAGCTCCACTTTCCCAAAGGTAACTTCCTGGCATGTTTGGGGCTGTTGTTCCTGTAAGACAACAGGTCATATTTTTTTCACTCCAGTAAACATGATTGGTTGCCCCAACTGTCCAGGATGTACTTGATCACATGTAGATGGGAGTTACATAGTCAGGAAGTACTTCAGGGTGTTGGACGTAGGTGGGAGTATGTAGGTAGGAAGTACATCAGGATGTATGCTTGCTCCTGACTAGATGAAAGTAGAAGGTGCATAGCCTTGTGGGTTGTCCATCTTCCTGGCCAGTATTAAATAATGCTTGCTTCAGTTAGACAGTTATGGATTCAGACTTGCTCTTCACAGTTTTCAGATTTAACAACTATCTGCAATTCCAGTTCTAGAGGATTTGGTGCCCTCTTCTGGCCTCTGCAGGCACTATGCATGCACATACATAAATGCAGGCAAACACTTATATGAAGGGAGCATTAGTACCAATGCAGAGGTGAGACAGAAAGAAGTGAAAAAGTCATTAGTTAGGGGGATGATGGGTGAAAGATCAGTGTGCTCCAGTAGGCATTCACAACTAGCTCATTTGGAGACAGTCGATAGCTGGCCCAATATGTCATCCATTTCTCTCCATTCCTGCTTATTCTCTTTGTGGGAGCAGGGACAGGAGACTTCTTAATGCCATTCTCTGGCTTGGTCAGCTGCCCAAGATCAAAGCTCCCCAAAGCCAGAGCTCATGACTTCCAAAGGCTATTTTTGCAGTTGGGACAGTTCTGTTTGCATTCACTTCCCAGCTATGACTGGTCTCCTCAGTTCTCTGTGCTGAGGTTAGGCACTGGTGAAGGGGAGGGTCCCCTTTCTGGAGCCTTAGTTCTTGTGGAGGGAAGGAGGGGAGAGATGCAGCTGTCTCCAAGAAAAATATTAACTTGACATTTAGAGAAAGGGTGAATTGGTTTATTGCTCTCCAACAATGAGGTGTTTGCATTCTGAGTGGTTCTGTTTTCCTCCTCTTGGTGATCTGGCCAGGATGTGGTCTTGACTGTGTGAATCGGCATGCTAATGAAATAAGGCATATTTTAGTTCAGAGTCAACTCCTACTCCACCCCCAACCACCACCACCACCTCACACACAGAGTCCTCAAGGCTTTAGTGGTTGCTTAGAAATATTTTTGACATTTTCTTCCCTGATACTCCTAAAGTTGTAGCTGAACCCAAACAACCTATACACTTGGACGTGTATGTTGTAACGGGATTCTTTGTGTTCTTTCTGCTGCCTCCACCTTGTGGATTTCCAGCTACCATCAGACACCACTTGTTTGCAGGAAGGAACACAGATGACTGATCAGTACATAAGAAGTGTGGAGAATTAGACCAAAATGTCTCCCAGGGCTACATGAGAGTTTAGCATTCAAGGGCCTCTGTTTCTTTATCATCTCATAGTAGCTCATTGAGATGGGTAAGGCAGCTTCTGTTGTAAGGAAAAAAGCAAAGCCTTCAGCTCTTAGATGCTAATAATGCACCAGGCTTGATGCTACTCTTTTGTCTATAAACCTCCTTCCAGAGAGTTCAACTTGTCACTAACAGATAGATTCAACTCCTGCCAACCATAGTCCCCAAAATGAGACCATTTCTTTCTGTGTTGAGCCATGAAATTTTCAGGATGAAGACTAATTCCCATATTGGTGTGAATCCTATGGTCTGTATAGACAAAGGAATGGATCAACCTCTACTGAGTCTTTCAGAAGCCTGTAGAAATGCCAAAGCCACATTCTTTGTGTGTGTGTGTATATATATATGGGGGGGTTGTATGTGTGGGGGAGCAGGTTCATGCATCCATACATATGCACGCAGAAGCCAGAAGTTAATAGCAAATGTCTTCCTCTGGAATTCGCCACTTAATTTTTGAGACAGGATCTCTCATGGAATAGCTCATCATTTGGGCTATGCTGGGTTGGCCAGGAAACACCATGAAGCTTCCTTTGTCCCAGACTCTAGCACCATGGTTATAGATAGATGTTCACTTTCGCTCTTGCCCCTGGCTTTTATGTGGTTGCCCTCATACTTGTATAGCAAACACTTTACACACTGCACAATCTTCCTAGACACAGCATATTTTTTCTTTTCTTTCTTTCTTTTTTCTTTTTTTTTAAGGGACCAGTGTGTATTGGAATAGAGTTGACCTGACTTGATCTGCATTCTCACTTTCATATCATGTGGACCTTCAGGGAAAACCTTTTCAACCTTTTTGTACTATGCAATTCTAGTGCCAGTGAGGTCCTTTAGACATTGCTGTAGTGCAAGCGCTACAAAATGGCTGGGCATTGCAATTCCCTGGAGGTTTGGTAACTTGGACTGACTGAATTAGAATGTGTAGAGTTGATGAAGAACCATCACTCATCATTGGGAACAGTGATCTGGTTTATCTACCAGCTCCCAGGCAGAGGAACATTCACAGTGAAATCCCCCCAGTGGGGGTACTCTGGGCTGGTCCTCATTCCTTTCCTCACACTAATGGTTGTCCTTCTGTTTCTAAGGAGCAAGGTTCTTGCCCAAAACTCAAGGTGGCCATGTGTAAGTTTCTCTTCTCTTTCTGAAACACAAGAGGTAGGTTTTTTGTTGTTTTGTTTTGGGTTTTTTTTGGCAAAAGGAAGAGCAGAAACATTCAGCTTCTGATACATCTACACACACATCTGGTGAGAACCTCAGTGTTCTGTATCCCTTCATCACCTCAGGTAATTATTGGATGATGAACTTGAAGTACAAACTTCATTGAGTAGAAAGAATGCAGAGAGTCGAGCAGGATTGCATTATAAGATCTCTTAATTCTGAAAATGTATAACCAGTATAGAAAGATATTAACAACAATTAGATGGCCATAAGCTTTCCTAAGTCATGCCCCAAGCATTTTTGTAGCTTATGAACTAAAATGAGGGGCACAAGCCGTACTTCTAATCTGAATCAGTCCCCGGCCTCTGCCTGCTTCTCCATGCCATCCCTTGGTGTTCTCTTTAACACCTGTCCTCAGTTATCTCTCTGTGTTCTTTGTGCACCTCTAGTCCAGAGCATTGGCTGACCAAACAGCAAGAGCATATAGGTCTGCTGAGCTCTGGCAACTGTAGGACCTCAGGGTCATCTCTGGATGCCACTGGGACACCCACTTCCTTCCCCAAGTTTGGCTGGTATCTGAGCCTCCTCGACTTCTGGCATCTCCTCAGGGTGATGGAGGCCAGCTGTTGAGATGGCAGAGCCACAAGATAAATGACTAAGGGCTTAAAGCTGGTTTCTTTTGAAGGAAGTAAACTTGGAGAGCTAGTGACACAACAGGCCTTTGTATGGTTTAGAAATAAGGTCAGTAGCTGGGGGCACTTGTTGCTCTTGCAGAGGACCCAGGTTTGTTTTCTAGCATACACATGGCAGCTCACAACTGTCTATAACTGAAGTCTCAAGAGATCCAACACCTTCTTCTGTGTTTTGCAGTCACCAAACACACATGTGGCACACAGACATACATGCAGGCCAAATATTCAAATATATAAAATGAAAGAAAATCTAATTTTTAAAAAATGAAATAAGGATTAAGTATGAACCCTTGGGATTTCCAGGGTCACTGTGTTTCCATGGTATAACCACGCCTATCCTGATCACTACAGTTGGTATCTGCCTGTGACAGACCTCATGGGTTGAGTTTTCAATTCTGTTATCCAGAGGTTGTTTCTCCTCTTAAAAACTGAATGGAACTAGAACTTTCCAGGAATCCTCTCGAGCTGCAATAATGATTTACTGGAGCAGAAAGAACATGGTTATTTTGAGTCACAAAAGAAATAACAAGGCAAAACAAACTTAGAATGGTTGCCTTCCCTCCTAAAAAGTAATTAAAAAACAGAGGCATATGGACAGGGGAAAAATACAAACAACACTGCCTGATCTGGTGTGGATGTGTTCTGGAAAGTATTAATTACACGCTTATGCCATTTAAAAATATTAATTCAGATGCACGCAGCTTGCAAATCTCTTCTTGTTCTGTCTGCTGGATGACTCGGGACAAAGCTAGCTGTGAATTAATTGATTAATAACAAGCTGTGCTATGCATGTTTTCACCGACAATATCCTTGGGACGGGCTTCTTCGAGCCAGACTTCTGCTTGTGGGAGAATCGGTTTCCTCTTTAGGGAAATTGTACCACAAGCAGAGTTACTTCATCTGGTCTTTCTTCTGGCAAGGCAAAAGTCAATCATTTGAAATTGGATGCAAATGTGTTGTTTTAGGAGGCCCATTTGACATGTGGTATACAGAGTAATATGCAGGGTGAGGTCCATCATAACTTGGTGTCCATTGAAAGACTCTCCCAGAGTGACGCTTATCTTTCTAGAAAGGGTGTGTCAGTCACCCCTGGGAGTGGTTTGATTAAAGAGACCTACCTAGGAACCAGAGAGATAGCTGTATGAGTTAAAGCACTTGCCGCCAAGACAGATGACTTGAATTTGAACCCTGAGACCCACATGATAGAAAAGAACTGACTCCCACAAGTTGTTCTCTGACTTCTAAATGCACACACACACACACAATAAATAAATAAACAAACAAACAAATAAATACATAAATAAAACCTGAAGAATTATAAAGGGAAACACATAGCCTAGAAAAAGCAAAGTACTAGAGGATCAGTGGTTTGACTTAGAAAGTTCCTAGGAGGATGGGATACAGGTCACATAGGTTCAATGGATGATGTGGGTAGGAGGTGATTCACCTGACTTAGCATGAGCATGACAGAATGCTGGAGAAGCTGCTCATCCCAACAGCCGAGGTTCCTGGAGGGACAGTGGAGTGGGTTTGGGTGGTACAAGATTTAGATTTGCACAGGCTAAGCAGTGAGCGCCTGCCTTTCTGTGCCCTTGAGGTCTTCTGGGATTGCTTTCCTTTATGTGAAACCCAAGATTTCCAAAAGGTTTTAGAACAGTGTACATTTTTGTTTTTGTTTTTTTCTTTTTTTTCTTTTTCTTTTTTTCCTGTGATTCTCAGGCTGGAGCTTTGTCATGTTATGTTCAGGGAGGTGGCTCATCTTCCATCCTTCAATATGGTGTGGTTGGTCAAGAAGGAGAGAGAAGGGTGTGGACTGGCTGGAGGCCAGGAGTAGGCAACCTACTGAAGCTATGATACATGTATGATGAGTTTGGCTCAGAAGTACAGAGCACCGGACATCGCCTGGAGTCTTCCTTTCTTCTCCATGTTTACCCAGGGTCTCAGCATCAGCTGTATCATCCAGAGCCACATGGAAATGAGATTCTTTAGGGATCAACTCCTCTGCAGAATGTCTCCATGGAGGTGAAGGGTGAGACTGGCCAAGATAGCATACCTTGCCTTTTCCAGCATAGATTCTGTTTCTTGGAGAATTTTTTGTTTGTAAGTATCTGAATTAGCAGAGCATAGAAGTTTGCCTGTAGGTCAGGGTAGAGCTGAAGTGTTCTGCATCAAAGAGGGCTGTGTCAGTCAGGTTCAGCTATAGACTGCTGTAATAACATGTAATTCAACAGTAGTGGTATAACACAAATTCTTTCTTAGTTCTTTCCCCCTTTCTCTTCCTCCCTTTTTGTTTCTCTTACTTTCTTTCTCTTTCTCTATCTTGATGTCACCTCACTGGGTACTGCTGGCTGGCCTGAAATTTGCTGTGTAACCCAGCCCGCCTTTAAACTTATACCCCCATTTTCTGAGTACTGAGATTACAAGTGTGAGCTGCCATGCCTGGCAAAGATTTCTTTATCATTCAGTATAGGCAAGTATCAGTCATGAAGGTGTCGATGGGGAATGGGTAGATGCTCTTTTTTACATTCCCTGATTTAGGCCATGGGCAATATATCTGTACCCCTTCCTCTTGGAAGGAGACAATAATCAGCCACCAACATTGCTTGTAGTATATTGGCCCAAAGAACCACTTGGACATATTTAACTTTCAGACAGTCCTGTTGATGAGAGAGATTGAGAGAGAGATAGAGATAGAGATAGAGAGAGAGAGAGAGAGAGAGAGAGAGAGAGAGAGAGAGGGAGGGAGGGAGGGAAGGAGAAGAAGAGGAAGAAGGGGAAGAAGGGGAAGAAGAAGAAGAAGGAGAAGAGGAAGAAGGGGAAGAGGAGAAGAGAAGAATGGGAGTGTTTATGAACATCACTGTTGACTTCTGCAGAGATGAAGGTGAGGGTCAAGAAGGGTTTGAGGGAGAGTCAAATAGCCATACCTCTACCAGTAGGGGCTCTGAAGGGAAGGGCTGGTGAAGGAAAAAATAACTTGTGGTACCTTGACCTGGAAGGAACTCAGAACTCTACATCTAAAGGATTTAGCCCAGAGTGTATGAATCACATCCCTTTTCTACCTTCCCTGGGAGATTCAACAGCTGGTGCTATTCCTAAATATCTGTATATGGGAATGTGAGGTACAGTGGTGTCCCACTAGTGCTTCAGGGACAGGAAGGAATATGTCACAAAAGTGTCGTAGTCAAGATGCAGATCACTTAGGCCAAATGAGAAGTCCTACACTTCTGAGTGTATGGCTCGGCACTGAATGAGCCATGGACAGTTTCATGCACCTGTCATTTCCCCCTCCAAGGCCATACATTCATCAGAGACAAAGACTGTTTCTTTTTGTATGTCTGCTGCAGACTCCCAAATGGCTGTGGACCAAGTAGGTACTTAGTTGTTCAAAGCATGTTTTCAGGTGGCCAGATGCAGGAGGAGCATGCATCTGCTTTCCCCTGTGGTCCAGCAGCTAGGAAGCTTTGGAGTGTGCAGCTGTCTCCTGGGTGCAGTTGACTTTTGTGCCTCTGAAAACACCAGGGCTCCAGTTGCTTGTAGAGAGAGATACAAAACCTTTCCTTTGCTGGTACACTAATTGCAGTGGCCATGCAGAGAACCCAAACTTTGAGTTGATGGGGTGAAGTATACGGGCAAATGATAGCCCCATGATGGAGTGGGCATGTGGGCAATGGGTTTCTGTTTTTTCTTGCCCATTCATTTAGTATTCCTTCTATATCTCATTTATATGCTATCACACACTTTCTCTATCCAAAATGAGAAGATAAGATTGCAGTGCTGGGGTCACACTGGAGGTGGGGGTCACGTAAATACATTGGCATGGTCTTCACTTGCAGTATTTTTAGCAGCATGTGTATTTTATGACAGTTGCTAGGGACCAGTGACAGATAGCGCCTCTGCTCTCATGGGGCTGCAGGACCTAATGTGGGTCCTTGGATGTAACATCGTTCCCCTGATTTCAATAGTTCCACTTTCATCAGTCAACTATGATCCTTCAATATTAAATGGAAAATTCCAGAAATAAACATCTCATGTTTTAAATAACTTTCATTACAGCACATTGTTATAATTGTTCTATTTTATTTTTTTGTTATGGCGATTAATTTCTTACTTGCCTTGTGTATAAATTACACTTTACCTTAGGTATGCAGTGCAAGAAAATACACAGGGTACTTTGTAGGATTCCCATGTCTTTTAGCCATCTGCTAGGGGTTGTAGAATGTGTCCCCTGGGTTTCAAGGCATGCCTGTGTTTATAATAAGCTGAAAACGTACAGATATTGAACAAATGGTTTTAGTTCACAGGGAGATGAAATACACACGTACTTGGAACATAAAACATATAAGGTAGCAGGTATATGGATCTCAAGAGCCAGAGGTTAAGAGCTGTCAGAGAAAGTACTCACAGAGAACATTAGGCCTTGAAAAGCAGGTAGGCAGCAAAGGCTTTTGGGAGGGAAAAGGTGAGTTGTAGATAGAGGTGGCTGAACTTTCAATAGCTGAGCGGCTATGGGTGTCATCCCACCTCCTTGAGACCTTCCTCAATAAGAAGTTGTAAGGTTGGTGTGAGTTAATGTCTTCTATCTCCCCTCCCCACCCGTGTGTGTGTGTGTGTGTGTGTGTGTGTGTGTGTGTGTGTGTGTATGTGTATGTGTGAGCACGTGCATGCAGGTGCTTATGTATATGAGGATTATCAAGCATGTGAAGCTCAGGGCTCAACCTGGTCTGACACTCCTCACTATCCACTTGGTTTTTGAGACAAGGTTTCTCACTTGGACCTAGGCTTCACCAATTTGGCTAGGCTGGCTGTCCAGGGACCCTCCTGTCTCTGTGCTGGGATGACAGGGACAAGCTACTATGCTGACTTTTTTGTTTGTTTTTTATGTGGATGATGCTGGGGATTAATGCATGGGCAAAAGAAGGGGAGAGAGGGTGTAAGTCAGCAGGGGTGCTGACTCAGTCAGAGGAGAAGAAGAACAGCACAGGAATAGAGACAAACAAGATGCTGTTTGTATCCCCTTCTTTAAGGGGACATTTAGTTTCCTCTGTGCATTCTTCCTCCTCACACTTTATCCCTGTCTTTGTATACTGTGTGGTTCATTTGTGTAGCCCTTGTGCATGGCAGAATGTCAAGAAAGAATGTGTAAATATTATGAAGTAGATGGGGGAACACTCACTCTTTCATCAAAGAGTGCCAGGTTGTAGGCAGGGTGTTCTTGTTTTGTGTAAGATATGGTCTCTGACTCCCAAGTGGTTACACCCTCATCTGAGGTCCTAAGGATGTGGCAGCCCAGAAACCCTTGTCCCTCTCCCTGTAATGTTCCAATCTACTGGATGCCATTTGTCAGCTTTGCCTTTTTTTTTCTAGCCATATCTAGGACTCAGTAGGAAGGCAAGTGGACTCTCAGCTAAATAGCTATCTAGCATCCCAGGCAGCAAATTTGGGGGAACAGGTCCTAGATGCTGGGAAGAAGTAGCATTCAGCTTTCCAACTATCCTCAAGATGGCTCTGGACCTTGCTTTGTCTTCCTGGGGCCAGTGATGGTCACCATTGTTGTCATTGTCACCACGGCCAGTACCGCTTGTTCCCTAGTTACCAGCCACTTGATTTTCATTGAAGCAGATGATCCCACTGTTCCATCTGTACCCCATGGCTATTCTCAGGGGAAATCTGAATGTGGTTCCACTGCAGTCCAGAGTGCTTCCTCCAGCTCTTGTCCATGATACGGCTGTCTCTGTGAGACAGGCTGGAAGTGCCAATAGTTACCCCCCAGAAGTGACCTTCTTCCTTTGGTGGCTGGAGGACCCCACATTCCTTAGTGATCTGCACCGCTTCCTGGAGGACTTTGATGTGACTGGCCCCACAGCAAGAAGAACCCACTTTTCACTTCTCAACTCTGGCTTCCTACTTGCCTGGTCTTGCCTCTGATCCCTGGAAGTATCTCCTCGGATCCTACATTCAGCTTGCTGACTTTGGATCATTTCTCAAAGGACTCTGGGCTGAAGACATAGTCCTCACTTCATAGTTATAGGAAATAACATGGCTTGTCAAAGTGGTCTCTCCAGGGCTGTTTTGTCCAGGGCCCATGGCTTGCCTTTAACAACCCTGTACCTCCTACTCTCATACTGACCCTGATCTTGACCTGGGCATTGTAGACACATTGCTCCAAGTGTTAGAGTTATGAGAGCTGACCCAGACTGCCCATGTGTGACTGACCATCTTGGTATCATTAAGCACCATGTATCTAGTCAGCCACATCTACTGGTTTGGGCAGAAGCTGTGTATCCTTCTCTGTCAAGTAGCTGCCAACCCATTTCCTCACTAGGATTTGTTGGCAAGACAGTAAAAGCATTCCTGAATTAAAGACACAGTAAAATGACACTTGAAATCTCGGGGGAACGATTCTGTGATGATGGATAAACATGTTAATTACTCAGGGTTCAACCTCCAGCTGCTGCCTTTGTGATGCTTCTCCTCACAGCCCAAGCTTGAGGCCTTGCAGGCTGTAATCACAGGAGCTATCTAGTCCTGAGCAATCTCCCATCTCTGAATTCTGGGCTGTTACACTCATGGGGCACCTAAGTATACAACTCAAGCCCATTCCGAGGAGGCAGCAGTTATAGACAGGTAGAGATCCTGAGCTCTACTTCTCCATATCTTGGATTCAAATCCCAGTGCTCCGCTCAGTCACTTTCAGGGTCCCACATTTCCCATCTATTCAGTGAGTTAGCCTGAAGATTAAATGTATAGATATATGTAAGAGACTTCCAGTGACCCTGCCATCTAAGGGGAAGTAGCTGCTGGTATTGTTACATGCTGTTTTCATCCCTGCCCTCCCTTCATGGATTTTACTGGTTTGTTGTCTTTCTTTTCCTAACATCTTCCTTCTTCTCTGGGGTAACTTTGTAGCAGCTTGCTTTTCCTGATTTTAGCTCTCTCAAAAGAGGAGTGAGGTGGTGAGACATCCATATAGACTTTTAAGATACAAGTAGAAAGTCACCATCAGTTGATGTCATCACGACACATTTCATAGGTGTAGTGTTGGATTCCTATAACTCTGTACTCAGAAGGCTGAAGCAGGGGGCGGGGGGGGGGGTGCTGGATCCTGCAGCCAGACTGGACTGCCTAACATGATTAAGAAAAAGAGACAGGGAGAGGGAGGAGAGGAAGAAGGGGGTGGAAGAGGAAGAAAGAGAAAGAAAAAACAAAAAAGTTGATCAAGGCTGAGTAGATGGCTCAGTGCATATGACTTACCATACAAGTGTGAGGATTAGAGTTCAGATTCCCAGAATGCCATAAAACCAAGCAGGCATTGGGGCATCTGTAATCTTAGCACTTAAGAGGAAGAGACAAGAGACCACCAGGGCAAATTGGTTAGCTTGACCAGATGGAATTGACAAATTTCAGGTTCAAGGAGAGACTCTGGTTCATTAACTAAATGGAAAACAATCAAGGAAAACAGCCAGTGTCAGCTTTGGGCCTTTGCCTGTACACATGCATGTATCTATACAGCACAGCACACACACACACACACACACACACACACACACACACACACACATAAAATGTACACACAAAGTTGTTTTTTTCCTCTTCTAAAAGAGAGTTAGCTATGTGCTAGGTCCTATGTCAAGAAGTATGCCTGTAACTACCATGAAGATGTGGCTCGAGACTCCAAGCACTCCCTAGGGGAAGCCGAATGATGGGTGATTCACACTCCACAACATGGAGTGGTAGATGTTACGGTAGCAAAGAGGGTTTTGTCTGCAGGAGCCCCCATGACACCTGTATATCTTGAGAAGCACATGGTCATGGGGTGCAGGATCTAAGGCTTGTGACTGTCTAAGATCTTGGTATCTCTATGTTTGACATCGAACAATACTTCTAACCTCTCTAAGGCTTAATTTCCAGCTCTGCAAAATGGGGATAGCTCCTCTAGGCTGATTGTGAATGTTGAGAGTGAGCATGGGTCTGAAACCCTTGTCTCAGTCTGACAGAAAGCACTGCCATCCAATGAGGTTAGACCATGATAACCTAAGCTCTAAGCTGGAGGAGTCTCACTTCCAGACAGAGCCGCCCTCTCTGAACTCTCACTAATGGAACAAGATGGCTAGTATCAGAAGCTCTATACTTTTGGGGTGTGAGACAGCACCCCATCCACCCAAGTCTTTTTGCCACCTTTTCCATCAGGCTCTGCCTCCTGTAAGCCACTGGGGGGTGACTCCAGCCTCCCAAGAAGCTACAAGGGCTTCCTGGCTTGCAGGTTATGTCCCGAAGACCATGAAGTCTTGGCTTGAGAGGCTGGGATGGATTACTGCTGATAGGGTTGTTGAGTGTGCCAAGCAGAGCCAATCTGCACATCAGAGGTTTATGAATAGCACCTTGAATGTATCGTCCCTGATGGGGAAATGTCAGCAGCATCTGATAAAATATGAAATGTACCACAGCTCTGTGCCAACAAGTACCCTTCCCCGCTGGCAGCTGCTGCGATGCGGCTAGAGGAAACACGGCAGGAGAAGGAGGCTTTGAATTTTAGGTGTGCAATTGGGCCTTCAGACCTTGTCCTGAGGCTTGCCTGCCCAAGACCAGGCTGTGGAAATGAATTCAGAAACTAGTCTCCCTAGGCCCCACTCCCAAGAGCATGGGTTCTCTCCCCTCCTTATCCCTCCATGCATTTGTGAACATAGCAATGCTTATCCCCAGGAGACAGTTGATGAACCCCAGCTCTCTAGAACATAGTGGAGAATGTGACCACAGAAGATCAAAGACTAGCAGTGAGAGACTGAACAAGAGAAGGACAATCTTGGTAGAGTGCAGGAATCTTCAAATCCCAACAACCAACCAACCTCCCTCCCTCCCTCCCTCCCTCCCTCCCTCCCTCCCTCCCCTCCTCAAGTACCTGCGTGAGCTCTTTCCATGTGTGTGTGTGTGTGTGTGTGTGTGTGTGTGTGTGTGTGTGTGTGTGTTAGAGGACAACCTTAGATGTTGTTCTTCATCTTCTACCTTGTTTAAGAAAGGGTCCTTTGTTCACTGTGGAGTATGAGAGGGTACATGTCCCTCCCACTTTGGGGATCTCCAGTCTCTACCTCCTACCCTTCTGTAGGAGTATGGGATTACACACACACACACACACACACACACACAGAGAGAGAGAGAGAGAGAGAGAGAGAGAGAGAGAGAGAGAGAGAGAGTGAGTTAGAGTTGTGTCTGGCTTTAATGTGGGTTCTGAGGATCCAAACTCAGGTCCTCACACTTGCATGGCCCGCACTTTATGCATCCTGCCATCTCTCCAGCCTACAATAGGGTTTTGAGAAGCTAGAAAGATTCCACATTGAGTTGCCAAGGAAACAGGTCCCTAGGATGACATGAGTAGTGTAGTGTCAGGTGGAATTTGGGGAGCTACAAAATAGGACCTTAGTGTGGGTTGTTTTCAAGGCAGAGTAAAGTTACTCATCTGGAGTGTGGCACTTGGAACTCTGAGGTGTGGTACCAATGTTTGGGGAAGCCATTCTCATATGTGGTGGTATATAATACAGTCAGGAACAGGGATCTTTGGAAACTTTCAGCTCATCCCATCATAAAATACCAAATGTCCCCATCTTGCTAATGAGGGCATGAACCCAGAGTGGGGGGCCTCACATGCTCATGGTCACATAGTAAATTAGTAGTGGCTGCACTAAAACCATAATAATACCCAGCTGTCCTGCCAGAGTCTTGCCATCAGACAGTATCCCTGCCTTTCCTTCATAACTGGTTAGTGTTCATCAAGCCCCTTCTACCTGGGAGTGTCCCGCCTAAGCAGCAATGTTCTTAGACCTGGTGGGAAAGACGTCCTTGGTGATTTGGTTTGACACTTGGCACCATGGGTCTGGAAAAGTTGAAATAACTTGCTTCAAATTATAATCTTTGGTAGATTCCAATCTCTAAGACAATGGGAAGTCTAAACCAGTGCTTTCCAAAATGGGGTGCCCAGAGGAGCAGCATTAGCTGGTCCTTTTTTAAAAGAATACTTTATATATATATATATATATATATATATATATACACACACACCCTTTTTTTAGTTTCTCAAGGCAGGGTTTCTCAATGTAGTTTTGGTGCCTATCCTGGAATTTGCTCTGTAGACTAGGCTGGCCTTGAACTCACAGAGATCCACCTGCCTCTGCCTCCCAAGTGCTGGGATTACAAGTGTACGCTGCCACTACCACCCGGCTCAGCTGGTACTTTTTAAGGATGCAGATTCCATCATCTGAGTTTAAGTCCTCTAGGTGATTCTGAAATATGCTTAGGTTTGAGTTAACCTAAAGCGGATAAACCTTGCATGTTTGCCGCAGTCCTTCATTTCTATGCTTTATCAATTAAATCAGACTTCTTGCCAGGAAAGAAATTTTCAAGGACATAGTTGCTTCTCAATTTCTGGTGACCTCTTTTGACCAAGGGATTCTGTAGGAAGCCTGAGACTGGCACAGGTGCCCGTCCACCCAGTGGGATCTCTGAGTTTGAAGGCAGCCTAATTGGTGGTGTTGAACCTTTTGGGGGGCCAGAGGGGATTTTGTGAGTCTTGTCTGCTTTCATGCACATTTGAGCAGTTTGACCCAGTCAAGTGGAAAATTAAGAAGCCAGAAAGGATGGAGACATAACTTGTGACACCAAATGTTCATTGCAATCAGGGCACTTCCTGACTTCTAAATACTGCATTCATGCAGCCACAAGGAGTCATGTGCTACTGTCATTTGCTTCTTGATTCACTGAGTATTTGTCATGCACTTACCAAATGCCAGGCTCTTTACTTTAGCATTGGGTATATAAAGATGAAGTGATGTGGTCCCTGCTCACAGTGAACTCACTGTCCAGTGTGATGTCTGATGACAGCAGTTTCTATTATAGAAAATGTAGTGGATTTTAATGGATGCAGTCCCTCTACAAGGTTTGGCTACTAGAGCATCACATAAAAACAATTTTTGGATTGCCCCATTGGAGATGGGTGACCTTGCACACTGAGTACAGCAGTGCTTCTCTGGTGGAGTGTGGGATAGGATCTGATAAAGCCCAGTGCAGAAGGGAGGGTCTGGTGAAGACTTTATTGTTTAATGAACCATGTCACTGTGAACAGCTGTGGTGTAACCCAGCCAGACAATCATGCAAACCAGATGACGTCTCCAGTGAATTGATTTGAGTTTATTTGATTAGGTTGCTTCTCCAAAGACAAATTCTTCAAAGTTGGGTGAGGAGAAAAGCACAAAATCACCATTCCAACTTAGTTTCTGACTTTTAATCCTTGGATGGCTTTTGCTTTCAAATCTTTGGAGAAAGCACGGGACAGCTGTTACTCGGTCAGCAGCAAGGAAGAAACAAGAAGAATCGTGTATCTGTAATAGCTATCAGTGTACTGTGCATAAGACCCACACTGTCTTTTGTTTGATGAGCTTCACTGTGGGTCTATAAAAGACAGACCAAAACCAAGACCATTCCTTCGTGAGTCCTCAAAACAGCAAGGCTCCAACTCGACAAGCTGTCACCTTCCCTTACATGCCACCAAATGTGTGTGCACAGCTGAACATTATGAATAGAAATGGGCTCCATGTGAAACTCTTCCAATACCCCCATCCCTGATGGTTTTGACTTTAAGTGCTTGGCACCACTGTGGCTTCTGCAGAATGGGTCATCACTAATGCCATAAAAACCAAATAGGACACAATGGAATGTCATAACACATCCCATCATACCTAGTCAGGTTACTATTGCTTCATGAACTAATTTCATTTGTGTGTCTATGCTGTGGTAGTTCTGAACAACATTGTAAAAACTACTGATGAAAACAAGTAGTCACTCAGGCTCTTTGTTCATGTTCAAGGAAGTGGGACACTGGTATTTAGTTGAGTGTGAGCACAGGATTTTGAACAGATGGTATTGAGTGGGGGGTGGGGAATTTTCAGAAAGACTTGAGGTCACCTGAATCCAGAGTGTATTTACCAAGTCTGTAGCCCATGCCAGCTGTAGAGCAGAGGCCAGACTGATGTTTCCAGGGTTCTCTGTGCCTCTCTCCAGGGGTCACTGACAAACTGTATAATGAGCAAACACAAGACAATAGCTTAGAAGCAATTCTGGAAAGAACAGGGGTACTTCCTACTATTTTCCAAGCTGTTCAGCAGGGGTACAACTGACCTTTAAAATCTCCGAGTGTCTGCCACGAGGGAAGCCATTAGACCTCATCTCAGTTGGTTCAGCCTATAGAAGTTTGTCTCAATGTGGGAGACCTTTTCTTTCTGTGGCATCTTGATCCCTATTCTCACAGCCAGGCTGTGCACAATAGAAAGACAATGATTTGGGGATGAGACCTTTTTTCCTATAATGGAAGGGGTCTCAATTACTGGTAACTCACTTATTACAGATTTGAACTTGGGTGGGAGGTGAAGCCACCCCATGAATGAGTTTTAGCCTTGGTCAGACACTGTACAGCCAATACATACATTCATACCCACAAATACAAGACTAAGCTTACCTACACTTCCCTTATTACATGTCCACATCTGATACATTTTGATCACTTGTTTTCTAGAATGTTCTATTCTGTTCCATCCTGTTTTATTCTCCTCTACTCTGTGCTATTCTCATTCCATTTGTAAAATGTTGATAAGGGCTCACTAAATCAATTTCATCTTCTACTAATGGGTTGTACCCAGTGACTTAAAAGACAACAGAACACCAGATCAGATTATATTAAAATTCACTTTCAATCCCTAAATCCTATGAATCCAATGTAAATCGCCACTGTAATATTAGGGTATAAAATTGTATGTGCAGCAGGCTTCCAGTTAAATTGTTGGCGGACTAAAAACCATCTGTTACTAATTCACTCATTCATTGGTTCTCTCATTCATTCCATTCATTACTTATGAACCAGGTATTGTGTGAGGCCATGTTGCCCACAAGTAAATAAAACAGAGGTCTTGCTCTTGAAGATAGGTTTCCTGGGCTTGCCACTACCTCAGCAGCTATTTGTTCTGGGTTTGTTTTGAGGGAGGGAACTCTAGAACAATTTGTCTATCATACCATCCCTGTGAAATATTTAGCCCGATCCACTAGCAAGAAGCATCACATCCTGCAAATGACCTCAGAATGAACATGAAGAATCACGATGCTATGGAAGCTCTGCCTCCTATTGTACCCTGGTGCAAGTAGCTTAAAGAGAAGAGAAATATTCCTTAATTACTTGTTGTATATTGATTTGTCTTGTCCATGGACCACTAATCCTGCGGACCAACTTGCAGGGCCTCATAAATGAGATTGCTCAGAGTTGGAAGCTAATCAGATTTCTCATGTTTAGCTCAGTTTTCTGCTAGGCTTTAGGGAAGCTTGGCATACAAGCTCTGTTAACTATTTCCTAACCTAAGGTGACCCTTCATAGAGCAACACAGATGCAGAAGAGTTTGATGTGAGTTGAGCCTGGAAGCTAGAACTTTCTTAAGGCTTAGCAGCCTCAAGAAGCTCCTGAGGACCCTTCTCCTTCCCTCTATCCATTTCCAGAAGCACTGACGATGCCAAAGTACTTCCTGCAGTTCTTCACTTCCATCCTCTGTGTCCTTGTTTCCTGCTGTTCCTCGTTCATTGTTGAGCAATGAGCTAGCTGTTTAAATCCTCCCTTAGGAGTGCTGTGTCTGTACTTCCTTGTGTGTCCTTTTGCCTGGAATAACCCTCCCCTCCATGCTTTCTTCTTACCTTAACACTCTCAACACCAAATGAAGTGCTCTCCTCCCAGGAGTTCCTTCCCTTGAGCTAACATGGCTGGTCGCCATCTAGGGAATTGTGCACATCTGAATTGGAGACCGAACCCAGCAATATCAGTTGTGGGGCTGGATGTGACACTGTGACATTCTAGCTTAATTATCATACTACCTGAGAGCCAGAACACCCAAGCACTGTGAGGTGTGTATCTGATGGGTCCCCTGAGGTGGTCTGTTAAAATGACAGCTGACCTTTATCAAGAGAAGGACCTGGGAAATGAGCAAGGTTCAGCTCTCTGGGTGAGGCAGAGACTGCAGTATTACAGAAGGCTCTTCCAGTGCCTGGCCTGGTGAGATTGATCCTTGGCACTTGAAATACTGGAAATGGCCCTGTGGCCTCATGTCTGGTCCAGACTTTCTTTTGACAGATGAACAAACCAAAGTCGAGAACCAAGGTATAGCTTGACCAAGGTCTCCAAGAATCGTGACTACCCAGATAGGAGAATTAGTTGCTTGGGCTTTGAGGGAAAGGGCCTTATCATTTCTCCTTCCTCTCATTTCTATCTTCTTCTCTTGGGTATCCTTGTCCTTCCCTGGGGCTGAAAGACAGGGAAGACAGAGCATCCATTGCCATGGAAACCAATGTAAAGCACAGTCAGACTGTTCTCTCCAGAGCCGTGGCTCTCTGGCGGCGGCTGCTGGTTCCACTGCTGGCCCTTGATGGGGGCACTGGGACCATTCACTATGCTTACTAGAGGAGAAGGATGCTGGGACTCTTGATGTGTCCCAACATAAACTGCACAGTTTCAGCAAAGAGGGACCAAATACACATCGAGTTCTCTTTGCCTTCTCAAAACGATTTCTCTCTGCCAGACTCTGAATAGGACTTCTGGGTCCTTTGAGCAGACTTGGGTCTTCAGTCACCAGAATCAGACTTCTGAACAGGCAGCAGCTGTGGTGACCACGCTCTGTTTGTCAGATTTGCCAAAAGAAAACCTGAAATGAAGATAGAGTTGGGGGAGAAAGGAAAGGCGAGAACTCACTTCTGTCTCCTACATCCCCCATTGGTTGTTGAGGTGGGGTCTTAACAACTAGTCCCTCCCATTCACCTGTTCCCATGGGACTAGGGCTAGAAAGAGCAGAGTTTGAAGGATGGCTCTATGAACTCACTTCTATCTCTCTGCCTCCACGTCTATCCTAATCCCTCCTTTTATAAAACATTCCCATTGTAACTTGCCCCACTGTCTCACTGTGTTTCACTTAAAAGTTCTCTTCCTCATTGGTTGGGTCCAAAACATTCTTATTTCTACTACTATGGTATCCTAACATACAGCCAATGAACCAGCAAATGTGTGAAAAGAAAACATAAAGACAGTGATGATGATTTGTAATCCAGCCTTGATGCATGTAGTATGCATACCGGGTCTTGGATCCATTGTACTGAAATTAAACAAACATGTTAGATGGCATTTAATGAGTATACTTACTATGCTTTTCAATTGAAATGTTCAGTTTTAATAGAACTAGTAATGGTTTTTCATCAACCTGTAGGCATAAGAAATAAAATTGTCAATTATCAATTTGAAAATAAAAAAGCCATCTTCCTCCTAGCGAGGCCCAATTCCTCCTGTGGCCTCTGAAGCTGTCTGTCTATGGGCTGGTGCTCAGGGGCAGCTGCAGTTTATGCAGTAAGCATCGGACTTGGACTTCAACTCTGTGTTCAAACCCTGCTGTTTCTATTCATAGTCCAAGTGACACTGAACAAATTTCAGCAATTACAGTTTTAAGTCTCAGATTATGATGACAATGACAACGACAACAACAACAATGACAATGAGAGGATGTGTGTGTGTGTGTGTGTGTGTGTGTGTGTGTACATGCGCATCATGGCACATGCATGGAGTCACAGGACACCTTTTGATAGTTCTCTCCATTCTTCCTGAGTTCTGGGGATTGAGCTCAAGTTGTCGAGCTTGTGTGGCAAACACTTTTTACCCACTGAGCCATCTCACAGGCTCAACTCAGATTCTTCACATGGCCAAGTTGGTGTGTTGTTTCTAGAACATGATCTATGTAAGATGCCTAACATGGTATCTGATACAGATGCTCTAGGCTGACCTGGAGTGCCCTTGCATCAATACCTCTGACATTGCCCCTTAGTGATTGAGTCATGGGTCAGGGTTAGGGGTTGAGGCTTGCAGCAGGGGTAGCTGAGGGATACCGATGGGACTTAGTCACTGGTTTTCTCACAAGCAGGACAGTTTGTGCTGGTGCACTGGTCTAAAGGATCGGTCCAGTAATTCTTTGAAAGGTGCCAAGTGAGTCCCGCCTCTACATCTGTGTGCCAAACGCCCACACCCTCCATGCTTTCGCTGCCTCTGGGATCTCAACTGGCAAACTGCCTGAGAGCCAGAACACCCAAGCACTGTCAAGAGTACTTATTTGATGGGGTCCCTAGAGGTGATCTGTTGAAATGACAGCTGACCTGTATCAAGAGGAGAAGGACCTGGGAAACAGCAAGGCTCAGCTCTCTGGGTGAGGCAGTCTCCCCATGAAGACCCAGTTCACGTGCATCCATGGACAGGAATGTGCTTCAGCACCAAACCCTATCTCCTCCGCCCTACGGGCTTATCAAGGAGGAAGGAAGGAAGGAAAGGAGCAGTTCGTTGTTCCTGTGTGGCTGATGGAGAACTGTAATTGAGTCAAGCAATCAAGGCCTTGGATGTGGGCCTGGGGAGAAAGCTTAGTGAATAAAGGCTTGCTAGGCAATCTTGAAGACTGGAGTTTGGAAAAACCAAACCAAACAAACAAAAGACAAAGCTTCACAGAATAATGGGCCTGCTTTTATTCCCAGCACTTGGGAGGTGGAGACAGAGGCTCACCAAAGTTGGGTAGCTAGACTAGCCTAATTGGTGACCATTAAGTTGAGCCATCAGGGAAGATGCAGGCATCAATCACCCTCTGGCCTAGGGCTGGAGTGTGTGTGCAAAGGAATTGATTAGATCCTGTCATTGGGCCTTACTTTCCCATCAGATACTCAAGGTCATTGTTTCTAGACACCTAGGTGGGGGTGACATCTGACTTGGCCAGGCCTCAAGTGTGACTCCACAGCACAATGCTTAACACATTCCCTTGTACCCTCACACACACATAGTGCACCCCGCACATGAACACACATGCACATATATGCCATACACACATACACAAGCCGGGAGTGAAGAAAAATGTGTAGGCGAGGAACTGAGGGCAGAGGAGGGCAGTGCTGGTGAGCAGCAGAAAGTCTTGAACTTGGAGCTTCTGGCTTCTGCCTCTGCCCAGGATTCTTGCTCACAACTGTCCTAGGACCAAAGCTGTCCCAGGAGCAGCATCCTTTGACCTGGCACATGGGCCCCAAGTCTCATGGAGAGAGTAGGGATAGGGGAGCTAGGCATCAGACTGTGGATCACTGAGGTTAGGCAGAGTGGGTAAAGGGAGGGGTCCCCTCTCCAAGTCTCTACTCCAGGTGCTTAACCCAGGTTGGGGTGCTAGGAAGAATAAAAGGCTTTAGCATCTTTCTTACTCCTCAGGGAACCATGGTTAACCTTAAGTACTTAAGTAACATGTTGGGAAAGAGGAAGTTTTACCATTGATAGTTTGCTTGGTGTGTGTGTGTGTGTGTGTGTGTGTGTGTGTGTGTGTGTGTGTGTGTGTACGTACGTACGTACATAGAATCATAGGACAACCTTGGTTGTCGTTCCTCGGATGCTGCTGGCTGACCTTTTTTTTCTTTTTTGAGACGTGGTCACTCACTGATCTGGAGCCGCAGGGATCTTCTTGTCTTGCTTCCCCAGCACTGGGGTTATAAGCATGTGCCGCTGTGCCCTGCTTTTCTTTACAAGGGCCCTAGGGGTTAGACTCAGGTCCTCATGCTAGTGAGCCAAGCACTTTGCCCACTGTGCCATCCCTCCAGACCCAGCTACAACTTGTGGGGCTTGGTTTGGTACAATGGAAACCCCTTACACCGACTCCCTCTGCTGTGGGGAAGTACTGGGGGCCTCAAAGCACCTGGGCTACAGAAACATCTGGAGAACATTGTTCAGAGGCTAAGAAGTGTGAGGATTTGTGTGTTCACATGTGTGCGGCTCCCTCGGTGAGGCGCACATTCCAGCATGACATCATGGAAAAATCCTTCCTAAGCTAAGTGGCAGGTGCAAAGATGCTGAGGCCGGATCCAGTGAGGAAACACAATTTTGATAACCAAAAACATTTATACACTCGATTGACACGTGCTTGGCGCAGGTGGGGAAGAGACTGTTGAGAAAGCTGGGCTCCTTTGGGTAAAGAGAAGGGAAAGCAACTTTGAGAGTCACAGGGAAATAGGATAGCAGGGGGCACATGCTGCTGTGGGCCGTCACAGGATCGGAATTCAAACCTTGCTGCCAGTATTTGTTTGTGTAGTCTTGGGCATCTCTCTGATACTTTGAACACAAGTAGGAGCGGGAAGTTCATTCACAGTTCCTCCTCAGGGGCCTTTTTCACTGATAAGGGTGATCTGGCATCTTGTGGGGCAGGGTGGATAAGGCCTGCAGTTTAGAGCCCTCCAGCCTTAGACTCAGAGCAGATAACAGGTCTGTGTGCTGGTGAAGGGACCCACACATGAAGTGACCCCCTTGGGATGCTAGTTTGGTGGCGGTGTCTGTGCTGGGAAGCCGCCAGCTCGGTGGCTTCACTTCCACGGTTGTGGCAGGGGCAGCAGCCAGAGTTGTCTTCATTGTCGTGATCTGGAACAGCTGCTGGGATTTAAGAGCACACTTAGAGGAATTACCTGGAATCACAGCTGGCATTACTGAGTGGAAACACATTTCTGTAAGCCGAGCTAATGTCTGAGGCTGGAGCGCAGGGGCTTTCCTCCCACAGCAGGGGAGATATCAACAACAAGGCTGGGCTGCCTAGAGAAGCTGCCCTACATAGGAGCCATGATTTCATCCAGGCTGTGCATTGCTGGGACTCCGGTTGGAGAGTGTGTGAAAAAACTAAGTATGGCCCAGGGACCTACTTACATGTCACATGCTTAAAGTCACTCCTAGGCACCTGGGGGAGTGGCAGGTGTCTTGGCCAGACCTTGAAGATGATCCCATGAGCACATTCTATGCTGTTCCCTTGTATATCTGCAACACAACAGTCCCCTGGGGGTATTTCCCTCTCTTCAAAGTCCTGGTGGTCAGTAACTACTCACCTGTAGCCCTGTATAGGTGTGTGGGGGGGACCATGCCTCATCTTCTGGTAGCCTTATCTTTTATTGTGAAATGTGAGTAATGAACATACAATAATTAGACATCAATAAAGTATGTATAAATGCCATTGTAAAATTGAATTTAAGTGAAGTAGATGTGTAGAAGTCAAATATAAATGCCCCTGGAGCTTAGAAAGACAGAATTTGGAAGCCTGGAAGAGACTGGCCCTGCATAAACCTATCATACCTTTATTGGGAAGTGCAGCAGATTCAAGCAGCCTCCTTTGCAGCTAGCCCTGCAGCTGATGAACCTGGAGCCCCCTGCAGTAGAGATATGGGGAAAACAGAAGATGGCAGGGTTTCTTTATGTGTCACTTTACAGACTAAAGGGGATGGATGTATCATGTTGGCCTGCTAAGGTCAACTTAGTACCAACATGGCCTTGGTTCCTGAATTGTTTCCAAGTACTTTGTACTCCATGAATGATCTGCTGTATTATTGGTGCAACACCTTTTTTTTTTCCCCCTTTTTTTGTATTAACTGAGGCAGATAGCCGTAGACAGACAGCCTAATCTCTGAGGTGCCACTGCCATTCATCCGTGTCCCTAGCCCAGGCCACCATCACTGCTTGTAGAGACAGCTGCAATGGCTCCCTCAAAGCCTATTGACATTCCTTCCTAGCAGTCCACTTCCTATCAAGACAATTCTTCTGGCAGCAGCCGGGAAGAATCCATCTAAGATGCTTTTCTGGTCACGTTAATTTCTGTCTGAAAGCTCTCCAGTTGTCCCCATTGTACTTAGAAGAAAATCCTTGTCATGCAAATCCTTAAGAAAGGAAATCTTTACAAGAGAATCTTACAGGCCTGGAAGGCTCTCATTCTGTGTGCTGCTTAGAGAGACTTACCAACAAGAAATGACTGGGCTCTGCCCCTGGGGCTCAGGGGACTTGGGGAAGCTCCATTTCCACCTTTGCTCCAGTTTTGCTTATCTCCTTCCAATTTGCCTTTTGTGCGTATTACTTTTAGCACACCAGTACAGTATGTCTATACAGCTGCTGCACCTGTCTCTGTATGTTGTTTGTTTGCTTGCTTGCTATCTATAGATTGTATCTGGAAAGTTTCCCAAAGTCCTGTGAATTAATGGCTTGCTTCTTTGCCCATGATGGTGTTGGAGGTAGTGGGGCCATGTAGGGGTGTGCCTTTGAAGAGCATTTGGGACTGTGGATCTCTCTCTCTCTCTCTCTCTCTCTCTCTCTCTCTCTCTCTCTCTCTCTCTCTCTCCATCATTTCCTCCATCTGTGTCTTACTTCTTCTGCCATGATTTGAGCAGCTTGTCTTACTCCAGGCCCATGAGCAATGGGTCCAATTAGCCATGGGCTGAAAACCTTAAACCCTTAGAAGCCTTTTCTTGTATAAGTTGATTTTCTCCCATATTTTGTTACAGCAACAGAAAGCTGAATAACACACTGTGTCTTTCTCCTATCCACTCATGAGAGGTCTGGTCACAACCACACTTGGATGTTGGTGTGTGTGTGCACGCACATGCACGCACACATTCTACTCTATTCTGAAGTCCAAGACATCAAGAAGGACAGCTCCAGAAATATTGCTGTTGAAGAATCCGAAGATGGATAACCCATCTTCTTGGGCACTGCTCCAGTCCTTGAAGGGTCTAAGGATATGTTCACAGTGATGCCAACAAACAAGGAATCTTCAGGTTTACAGCTTGGTAGGCTCTGCTGTGCTTCCCAGTGACCTAGACCACCAGTAGCAAGATAAAATTCTGAACAACTCAGCCAGATGATTCTGTCTGTAGATGAGTATTATGCCTAGGTGTGTAGCAGAGGAAACTTTTTACTCAATAAACAGAGCAAACTTACAGTGGAAATAAGTGGGAGGGAAGAATATGAATCACCATGAAGTCATTTTATGGGCTGCTTTATAGATTGTAATCACCCATTTAGAGTTTGCAGGCTATTAATTTTGTTTGAAGAGACCTGGGACTCTTGGGGACAGAATTTATAGGTTTGTAGTGTCACACTCCTGAATCTAGGCCTTGAACTCCTGAAAGGTTTGGAAAGAAACTGACAAGCTGCCTTTGGAGGAGTTGGGACACCAGGGTCCTTTTTCTGTGATTTTTCTTGGACATGGTTTTAAAAAAAAATAACACTTGCCAGTGTGTGTTGTCTTTATTTTGCCCCAGGCTTTATTTTTGTGAGCTGAGGTTGTTAAGTTTCCCTTTCAGCAAGTAGCAGGGAGTCTTCCTTCTGAGAACCCGATGAGGCCTAAGGAGGAGCAGCATGGGTCAAACAGGTCTGCGTAGAGTCCTGCTCAGCTCTGGCTTGTGATCTCCAGATAATTTTACCCTTGTTAAATTTGTTTGAACTTCCCTTTCTTCCTCTATAAATAAGACCAGTGTCCCAACCTCAAAGGATGATGGCAAAGATAAAGGACATGAAATAGGAAAAGCACTTAGTATTCAAAATGACTTAGTTCATAAAGTGATGGGGCTGATTGGTGATTCAAAGTAAGTCTGGGACAGCAGGAACAAAAAGAAATCTCAGAGCTGTGATGCTGGTTCCCAGCTGTGTCACTGATGTAGTGGGTGACCTTGGGCATCCTAGCCTCTATGGTCCCAGATCTTTTGCATTAATGAAATGAAACTTTTGGCTCACATGGTCTCTGAGCTAATGGTACAAAGCGAGGGCTATGAGTCCATATCACCTTGGGTCCAGTTAGAATTATAGATAGTAAGGCCCAATTCTAGGGATGGGCGCCAGCCTCTGCATCTAAATGAGTTGTGCAGGTGGTTGTGGGCAGACTGAAGTCTGAGCATCATCAGGGTGATACATTATGGCTATGGGACTAGCTCTCTAGTTTCCCAGCAGCACCACCTTTAGAGCCCCCTCCTTGGTTTCTTGGACCCAATAGGAAAGTAGGCTCTTAAACCAAGTAAAACAGTATCCTAACCAAGATCCAGCTGAGGTTGGGCTTAGATGACTGGATGCAGAGTCTGTGTAGAGCTCCTAGTTCCTGACTGCTCCGTAGGGTGGCCTCTGTCTCTTCCTTGCCTAGTGACTTTAGATGAAGTAAAAGCTCATCTGTCATATGGAACACACACTGACATGTGGGTTGTAGGAGTGTTGTAAAGAGCACATGATTTCTGTGAACAGGGTGCTTGGGGGTGGGGCTGCATATAACTACTATCATATGTGGGAGATAGGCTCTCTCCCTCAGTGTCATCCTTAGCTTCCTGTTACCATCTTGCCTGAGGCTAAGTATGAAGAGGGATATGATAAACAGCAAGAACTCAAGTGTGTGCTCTGTGACCTTGGACAAGTCACTTCAACATGATGCTGCCTCATTTAAAAAGGGGGATTTGTATGTTTTGCTACTGAGCCTTAAGAATACAGACGCTGGATCAAGTTATGAGGATGCCACAGAGGAAGGGAGATGGATGCTCACTCATAATCTTCACCACTTCCCCTGAGCACTGAGCGTGCTGTGGCATCTGCTGAGATGATACATAAGAGGTGTTGTGGTTGTTGATGATCATCATTTTATCAGCTTAGACTCCAAGTATATTAAGGAGCCCATTGGGAAGCTGAATGTCTGGGAGACTCATTCTCAGGAGGAATACCCACAGCTAAGAGCTGGGCCTGCCTGGACAGCACCAGGTGTCAGTAATAGATAGACCTGCTTCTTGGCAATTTGCAAACCCCTAACTAGTGGGTGCTCCTTTCCTGTTTGGGGCTACTGTAGCTCTTTCTGCAGTGCTGCTATGACTTGATCTAAGATGCTTTGGCCCATTCCTGCTTATTCTCTTCCCTGGTCTTTTTTTTCAGTGAGGCACATGATACATTAGGTGTATTAGGGATTTTCTAAGGCAGGAGGATGCAGCTGCAGAGGCAAGAATGGAAGAGAGCAGGTCCCTTCAGGTGGTGATTGTCCATTCATTTTTGGGAAAGATGGAATAAACACTTACTGGGGGACTGTACTTGACTTTGCCCTTAAGATAACCGCATAAAGGGAAGTCTACTTGAGCAATGGGAATAGGGAGAGGACCCATGAAGAGCACTTCAGAGCACTGTATGGCTTCTGCTCACAACTATGGTTTGGTTCTTCTGTGTATATCTGCTCACAGCCCAGTTCTCAGTAAAGGTGGAAGGAGAGAAAATGAGGTTGTGGCCTCTATCTTCCAGGAGTTTGCTTTTCTAGGTGGTAAAGTAAAAATAAGTCACAAGGGGAAAAAAATCCAGCATTTGTAAGAGGCAGAGTGGAATTTAGAGTTTGGGCAGTGCAGGCAAAGGTAGAAGAAACACTAGAGCAGGCTGTAGTGAGGGGGAGCTTCATGGACTGGGGCAAGGTCTTAGAGGCAGGTGAACTTTGTGAAGGAGAAAAGCCAAGTGATAGTCTCAGACAGTATGAGAATCCTTGTAGAGGTTGACATAACTCACAACTTGATGTACACTATCTCATTTATTTTTAAATCTTCTGATTGATCCTGAGTTTCATAATTAGGAGTAAGTAAAGTTCATAATGAATGTGTGGTTTTTGACATGAGCTGACTAGTCAAAGACGTACGGGAAATTGGCAAAGCCCTATCCCCCAGCTCTGACCCTCAGGTCAGATTCAGAAGAATGACAAAGCCTTCCTCTCGTCCCTGTGAGAACATGTAGGCAAAGGTAACAACCATGGCTCCTCCTCTGGGATGTTTACAGCCTGAGACTCCTCCCCTACAGTAACCTCAGCCTGAGACTCCTCCCCTACAGTGACCTCAGCCTGAGACTCCTCCCCTACAGTGACCTCAGCCTGAGACTCCTCCCCTACAGTGACCTCAGCCTGAGACTCCTCCCCTACAGTGACCTCAGCCTGAGACTCCTCCCCTACAGTGACCTCCTATTGAGACCAGTTTCCCCCCACTTGCCCTGTACTTGCTGTACATAATAAATGTGCTCAGCTCTAGATTTTCTGTAGTTGGTGCCACTCCATCAGAGTGCATCTGACTCAAGAATGCATCTGTGTGGGATGTGTGTGTGTGTGTGTGTGTGTGTGTGTGTGTGTGTATGTGTGTGTGTGTCTGTCTGTCTGTCTGTCTGTCCTTTCTTCATTCTCTCACCATATCAGCCAGGTTTCCAGGACCCAAGTCACAAATGATTATGCAAAGTTGATAGGTCTTAGAAAGCTACTAGCCACAGGCCAGCCATTAATGATGTTCCCATCAAAGTGGCCATTGTAGCATTCCAGAGTTCATTTGGGTTTGGGCTGTGCTATATGTGGGCTGCACAGGGCTACCTTGGGAATTCCCAAGTAGCTAGGTACCTGTGCTGTTTGGACATCTCTCAAGTCACCTACCCCTCAGGCGGTGACTCCCCTTGACTTTGTTGCTGCTCTTTAGTCTGGAGAAAAGTTTTTTGTTTCTCTTTCCTTAGTTGTTTCAGAATGCACTGAGCAGTCCCTACCTCTTCAACAAGCCCCAACTGAATAAAGTAGAAGAGCCTTTTCCATCCAACTATCCATATTCTTACATCTTCAAATATCCCCTCAATAAAAATGCTGGTGGAGTTTGAGTGACCTGCATAGAAGACAGATGTGCATTGGGCATGGTTCTGCCCTATTCTGCAGAGCAAGAAGAATGGGAATGACATCCACATGTTTGAAATTCAGCTGTGACTCACTCAGGGGACACTGACAGTCAAGATGCGGCAACTTTCAGAGTTGATGATGCAGATATTGTAGTCTCTCATCCTCCATTTCATTGCTGATGAAGACCAAAGAGATATGTAGTATTGAGGACATTGATCCCGGAAAAATACTTCATGAGTTGGTGTGTGGGGCCCAAGAATTTGCTTTTCTAACTGCTTCAGTGAACCCTGGTACTGATGCTGTTGGTCTGTGCATCATACTTAGGGAACGGTTAGGTTTCAGGAGTGAGGGACTGTGCTGCCTGCCTGTTGTCCACAGTGGAAAGTTAAGGAAATGCAAAGAAGCATGGGCTTTGGAGCAACTGACAGTGCTTGTGGGTCTAGAATGGAGTTTGGATTGGGGAAGTGGATGGCATATTACATAGAAGTCTGTTGGAGATTTTATTTAAGAATCACCATCAATTGGCTTCTGTATCAGGAGACAAAGTTGGTCAAGAGAATGGAACCCTGAAGAATGAAAGAACGTGCAGCAAGACCTACCCTAGAAGGATGCAAAACATATGCCCTTGAAAAGGCAGACAGTGTGGCCTTGAGAGACAGGGCTAGTGTTTACACTGATAATGAGAGAGGGCAGGCCAATTCACCCAGGCCTCTCAAGGAGTCCCTTAGTAGTGGATTCCTTCCATGATCCCAGCAGAGGAGACACCTGCATTATTTATTTTTCTGAAAAAAAAAAAAATGAAGAAACTGAGGGTTAAGTAGTGTGCCCAAGGATACAGGGTGTATGTGTGTGTGTGTGTGTGTGTGTGTGTGTGTGTGTGTGTGTGTGTGTGCATGTGTGTGTATTGGGAGGTATTCAAAGGCACAAACCTCCTCAGATCTGGATTCACAAACTGAGAACAAGTTGGAAAAGAGAGGCTTAGAAATCAGAGGATATAGGGAAATCTCGCAGATCTTTTTGTGCTAGCATTATGGACTTCAAGGATGTCTGGATAACATCTCTGCCTCCCACTTCCTTGAGAAGACAGTTAAATGAGCTAGCACTTGGGAAGGACCCACCTATCACTGGCAAGCACATGGTGCACCCTCAAGGTTTAATAGCCCTTCTCTACTTGACATGCTGCACTCTGCTCCCAAGCCTGTGAGGCCGGATAAGAGGTGGCCATCCTCTGATCTCATTGCCATGGGTTTACCACCAGGCTCCCTAAACTTACCTACATTGGGTTTTCAGATGGACTGAAGACATTAAGATGTTATGAGATGCCCCATTATAGTGATTTAAAAGCATCTCCATGCCTCTGGTCCCTTTCTTATTAGATTGCCAATTTCTCAGAGAGTTAAACATTTAGTACCCAGTAAGATATTTTCCTGTGCTGAACTCACATGAGAATGTATGTTTGTCTCCCAGGGTGTCAGTTAGAGTGCCATCAAAGTCCAAAGCCGACTCCCCTGCTCATCCTCGGATGCAGGTGGTTTCTTGGTGGTTGATGAAATGAGTGATAACAGTGATTGGCTGAAGTATTTCTCTGAAAGTAGAAGATGGAGGAAAGCAGGATCTGTTGCAAGGAAGGCTAAGGTGCGAGACGAAAAACAGGTCCACTGAAGTAACTCAGTTTACCCAGGCACAATTTACAGAGAGCCTTGGAAGAAATTCCTTCCAGATGGTAATTCCCACCCTTTGCCATTTCTTACAGAATCAAGCCTGCATGAAAGTTCTCTCTTTTTCTCACATAGCTGCTTGAGAGAATCAGGTCAAAATTTCTACAGGA
Source organism: Onychomys torridus (assembly GCF_903995425.1). NCBI lineage: Eukaryota > Metazoa > Chordata > Mammalia > Rodentia > Cricetidae > Onychomys > Onychomys torridus. The sequence goes on from NC_050451.1 coordinate 31,498,747, forward strand.
TTCAAAATGGGTAAATTTGCAGGTCTGGACCCTTAGAGGCTGAGAGGAGAGGCTCCGTTCAAGGTCCCAATAAGGCTTCCTTCTTTCCTGGCTAAGTTTTGCCCTTTCCTCATCTCAGCAACAGATAAGCAGACCGAGGATGAACTTTCCATTTTTATAAGTCAGTGAAATCTTGATTCTCCTAGAATTCAAACCAGGTATGCCATCTTTGCGTTATTTGTGAGGGTATCTGCAAATTCAGACCTAGAGACATGGGACTTACTGGAGACATTTTGTAAAGGCCAGTATCCCAGGCAATTAATTGAATGGGGACACCCCTCCCAACAGCCAGTAAGCTCCCCAGTAGTTTGGTGAACAGCCGAGGTTGTGAGTCACCAGGAACTGGGCGAGGATCTCAGTAGCTGTGTCCCAGGCAGCCGGGTCAGAGAGATGTGTTGGTTTGTTGGCTTTGCTCCCATAGCTGTCAGTACAGAGTCAGCTACAAAAGTCGTTAGGGTGGCTGGTGCTGTGGGCTTTGAATCCCTTCCTAGCAATGAGACAGTCATTAAAAGCTCATACCCTGTTCATTTAAGAATGCCTTGATTAGGAAGATGTACCAGAAATGTAATGCCTGCATTTGGGGCAAGATTGAGGTGAGAGAAATTAGTACTAATATATATATATTAAAATATGCAGAATGTGAACTAGACTGCAATTTCACAATCACTATATTGGAAAATGTGTGATTCTTGGAATTGAATTTAATTACATAATGATATGGTGCCTTACATAAATTAGATCATTTAATCTTCACAACAACTCTACCTGTGAGCAGGTGCCCCTACTCTCCCCATTTTGCCAGAGAGTGAGTTGAGGCTTAGAGAGGGATTAAATAACTCATCCAAATGACAGACAGTGCACTTAGTGTACAGATATAGAGCTGATCATTCATGGGGACAGAATTGGACATTTTCCTTCCAAAAGCAGCTCAGACACTGTATTGAGAGCCAAGGCCGGGCTTTCTTAGGCTCCTTTTCTTCTCAATGCCCCTTAATCAGGTCTCTGGGTTCTCTAAATGCCACGACCTTTCCATAGTTGTTCACATATGCACTGCACGGAGATCCTCAGCTTAGGGAGTGGCTAAGAGTAAAATGCAACCCGAGGCCCCTCAGTCAGCCTTGAGCTTACAGGATTGCTTCTTGTAATTCTGTAAAGGCTGAGTGTGAGACATACAGTGAGTGACCAAGCCAAGGAGAGTGCTCAGGCCACTGAGCATGGGCCATGTCATCACTCCTTGGTGGCTTTTTCTATTTCATGGGTATGAATGTTTCCTGGATGTGTGTAGGTATACTGCATGTGGGCCTAGTACCTACAGAGATCAGAACCTGATTCCCTCCCCTGGTCCTGGAGTTGTAGACAGTTGTGAGCTGCCATGTGGGTGCTGGGAAGGGAACCTGGATCCTCTATAAGAGCAGCAAATGCTCTCACCCATTGAGCTAGCCCTTCAGCCTCCTACTTCTCAGTGGTTTTGTTGTGTGTGTGTGTGTGTGTGTGTGTGTGTGTGTGTGTGTGTGTGTGTGTTTAGTTGAGGATAACTGTGTCATCTTTCTTTGGATATATATATGTATGTATGTATACATACATACATACATACATACATATACATATATATTGGAGACAAGGCTTCTCACTGGTGTGGTGCTTGCCAGTTAGGGTGTATTGTCTGGACAGAAAGAAAGCACTAGGCCTGGACCTGTCTTGGCTTCTCCAGTGCTGGGATCACAGACATATACCCACCCCACCTGGGATTATTTGTATGTGAATTCTGGGTACCAAATACAAGTTCTCATACATACACTGCAAACACTATACTGACAGAGTGCTATCTCCGGCTTCTAGGAGTTCTGTGTTGGGTACAGCTTCTGAAAAAAAAATGCCTTTATTGGATCTGTTTGCTACTAAGGGTTAGGGAGAAGGCCTGAGAGGGCCTTTGAGTTCTGCGGCTCTTGGAGCTGATTTGAGTCTTCAAGCTCGGGAGAAGCCAAACGGTGGGGAGACTGCAGCGCCATCAGCTAAGGAGAGCATCTGGGCTCCTGAGCTTGTCCCTCTGGCACTGCTCTTTGGTTCCTCCCCTGCATTAGACTCCTTGTCTGGAAGGCAAGCAGAGGTGCTTACGCACTGCATACCAGCACAGTCTGGGTCATGGAAAGTACGAGAACAGCTTCCACTTGTTTCCAAAGCTCCATGAGTTATGCTGACTTCTCAGAAACTCTCCATTTGTACCCTAAAAGTGAAATCCCATCTTGAGGCTCACTGGAGAGGAGCCCAAGGGCAACACAGTTTCAAGCAGATGAGAAATACAGATGTGGCTGATCAGCTACCTCAGTGAGTCAAAGTGGAAACACAGTGGAACCCCCTCCCTCTTGTAAACTTTAAAACTTTGAGGCTTTTTGGGGACTTCAGGATGGGAGTAAAGGGTTAAGATCCCATGCACATGAGGCTGGTGTTTAAAAGCATGAGTTTTAAGAAACGAGGATGATAGATGGTAATAATGAGGCAGAGAAGGGGCATCATGGAGTTTGACCCACAGGTCCCTCCATCTCACCACACTTTAAAAGTCCCTGTGTTTCAGCATAAAGTGTCAGTGCCAATACTAAGCTGGCTTTAAAATAAGCCAACAGCATCCCTGTTCAGGAAGGCTAACCTAGAGATAGAACTAGCAAAAGTGTACATATGGGAACTGAAAACAATGGCTTTGTATTCCTTAAGCAGAGAGCCCCGGGCAATGAGGTGCAGATTTCTAAGGTACCTGTAGGGTAGATGTTGGGGATAATGCCTTAGCTATCTATGCACAGTGATATCCTTATATCGGTCATGATCTTTTTCCCCTTCCTGTACAAAGTTGGCACCAGGTCTGGCTGTGACCATCACTCAGATGGACACAGAAAAGAGTCCCACCAAGTGTTGAGGGGTTTCCTTCTAGACCGGTTAGCTCTTCATCAAGGAATGGCAGGAGATCTCAAGGACACTTAGGGAAGTGATTGGCAGGACCTTTACTCAGCTAGGTATTTGACTCATTAAAGGGCATGTATGTGCTTGAACATCCCTCCTTCCTGAGTAGAGCACCAGCCTCCATTTTAATAAGTTCCACAGAACCCTTGTCATCAGCCAGGACTCAGGAGGAGGGGTGTTTGTGGACACCATACTTTTTGTTGACAAGTGGTAGCTAGGAGGTGTACCAGTTTAGAGTTACTGTTGTATTCTTATAATTCATGAGTCTACTTTGGGTGCAACAATCCAGATTTCTGCTTTGTTAACTTCTAGAGCTTGCTGTATGAAGATGAGCCTGGCTAAAAGTCCATTGGGATGAGTACCAATCACTGCCTTGGAGTTCATTTTCCCATTTGCTATGGGTATGGGGACTTCTGTGTGCATCCGTTTGAGGGCCAGCTCAAACAGAGATGTCCCTCATGGAATGTGTCTAGGAGAAATGAAGCTGTCAGTGCCATGCCCCTTTCTTTCTCTACTGGTTCTGTTCAAATCTTGGGAATAAGGAAACTCAGGTATAGGACTACAGCCTGGCTGAAGAAGATGTGTTTTGTTTCCAGCCTCTCTTCTCATAGGTACAGGCTGTCTCATTTCTACCATCTGCCTTAAGAGCAGGCAGATTAATGGGGAGTGCATTTAGAACCTTGGTAGCCTTGCCTCCAGACGTATGTAGCATCTTGTGGTTTACAAACTAGGTTCCCATACTAATCTCTTTTGATTTAATGAGATGATGATTTAACTGGCTATAAATCAGCAAAGCAGCACCATGCGCCATGCATGACAACCAGAGAGCCAGAGTGGAGCTGTCATTTGAATGAATGGAAGTGATAAAGATTTGTGGTGCCCAACTGGAAAAAGAAAACAGCTGTAAAGTTTCCATTCAGGGTCTGGTATTCGTTCTTCAGTATTTTAGCACTCTAATATTGAAAATGCTAGCCGTGTCCTGCAGGTGAAAAGGATGGGCTCCACATTGTTGGGTTTGGTACAGTGTTGCCAGTTGGTGTGACTGTATTCTTAAGGCCTGAGACAGTGGGGCTGAGTCTTGGCTTTGTAGCACTTTGGAGATCATCAGTAGGCTGTGGTTATTTTCCTTTCTACTCTCAGCTGCTGCAGAATCCCATTAAGGCCTCCTTCACAGGGATGAGGTCTTCAGCCTTTACAAGTGGAGTGATCTTAACTTCTGAAACAATGAAACATACATGCATTTTGCTGGAAATTTTTGGCTGTACAAGGTAAGGGGTATGTAGAAAAAGCTTTGTTCATCATGGTAACTCCCCATACATTCCTCTGACATTTTAAAACCCCATCATTAGGTGGGCAGGAGGACTTCTCATCTGTTTCCTTTATAGTACCCTGTCACCTTTTTGATGGTGGGACTGATACATGAGCCAGGTAGATGTGCCGCTCTGCCCAGACAGCCACGATGCTGGACTCCCTACAGTGGACAGGCATGAAGAATTGCCCAGGAGTCTTCTGCCTTTTGCCTTTACCAAACTAAGGGTGATGCTTGCTGCTCACCAGGTTCTGCCAGAGCTATGGTACCATAGGAAGTCTGCCCTGCCCCCAGCAGCCCAGTCAGGAGACAGGCCGAGCTTATGGTCAGTCTCTATCTTATCATGTGAAGGAGACTGCTTTCAAAGGTGCATTTCCCCATTAGCTCCCAGCCTCTACTATAACAAATCACCACAAACTCAATGACTTAAAAAGCACAAATCAGAATTATCACCGCAGTCTCTGGGTGACACCATGTGTCAGCAGGATGGGAGCTCTAGCTGGGAGTCTGTTTCCTCACATTTTCTGGCTTCTAGAGACCATCTGCGCTTTTGTTCTCAGTCCCTTTCTGCATGACTCTGACCTCTGATTCTGCCATCATGTTGCTTTTTCTGGCTTTGAACCTCATACCTCCTCCTTCTACAGGCCCAATATCACACCCAGCTCACCTAGATCTGCCAGAATACCTCCCCATCTTAAGAGTCTCAGCCCAGTTTTACCAGCAGAGTTTCCCTTGCCATGTAATCTAGCAGTCACTCGCAAAGGAACCTTGTCAAAGTGGTTTGTGTTAGTTCATAAATGTAGCAGCATCCCTTCTGTGCTTATCAATAGAATGGGCTCAGCTGAGCCAAAAGGCCTCAGTGGACTTCCTACTCAGAGAAGGTCTCGAAAGAGCAGAGGAAAACCAGAAGCTGATGGGTTCTCTAATAGCCGCCTTCTCTGTAGGGTTAAAAGCATAGGAGACTTTTGGATGGTGATGGCTCAAATGGTCTGGGCCTTCTCTGATTGGCCTATGTGAATCTCCTGGGTTTCTGTTTGTTTGACCCAGACTGCCACATTCAAATTCCGTTTGATTATATGATGCTGGCAACGAGTGGCCCATTTGGGTTGGGTCTACTCCTCTATGTTTGATTTGGCCTTGTTTTCTTCCACAAAGTCCAGCCAGTGGTTTCTTAGTAGTATTCACTCAGATCTTGGGGAGCTAGGTTTCACTATTTTTAGATACTTGTTTTTAAGACGTGAAGTAACTGTCGAGGAACTAAAAGTATCTTTTCATCTCGTTTTTATGTCCTGCTTCCTAGAGGTTAAAACACTGTTGGTTAATAATGTTGAGGCATTCTCTCAATGAGAAGGCATGCATGGACAAGCTTATAACATCTATTCACATGCGCTTGTATGTTTGCATAAATTTTTCAATTTATAAACAAATGGTAGTTTGGAGCTGGAGAGATGGTTCAGTTGCTAAGACCATTTCCTGTTCTTACAGAGGATCTGGGTTTAGTTCCCAGCATTAATATGATAAGTCACAACTATGTGTAACTCCACTTCCAGGGGACCCAGCATCCTCTTCTAGTACCAGGCACACATACAAGAAGCTTATATACATACACTCATGAAATTCATACACAGAAAATAAAAACAAATCTTCTTTTAAACTCATAAGGAAAGGCAGAGTTTCTTGCTGCTGTATTTCCTAGTGACCTGTTGGGATCAGGATCACCATACCTGCCCATGTTAATGGCTATGCAGTCTTAAAATTGCTTCAGTGCGCTGGGGTGCAAGTACAAACTCATTCCATATAAAGAATATGAAAGATGAAATGCATGTAATGGAGCATCATGGGTCATCAACCCAATCCAACATAATACACTGTACCGTGTTTCCTTTTGTTATTGGTAGCTACCTGATGATTGTGAGTTGGGTTTGCTGCTCCCCAGCATTGTGAGAAAATATGATTCTTCATAGGACGCAGCTAGGGAAAGAGCCATGTGCAGAGTTTGGTGGATGGTCTCTGCCAAATGGAATACATACAGCTTTGGCATCTGTGAAATCCAACCAGAGTCATGGTAACCAGATAGACTTTAGCACTGTTTCTAACCTCTAGTGTAACAAACATTGTCACACTTATATTTGTCTTTGTATGCACATACTACTGTTTCCTTGGGAAAATTCATGACATGATTGGGTCCCAGGATATGTGCATCATAAATGGTACTATGTTTTTTTTCTTTTCCCATCTCTCTCTCTCTCTCTCTCTCTCTCTCTCTCTCTCTCTCTCTCTCTCTCTCTCTCTCTGTGCTTATGTAGGTGTGTATATATTTTTGCATGTGTAAGTACATGAGTGTGTTTGGGGGGTATATGTGCATGAGGGTGAGTATGTATGCAGAGGCCCAAGGCTGATATTAGAAATCATCTTTGATATCTATTTTACTTTATTTAATAAAGCAGGCCCTCTCAGTCAAACCCAGAATGTGTTCATATGGCTGGTTTCACTGGCTAGCTTTTTCTGTGGATCTGCTGTCTTGGCCTTCTAAGGCTGGAATTACAAGCAGGCTGCCATGTGGGATCTGGAGATCTTGGTGCCAGTCCTCAGGCTTGTGCTTCAAGTGCCTCCATTACTGAGCCGTCTCCCCAGTTCTTAAATGCTACACTGTGATAGTAATTGCTACCTGGATCTAGCTTCTTGTCATACTCAGCAGTGTTCTGCCATACTGGTCACCTTTGCCTTTTAGTGTCTCATTCTAGACATATCAGACTTGTTGACACTCCAGAGCAGTGGTTCCCAACCATCCTTAAGATGCGACTGTTTAGTACAGTTCCGCATGTTGTGGTGACACCCCCCCCAACCATAAAGTTATTTTTGTTGCTACTTCATAACTGCAATTTTGCTACTGATATGGATTGTAATATAAATATCTGATTTGTAATGTAAATACCCAATATGCAGGATATCCAATATGCAGCTCAAAGGGGTCATGACCCACAGAGTGAGAACCACTGCTCTAGGGTAGCTAACAGCTGGGGGTATAGATAGAACCAGGGTTGTATGTAACCCTACTGGGTTGGCTGCTGCAGACTCATAGCCAGAATTGCAACCAAGGCCTGTATATTGACTCATACCAAGATACTGAGTCACATGCTGAGAACATCATACCAGATTTCCTTCAAAGCCACCTGTTTCTTTGTCTTTCTGAGTCATAGAGTAAGACAAGACAGAGACTCCAATGGAAACATTGTGGTGGTGGCATTGTGCTGGGTCAGATAGAACCAACAGAGGTACTCTGTTTGCAGGGAGATTGCAGCCATCCCGGCTGGGGCCAGACTGCATCTATGTGACACAGCTATTTGTGAAAGAGATTTTATGCTTCATTAGAGGAAAAACTGTGTACAGAATCCCGGCAGAGATATCTTAACAGCCTTTTGATTAAAGGTGCAAACAACCCAAATGCCAGATGAGTATCAACTCAGGGAGGCAGACTCCACGGGAACCATATGACTTATTTCCCTCTCCTTCACCCTTGCATGGCAGCATACATTTGTTACTTGGAAGAAATGAGAAAGGGCCTAGGTGATATAGCAGAGGAGATGTAGAGAGCAGAATAAAATCCAGAACTGTGCTTCTCTCTAGTGGTCTGGAAGGATAGGTTGAGGCTTCTTTATAGAGTGTATTTGACTCCTGGTCTTGATGTAAAGTCTGGACCACACCATATGTTGCCTTGCAATATAAGGCTTTGCTGGTGTGTGAATCCTTTCAATAAGGAACCCACAGAATGCCTACTGGCCCTAGAAATGGCAAGGCCATCATCCATCACGCACATGAATGGGTACCTCTTTACTTCTCTGACTTCAGGACTTGATGTCACTAATATCAAGGGACCTAAAATCTCATAAAAGCATACCTCATAAACTGTGGCTTTTCTTCTTGGTCTCTTTATGTGGTTATCAGGAGATGGGTTAGTTCCCTCCTAGATGAGGTGGTGGTTTCAGGAAGAAACTGACAGAGTAGGATTGAAATCTCTGTCTACAGACAAAGAAAACTGTCTGTGCATTGATTGAAGTGGTCTTTGAAGATGGCACCCAAGGGCTATGGTGATAGCTAGGTCCAGAAAGTGCTTGCCTTGCAAGTATGGGAGGCTGCTTCTGTTTGCAGATGCCTTGTGAAGGTGCTGGGTGTGGTGGTGCAAGAGTATAATCTCAGCATGGGGGTGGGGTTGGTGGAGACAGAGGATCTCTGGGACTCAGTAGCCAGCCAGCAAGGCCTTATTGGTAAACTCCAGGCCAAGGAGAGGCCCTCTCTCAAAGGTGGTAAATGACATTCTTGAGGATGACATCTGAGGTTATCTGGATTTTACATGTGCACAAACACAATATGAAAACTGCCAGTCAAACTGGGCCTGGTAGAGCAGGCCTATAATCCTACCTACTAAGGAGGCTGAGGCAGGAAGATTGCCTGGGATAGTTCCTGCCTGGGATACAGTCTGTTCAAGACCAGCAGCATAATGAGACCCTGTTTCAAAACAAACAAACAAAAAAAAGTGTATTGGGGGGGCCTGGGGATAAAACAACTCAGGAGTAGAGATATTGCCTAGCATCCTTGAGGTTCTAATATTTACAGGTCCAAGAAGTCAACAAAATCAGTTGTTAATTTCCCAAGCCCTGCCATATCTTTACTCCCGTCCAGTCTCTGATTTCATTACATACTGCTTAGCTTCTCATTGTCTGTACCCCACCCCCCACCCCCTGGCCTGACTGTAGCCTTTATTTACCCCAAGTTAGCTCTGCCTGAGGACCGTGGTTCTGTTGTATTGGAACACTCAAGCCCTAGCTTGCTATAAATAGAATCCATTCAGATCTCAGGAATCTGGGATGTCTTCTAGTCATGACACCCTGCTTCTGTGTCCATGGTACTGGTTTCCTCCATATCTTCATTTGTCTGTAGTTACAAGAAACTATTGTTTGATTATTTGTTTACTTCATGGCCTATCACTGCTCAAGTACGAGCATCAGAAGGTAGGGAACTGGTTGGCTTTATTTAATTCCTATAGAGGTCAGGTTCCAGCTAGTAAAACCAGGTAGTTCCAGAGAGGGACTTGTCAGTGGGGAGCCACGTGCCCTTGCTTAGGAGGACTAAAACACCCAATAGACCACCATATGTCTTAGCAAGAGAAGGCCTGGGGCTAAAATTCCAAAAGTGGAGGGATCATGGGGGAGACACATTACTGCTGAAGAAGGGAGAGGGGAAGGTGACACTAGCTCTTCCCTTCTTTGGGGAGGCCACCTCCATTGACAGAACCAAAGTGAGCAACTGCCTAGGGTGCCCAAGAAACAGCACTGGTGACTCAACTCTAAGTCAGACAAGGTGATGTGAGAACCAGTCTGAGAGCATTCTTATGAATGTCATCTCCAGCATCTCTCACTCATTTGTACACAGTACTCCTGAGAAAGTGACTGATTTTTGTTTTATTGTTTAATACAGTGTCTCAACATAGCTCAGGCTGACCTTTAACTCTCAGTGGAGCCAGAGATGACTTTAAACTATTTCCATCCTATTTGTGCCCCATGCATGCTGGGATTGTAGGCATGTACCACCACAGTGTTATGTGGTGCCAAGAATCAAATCCAGAGTCTTCCTGTGTATGCCAGGCAAGCACTCTACCAATGGATCTATACCCCTACAACCCCAGTGAATAACCACAGAATGGCTGAACACATAGAAGACACTTGCCACGGTGTTTCAGTTTCAATGTCAGCTCTAACAAAGGACCCATCCATCTTGACAGTAACACTACAGAAGCCTCAGTTCTGCATACTGGGCTCTAGTAACACCCTTTTTCCCCAGCAGGCTGGATGCCTGGTATGCCCCATCTCTTCCCTGAGGAGAGAGGAATCTTATTTCTGGAAATACCGCTGTGTCATGAGCTCTTTCATGGGGCCCACTGACGTTTTTATATGCACGTTATTGCGTTCCTTAAGGGACTCCTTTGAAGACAATTTTAAACTTTCATTCCTTGGTTCAGTTTCAAAATTTGTGATGTTTGGGAATCTTCCAGGATTTTAGAACTCTGAAGACAGGGTGGTAAGGGAGGAAGGCAGCTAGAGATGTGCCCTACCCACATTTCTATTCTTCCTTATCTGGTGGCTCCAAGGGACTCATCTCACATAAGGACTTCTGGACTTGTCCATAGGGTAGAATTAAGAACATTATGGCTGTAGGGTGAAATAACCAAAACAAACAAACAAACAAAAAAAACCAAAACAAAACAAAAATGCCCAGGTAAGGCAACAACACATAGGATGCCCTCGAAAATGTTGTTCCTTTCCCCTCAAACACTAGTGCCTCATCCCATTCTTTGCATTGATGGCAGCTCATCTTTCTCTATGGAAGAGATTGGTTGGAGCAAATGAGGCTGCGGCCATTTATTGACACATCACTTTCATCTGGTGACTTTTTGCCCCGTAAAGGAATAATTGTAGATTCCATGAAATTTTCCCCTGCTTTTAAAGCAGGTTGCCTGGTTTTAAAACACTTGTAATCTGCTTCAGCTTGTATATGTGGGTCATATATGGAGAATATAGTTTTCCTTTTGTTTTTTTCCATCTTTACTTCTGTATGCTATGGTAGGTACATTGGGTGCCTGCCCCTGGAGCTTTGCTAAAGGGCTGAACTTTGAGAGGTGATAGTTTTTGCTATTTAAATGTTAGGGTTGACTGGTGCCTTATCAAAGCTCTGTAAGTACCTTTTATTACAGGAAATCTCAGCAGGTTAGAACCCAGGGACTTCAATTGAAACCTCTGATGGAACAATGACACCAGCCTGTAATTCAGACAATTTGTGCAGTAACTTCCATTGAGTTACAGAAGTGATGATAACAGCCTGTGGGACTTGTGCTAAGTTCAGGGGTAACAAACCAAAGAAGTGTGACTGGAAGGAGAGAGGAATAGGTGTGGTGTGGTGTGGGGTGTGTGTGTGTGTGTGTGTGTGTGTGTGTGTGTGTGTGTGTGTGTGTGTTACAGTCACTGGTGTTTGATCCACATTGGTAATATGACAGTGGGGTAGGTGAAGGACTCCTTTTGAAGAATGATGTATGTCTGGCAGATGCCCTGTGTATCAACTCTAGATCTTTCTAGTCCCTGTCCCGGACAGCCTCAGGAGGCACTGGTGAGAAAAGCATTTCCACTTTCAGGTCAGTTAACCTCTCCCCTGCAGATCTCAGCACCAGATTGAGTCAAGTATAGGATGACACCTGCTTCTCGCTGCTGCCGTTCAAAAGGACTAGTTAAACATCTTTGTTCCTGCATCTTCAAAGGCAGAGCCATTGTGCCATTCTTCAGAGGCACCAACAGAGCCACCAGAAAGAGGAATTTCCCACAAGACCGCAGTCTCATCAGTCTTCACTCATGACCTTAGTCCTTACAGTTTTGAAGGACAAACTTGTCCTATTTAGAGTGTTGATGGAAAATAGCTGACTCTCAATTATGTGTCTCTGCACTTAAATACCGTATTGGATGAGAGCATAGGAAGGCACAACCTCCTTTTAGAGTCTCCTTTCTGTGTAAGCAGACACTAAAGGTCAAGGGCACTGGCTAGCTGGTAGGAGAGTGGGTGACCCAGGCCTTGGGGTGTCCTTGGGTGGGAGGGCACATGGGCTGATCTGGCTTCTTTTGGCCTCACCGCTACACCACTGCCCTTGCCTATGCCCTTTGCATTTAAAAACCACTTTAATATGTCATCCCAGCTAACCTCTACTTCAGCTGCAACCCTTTAACATTCTGAATATCTCATCCATAGTTTTCTAAATGTTATCTGACTTCGAAGAATGGAAAGAACAGCTTGCTCATTCATGGGCTTTTTAAGTATTTTCTTTCGGCTGTTCAATTGTTATGTCATCAAGAATGACTTGTTTTCTTTTGGAATGCCAGCTTATGGCATTTAGCACATCTGTGTGTGCCCCTGGCCTCTACCACAATCAGCATGTACACTTGAACAACCCCTTTACCCACAAGACTGCTCCCTGGCAACCACCCACCACTGTAGTTTTGCCTTTTAGAGAATTTCAGTGCTGTTGCATGTCTGTAATCCTGGCACCCAGGAGGCACTGAATTGGGGTTTTGAGGACAGCCTGGCTTCATAGTTAATGGTAGTTAATAGTTGTTCACCAAAGGAATGAACAGAAACTCCAAAGGTCAAATATGCGGTGCAGCACAGATTCTAATTGGTCTTAATATAAACCGGGAGTCGGAGATCAGGGTGGAAGAGGAGAGGAGCAAAGGGGCCAGCTGCCACTGGGGAGACTTCCCACCTCTGCCCAATTCCCAGGCTGAAAGGGCGAGCTCCCATCTCCACCCCGCCTTTTCACTTCCTCTTTATGCCCAGCCATATCACTTCCTGTTTCCTCCTCCCAAGTTCTGGTATCAAAGGCCTGAGATCCCAAGTGCTGGGATTAAAGGGGTGTGCCACCACTGCCTGGCCTCTAGTGGCTAGCGCCTCACTCCAGGCAAGCTTTATTTTTTTAGAGCACAAACAAAATATCACCACAAAATAGAGCCCACAATACATGACCTTTTGAGACTGGCTTCTTTGGTGTGTTTCTTGTTTGCATCTTAGGTGCTAAAACCCATGTTGAAAAGAAGCAGTAAGACTCACCTGTCTGGTGTTAGAAATGAAAAAGTTGCACTTAAATACTCACGTAAGGACATGTGTTGTATTGTGAGGGAAGTGTTTATGCAATATGCATTTTAAGGATTCTAGAACAAGTCCCCTGTATACTCCCGAACTGTATCTGTTAATGCTGAACTATGTTGAAATAACATCCAACAAACAATAACAAAAGGAGCCTTCATTATCATCTAGGTCAGGCACTGGTTAGATTTGCTATTACTACATTTGGGACAGTAGACATCCTTTGGGATCCTGTGTATCAGGCTATTGTTTATTCCTTTTGTTCAAGCTTGGGAGAGTTTGGATGCCTTCCTGAAATGATGGTAACAGTCTCCCGTCCAGGACTGGGCTCTGAGATCATCCTTTATGTCTGTCCCAGATACTGACACCTAGTGGCCCCTGGTAACTTTGCTCCCGTCCAGTCTCTTACCTGCTTACAGTTGGCAGCTGTACAGGCTCAGGGAGCCAGCTGGGGTTCCAGATGTCTGCTGGCAATCAGCATTTTGGAAGCTGTGATACCTGCTGGAACCCTGATGTCTTCTCACACTTACAGGCCGCCTCAGCCTTTGGGAGAATGGAGCTATCTGCATTAGAATAGGAGACAGATTGGCTGAAGGTGGAAACAGACCTGTTTCTGTGAATTTTGCCTGCCACAGAGGTAATTGGAAGAACAGATCTAGCATCTCGGTCTGACAGCCACCAGAAGACCTCCCAGGGAGCTGGGAAAGATAAGTCTGTCACCACATTCCCTGCCGCTTCAGGCTCAGGGCTGTCACTGATGCCAGGCAGGGCTTTGTCCCCCCCCCCCCCCCCCCAGAAAGAATACTTGACTAGTAATGCCGTTTCTCAAAGCAGGGAGGGTTCATAGAGACCAAGGCTATGTTGGGGAGTGGAGGCATGTCACCTAGTGTGCAGGGAGCAGCAGGCAATCGCTCTTCTGGCCCAGCTGGCCGCTGACACTCTCTTTTGAGACACAATTTCAGGTTGTCTCTAGAAAGCTTGTATAGTCAGGATAGCCTTGCCTTCCAAACCTCAGGTTTTCTTTTGTTGGTCAATCAATTTGCTATAACAGCTATTATGAACCACTAGTTTCATTGTATTTGTGTATGTGTACACACACACACACACACACAGAGAGAGAGAGAGAGAGAGAGAGAGAGAGAGAGAGAGAGAGAGAGAGAGAGAGAGAGAGAGATGTAGTATCTTAAATGTATGACGGAATCCAGGGGTTTATGTCAAGTGTCTTCACAATCACTCTTTACCTTAATTTCCAAGACAGTCTCTTCACTGAACTTGGAACTCACCAGTTTGGCTAAACTGGCTAACCAGTGAGTCTTGGGATGGCCCCATCTCTAGCTGCCATACCATTGTAGTTACTGATTTAAACTACCATGTCTGGCTTTTTTGTTGGTTCTGGGGACTTGAATTTGGGCCCTCATGCTTATGTGGCAAGCATTTTACCAAATGAGTCATATTCTCCATCCTGTGAAGTCCCATGGAGAGTCCCTAGATTATGAAGAGTCCAGTTGCTGGGGAGCATTTCTGAATACAGACTGTCTGCTTTCCTTCTCATTTGACTGGGTGAGTCTTGGCTCCACTGCCAGCCTTCCTGAGCCCTGCTTTCTCCATCTGTTAAATGGGGATGGCAATAGTATGTCTTCCGTTGGCTTACTGTAAGATGAAATAAGTCAATAAATATATGGCAGGCAACCAACAAATACTAGACCTTCACTGGAAGCTAGGTTGGGGTACTTAGATTTGGCCATGACTAATATGTTGTCCTGTTCAGGTTGAGGACGGCTGGCCATCTGTGGGTCTCATTTTATGGGGTGGGGTGAGGGTGAGGTCTGTGAAGGCCTAGTGATGTGCCTGGAGGCCTCCAGGGCTGGAGTGTTCCCTGGATCCTTTCACTGTTTCTTTACACTGCAGAGCAGGCTGATGAACTGCATGGACCATCTTTTCTTGGCTTCTGTTGACTGGAAGTCTCTGTTAACTCTCCTGCCTTGTCTAGATAGTAGTAATAGTGTTGGATCTAGTGACTTATGCAAGTCCCTAGAGAGGGATGTTGCTTGTTTGTAGATGGAGTCTGAGTGTTGACTACATTTCTGTTGTGTTCATTTATCTGCATAATGACACCCCTGTCTTTGGAAGAGGCAGCTTCTTAACTGGACCACATGTTTATCAGGAGCTATTGGTTTGCCAACTGGGAGTGGTAACAGGATTCTTTGTCACTTGGTCCCTGGCCAGTTCATCTATGCCATTGTGTTTTCCCCTGTTGTTGGTGTTTTCCATCCAATTGTCCCAGTGACTAACAACCTGACTTGGTGGTGACAAGTTTGTTAATAGAGAGCTAAAGATAAGACAGTGGGAACTGCCTTTGCCTCAAGAGCTTTGCCGCCCACACGATGAATGATCCAAGGACCTGTCATCCCTTTGAGCTGACACAATGTGAGGTGCTGGGAGATGAGAGCGTTGGGAAGGCCGCCTGCTTTCCTTTGTGTCTTCGGCTAGGTGTCCCCATACCCCAGGAAACCTCTCTCTTCTTGTTGACTCTATCTAGACCAGTGGTTCTTGACCTCCCTAATGCTGTGACCCCTTTAATACAGTTCCTCATGTTGTGGTGACCCCTTCAAACCATAAAATGACTTCATTGCTACTTCCTAACTGTAATTTTGCTCCTGTTATGAATCATAATGTAAATATCTGTGTTTTCCAGTGGTCTTAGGTGACCCCTGTGAAAGGATTGTTCAACCTCCAATGGGGTCGTGACCCACAGGTTGAGAACTGCTGCTCCAGAAACTAAGCCCTTGTGATTCAGTGGTATATTTCCTTATATGCTTAGACAGTGTTTTGAAGTTTGGCTTTTGCTCAGTCTGCAGGGCAGATAATGAACTCCCAGTTGTCTATATGAATGAACTGTGGGCCAACTGAGCATCCCAAGACGGCGTCTCCTGTCACCTATCACATTCCTGGACTAGGCATCATCGTCTATTTTTGCTAGAGCAGATGTGACAGCTAGGGGAGATGAAATTCAGGTAGACATTGTGACTGCATCTGTGAATGGGTAGCATGTACTGACTCAGCAAAAGCTCCTTTAATATGAGGAGTGTTCTTGGGAGGCGGGGTGTCCTGCTTCTAAGTGACCTCTGCAAGGTGCTCACTGCTTTGAGTGTAAAGATGCAGCTCTGTTTGCACATGAAGTGAAGAGTCTAGACACACAGGGGGCATCTTCATTTCACCTTTACATTCCCACCAGTTTACTGGAGCCATGGAAGGCTCAAGCATGAAAGAACTGGGTGAGGGCTGTGTGAGCTCAGATCAGCTGAGCAGGCTAGCTTTGCTAGAGCCTGTGGTCCTCCTCCTCCTGCCCACTATGGGGGGCGCTCCTTTTATGAAGCCCATAGCTCAGGATGAAACGTGATTACCTGTCTATTCTAATCCTTAGCCAGTGATGCTTCTCATCTAGGGTATTTAAAGGACAGGCATGCATTTATAGACAGAGATGGAAGGTGTGAGTCATCATCTTTGAAACCTAATGTCATGGGAGTTGGCTGAGAAAGGATGAATGAAGTCTTGATAACCTTTGTGCACACACCATCCCTAGTCAGATTGGCAAAGCTTCACTGATAAACTAATGACATTGTGACTTATGGCCAATGGGAATCATAAGCCTATAAACTCCATGAATTCAAATGTCTCACTCTGTAGTTTCAGAAATGAATGAATTGGAATTAACTGGGAGTCTTCCCTACAAGACCTTCCAGAGTGTTGTTGGGCATTAAGAACTGCTGTGGAATCCACTCAAGATGACACTCTAGAAGATGGCCATATGGCATGATCTGGGGTGGTACCCTGACCTCGAGTCAGAGGACACAGAATTATGGGAAAGAAGGATGTATTTCTATTTGCACTTTCCTGACTGTAGGGAGATAGTCTCCCTGAAGGTCTCCTAGTCATTACCATGCTTCTCCACATGAGGAACCAGCCTCAAGCCCACATCTCTGTGTCTTGGTGAGATGACAGCAATCTGGGTTTTCTTTAGTGATGTGTATTTTGGGGTATCCTCCAGTTATAACAAGCAAGATGCTGTGTCCATTTTCTGATAATAATAGAAAATCCCATTCAAAACAGATTTAGAAGGAAAAATGCTACATGATTAAGGGTGTAGGAAGAAACTAATTATAAATGTGTGGTTGGGCCAGGAGGCATATGAGAGCTGGCATAAGGCCATGATGATCATTTGATTTTAGGGGGGATCAGAGCTGGTACTTGCCTCAAGCTGTGAACTTGGGTACCTGTCTCCAGCAGGAGCATCTTGCTAAGTAAGCACATTTCATTATTCTTGTTCACTCACCAAACAACTCCGGTGGAATGTATACGGTACAAATTGCCTTGTTTTTAGCGATAAAGAAACTGACTTTTTCAATGATGCATGAGCATTGAAGAGCAGAACCAGCCTGGGCTCATAGGCAAGGTGAATTTTCTGGCTGGCACTCTTCTGTCACCTTTCAAGTGACGTGATGGCCGCTGGGAGGTATGCTAAGAGAAGATCCAAGTCACTCCAGCTTGTTTCCGTTGGCAACTTGAGAGTATGTGAGGGAAAAGAGAAAAACTATGTTACAGAAAAGAGGGCTGTAGAGATAGCTCGTTTGGTAGGTAGAGTGCCTGTCTTCCAAGCGTGAGGACCCAAGTCATAGTCCCCAAATCCATGTAAAAATGGTGGGTAGGGTGGCACACATACTTGCAACCCCAGTGCTGAAGAGGTAGAGATAGGAAGATTCCTGGGGCTCATTGGCCAGCCACTCAGCCTAATGGTGACTTTCAGCTTAATGAAGGAGTTATACCGTGTTTCTGAGGTCCTCTTACCTCCGCATGCTTTTGTTCACAAGTGTATGCACACATGGAGAACCTTTCACACAAGCATGCATGTGCACATATGCATTTTTTTTTTTAAAGAAAGAAAAGCTTTACATCATTCTATACTCAGGTCATTAAGACCAAGGCAAAACCCTGTGTGGCATCTCAATTCTCATCTCTGTATCGATGATTTTTTTTTTTGTCTCCCTCCTTCCCGCCTGTTGACAAATCAGTCCACTTCCTGAAATCCCCAGTAGGCTCATTGTAGATTAGGTTTTATTATTTTTCCCCACACCATCTAGAGAACCAGAGTTCCTGGACTTGGGATAAATTTGGCTTAGGTATATATCAATATTTATGTGTTAATAGGAATACTTTTTTAAAATAAAGAATTTGATTTAAAGTTCATCAATAATATTCCTTTTTATTAGTCATATATATTATAGCAGAATGTGTGTTTCCTTGAATACACTTATATTCAGCTCAGCCAAATGCATTTATTCCTTTAAAAATAAAACAAGTTTCCTGAGTCAATTCCAAGACAGTCAGATTAATACTTAAGTTGGTGGATCTTATTAAACCTCCAAGAACATAATTAACTCATTCTACAAGTCAAAACTTACAATAAATGAGACCACTTAAGACCAATTCAAGAGACAATGGGAAAAAATTTGGTATGCCATGCCTATTCTCAGATGCTGTGAGAAATAAATAAATGTTTATCATGAGCGATTATAACCCTAATTTAAGAATTCTTTAAAAGGTAATTACAGATGGTTGCAGAAAAATAATGCAGGTGTTTCATTTAATTTTGTTCCCCTAGCATATCAGTCTCTCCTGAAAAAAAATGCCAAGCCCTTGAGAGAGTTTGAATTGGTTCTGCTGCAATTCTAGCATCTCTATATCCCTATTTAAAGCCTAGCCCATTTTAAGAAATGACTAGCTGAGGCTAGAGAGCTGGCTTAATGATTAAGAGCACTTGCTGCTCGTACAGAGGGGACCAGGTTTGGTTCCCAGCATTCACAAGGGGGCTCACAACCAACCGTTAACTCCAGTTCCAGAGGATCTGATGCCCTCTTCTGGCCATTGTGGGAACTGCATGCATGTGGCATACAGATCTTCATTCAGACAACACACACAAGTGTCCCCTGTGTCTCTTCTGACCCTGCCTGAAGCTGAGTCATTATTTGCAAACCATTAGGAATCTTCTTTGTTTCTCCCAGACCTGTGTTCCATGTTCTCTCTCATTGTGTGCTTTCTGGGCTCTGGTCATGCTAACTTTTGTCAAATTTCTAAGTACTCTAGTTTTTCTCTACACCGGGCTTGGTACACACTGTTCCCTGAGTTTGCATCCTTATTTCCTCTTTCTCCTCATCTTTCCTTTTCCTTGGCCCACAGTGCACAACTTTCACTGATGTAGCACTTACCTTCAGATGTCCACTCAGCTTTTTCTTCTTCTTCTTCACTGCTAACTCCCTATAATTCTGTTCTACTCCTTCATACTTCTTGATCATTTGGGTTCCTACTTATGCTAGAGTGATTATGAGGTGAATCCCTACCTCCTTGGCTATAGTAAGTTTCCTCAAAGTAGCTATTGTTAATTTTCTTGCAGCCTTATGTGTCCCTCTTAGGACCCAGCACACAAGACAGACTCAATTATTTGTGAAATACTAAGGGCTGCAGATTCACTCCCGTGTGTCTTTTGCAGTCTTCCCTCGTGCTAAGGATCCTGTTCTCAAACATCTTCCTTGAATTCTTACCTAAACTACCTCTGCTTTTGAGTTATGAATGTGTTTGTACAAGCAGTGTATAAAGGATCTCTGGCATGTACTTGACTTTCTCAGGAACCTGACAGGGATTGGTGTCCTTGTCACACTGCCATGTTGCTTAGTAGTGGGACCATTGAGGCTTATTGTTGGCAGCATAGAGCTGGCTGCTGGCTGATCTGGAAATGAGTATCAATCTGCTTCATCTCCTCATCTGGTGAGAGTCATGTGGCTTGAAGTTCTAAGTTGACATCCTTGGGATTGGTGGAGGAAAAAGGATGTGTGCTTTATGGACTCTGTTTGGATGGGGAGGAAAAATGGGCATCTTTGGATAGCAGATACTGTGCTGGTATGTACTTCTGCATCCCTTCCAATCCACCCATCATCACAGCTTAGAAAATAGGAGAACCAAAAAACTAGCAAAGGGCTGGAATTTACATGAGGCCTGTATCTTCCAAAGCTTTCCTGTTTTCTACTGTGGTTTCCTCCAGAAAAGAGCTGTGGTCCTCATTGGTCTGACCTGGAAATTGGAATACTCATCTTGCGAGAATAAAGGATGTATTCAGGGACTCAGTAATGGTGCCACATGTGTTCCTTATTTACCCTCTAGCTTGGTTGATGCAGGCTGGAGCCCAGGAGTGGGAGAGACAGCTCAGGATCCCAGTAGGGTAGAAGAGATGTATGGTTATTCCACTGAAGAACCTTCCTAGTGTCCTTGGCCACAACCTAGTCAATAGCATCCCTTGTCCTTTTTGACCCTTGGTTAACCATGGGAACATAAACATGCCTACTCACACACGGGTGGGTTGTATGCTGAGAGACCAAAGGTCATCAAAGGCTACTGAGGAGAATGCCTGGGCTGGAGATAAGAACAGTAAGGGGCTTGACTCAAGGAATGGGGAAACGTTTTCCATGCCGAAAGGGCAGTACTTGCCATAGAGTATCTGAGGACAGCCCAGTGTGGATGTGTCTGGTATCAGCATCATGACAGCACATGAGCCTGTTTTCATACCTGTTCTCGTACTACCCTATTGGTTAGAGAGGAGGAAAGTGGGAAGAAGTTAAGGAGAAAGGCCAAGTGGTAGCAATTGAAAATAAGAGTGTAGGTCCAGCCTGTAGTAAGGGCTTGAAAACAGCATAACAATGGGCATCCCTCCCTGCCCTCCTGTACCAGGGTCTCTCTGCCTCTTGGCACTATCAGGGATGGCCATCCAGTCTTGGGTAGCTATTCAACTGTTTCTAAGGACATGCTTACTCTGAACATCTAATGTAAATCAAAGACACATTATTCTTGGAGTGTTGTGATATTTCAGTTTTATCTGCACTGTAGCAGGTATTATTAATACTTCATTCCTTTATGCTGTCATTCAGATGCTCATGTGCGTGTGCACGCACGTGTGTGTGTGTGTGTGTGTGTGTGTGCGCGTGCGCGCGTGTGCGCACGTGCGTGTATGTGCATACACATGGATGTACCTGCTTGTGCACAGAGGCCAAGGAAAACATCAGCTGACCCATTTTATTATTCACTCTCTTTCTTATTTTCTGGCTAGGCCCCTGGCCAGCAAGTTCTCTGGATCTGGGAATCTGCCTGTCTTTACTCCCAATACTGCAGAGGCTACAGGCACATGTAGGCACACTTGGTTTGTGTGTGCATGCTGGGAGTTAAACCCTGGCTCCCATGCTTATGCAGCAAATGCACTTGCCCATTAAACAATCTCCCCAACTTCTCATGTCCTTCTTGACCCCTTGAAAATGTACAGCATCTCTGAGTGGTCACCACGTCCCATGAGTGGTGATGAGATGCCAC
Organism: Onychomys torridus; assembly: GCF_903995425.1. NCBI lineage: Eukaryota > Metazoa > Chordata > Mammalia > Rodentia > Cricetidae > Onychomys > Onychomys torridus. The sequence goes on from NC_050451.1 coordinate 31,520,135, forward strand.
GGCAAATTGCCTCCATCCTACACCATCACCAAACCTTGTGGAGTCTCTCTTGCCCTTGTGAGTAGTAACTGTCTCTGACCTTGTGGTTTTGTTGTATTTCTGGATTCTAAACTCTCGAGTATCCCTTCTCTCCAGACCTGTATACAGCTGAACAACACACAAGAGTTCCCAGGCACGAGAGAGGAAGGGATCCAAATACCAAGGCATAGATAATGGAAAGGAGCTGCTATCCACCCACAGGCCAGACACAGGCTTCATAAAACCTTGTAGCAGTCCTTTGAGTGGCAGCCTGCCAGGTGTCTGTGCACAATCAACATGCCTTTTATTTGAATAAAGACTGAGGTGGTAACAAGATAAGAAGGCCAAGTTAGAGGCAGTCTCTAATTGATGGATTTGTTTCCATAAGAAAACTTCCAGAGTTTGCACTCAGAGAGCGATGTACCTACACAAGCAAGGGGAATCGTCATCTTCTCTACCGTTCCCACCTTCCATCTGAGTTCTGACATCTACTGCTGCTCTCATCTGAGTTTCTAGCTTCAGAGCATTTCTGAGGTCTCATTGGTGTAAAATCACGAGTTCCAGACATCAAAGCAAATAGATGCTAAAGATTCTATCCTGCTACTTGATCAATAGATAAACCAGGCAGACGTTGTAACTGGATAAAAAGAAGACACATGCAGATAAGTTGGGAATATTAAAAAGAATGGAAAAGGAAAGGGAAACTGTTTGGGCACCAGCAGATGGAGAGGTCACAGGAACTGCTCCCAGACAAAAATGGAATTTTCAAGACAGTAAGTGGGAATTATTTGAGGTGCTGACATTTGCCTGCAGTACACAGAAGTGTGAAATGACTTCTGTAATGTAAGAGTCACATAGATAGCGGGGTATGACCTGGAGTGTGCCACGGTCGGTCTCCTTCTCTAGAGCATCGTGTGTTTCCAGGAGTGAGTGATGTGTGATGCCTCCAACACATTGGCAAGCCCAGGTGTGTCTGTTGTTCCCATTGTGAATTCAGAAGAAGGACAAATGCTGGGGAAGTTCTCTACTGGAAAGGGAAGAAGTGGGAGATTCTTGAGGGCATTGGTTGCTGGGGCTTTGAATGCCATACCTGGTAGAGCAATGTCTGGGAAGCAAAAGTCTCAATTTTATCCTATTTTTACAAAAGATTTTTTTTTTTTTTTAACATTCCTGTGTGAGTGTTTGCCTGTGCATATGCATGTGTATTCATGGAGGCCAGAAGAGGGCATTGAACCCCCACTGGTGCTGGAGCTCCAGAGGGTTGTGAGTCACCATAGGGGTGCCCAGAATGGAACCCCAGTCCTCTGCCAAAATAGCAAGTGCTGTTAACTCTTAACCTTCTCCAGACCCTGGATTGTATTCTTAAGATGCCCTGGCATTTCCTGTGTGACCTTTGGCTTACCATTTATCTCCTTGCCTCTCTGAGTCAGTCAAATGGCTATAATAAATAGTATTTGTAAAGTTCATCTGAGGCTCAGGTCGCTGGTGAAAAGAACCGGTGAAGTGCTGTTATTGTTAATTAGCTAAGCCTTGCCCTTGGCCTTGTGTGGGGATTGGGAGAGCCTGGGTGGAGTCGTCTTCTAGATCTTTAGCCTCTTTCTTTCCCACCATTATATTTCCTTGCAGCAGCCAGGGGCCCTTCATGGATGTGTTTTCAAAAGCCACATGGGATTCTTTTTCAGTGTTCATTTAATTTAAGAAATGTGACATAAATCTTATCTTCTCCACCCAGTTTTCCTTCTCTTCAAATACTTCCTATTTGTACAGTTGGCTCCCCCCTCCCTGTTCCTCTGCTGTGACTGAAGTAGCCTAGGAGAGGAGATTTGCCATGGTCAGGGCTTCAGATCCCATCCTCACTCCTTTGGTCCTGTGTACTTAGGTAGGGCCTTGTGGAAGTGAAGCACATGGAAAAGGACAGCTGTTCACAGCATGGCCAACCTGGAAGCTGAAAGTGACAACAAGTGGCCAGGAAGAGTCTGTTCCCAAAGATACTCATCCTTCATGTGCCACCTCCTCCCCAAATCTCCAGAACCCTCTAAAGTGATACTACTACCTAGGCACTAAACATTCAAAACCTGAGCCTGTTGTAGATTCAAGCCATAGCAATAGTTGATGTGATCATTACTCAGAATGTGGCAGAGCTCACATTGTCTTAATAGACTTGCTGAACTGCTCAAAACCAATCTTGCCAAAGCTTAATGAAATTCCTTGGCTTTCCGACTGCAGATGGTAAAAAGGAGGATGGGGAGTGGGGAGCAGGCAGCAGAGAAAGGAGACTACTTCTGAGGCTGCCTTGTATAGAATTGACTGTTGCTATTCATCACAAGGGGCTTCTCGGGTGTATTCTCACTCTATGAGGAAGAGCCACTTCTGGGGGGGCATCTATAACAGATCAGCATCTTCTTCACACCAGAAAACCAGATAGCAGAGGAATGCAGGCTCAGAGCTGCAAGACTTACTTACCTTTCTAGCTGTGAAACATTCCTGTCTTGACTGTTCCTCAGTTGCCTGCCTGGAGCATTCTTGAACAACTCAAGTCATGTGATTATGAACTTTCATCACACCAAACCCTACATTCTGTGTTTTAATTTTTGTATTTTCTTTGAGGGTACCCCATGTGGTAGAGAGAACAATTTTGGTCTTTGCCATCTCTGTACATTTCCAGGATTCTATACAATTCCAAAATCCTGGGATGAGGCTACATTTTGCAAGAGTGAGGAATGGCAGAAGTTGTCGAATTCAGAGCACTTGGTATTGGCTGCCTTTGGGGACCCAGTGCTAATACTCTTTTGTATTTCACATATTGATCACTTCACTTGTGTGACACAGAGGATTTCCCCAGCCAGTCTCACCACACTGCTCATCTGCTTCTCAGTTCCTGCGGTGTTTATCATCTAGCTCTGTGCTCAATAGCCCTATTCAGCCATACACAATTTGATAAGGTTGTCTGTGCATCTGTGAGGTATTCATTTGTCTCCCTGTGGGCGATATGTATTCTTAGGAAAGTAGAATTACATTTTCTGTTTCTTTGATGTGCTCTATAGCATCTAGCAGGTGTCAGGGTCACAGTAGGTACCAAGCAAATTTTTTTCCAATTATCTAACTCATGCTAAGTTACATAGGTAGTCATAAGGGTTTGCAATAGAGCACACAGTTCTATACATACTGCTGAGGGACAGGCCAGAGGAATATGTGGTGCTCATTTTGAATGGGAATGGGCATTTTGGGATGTGAGCTGCATGAACAGTTCTTGACATTGATCCATGGAAGGATATAAACATAGTTACTTGTATGGAAAGTAAATATCTCTAGTGTCCTGGTTTTCTCTGCATCCTTAGGAAAATAAAGATGCAATATCCTGTGTCCAAAGAGATGATGGTAGAAGTTGGCACCCTGAAGGACCACTACCGACAACACACCACTGCTCCCTGCCACTGTAGTGTTTAGGGTCAAGTGCAGGAACGTGGATTGCAGCTAGGATGCTATGATAACTCAGTGGAAGATGATAGGGCCATGTATGTACATAAGTGTAGTGGGACTAATAAGCTAGTCTGAGGATCTGTTGTGGCTGAGGCAGTGATGTGGAAAACTGCTCCAGGTACTTCCGATGATTGTGTAAGCTTCAAGGGTAAGTGTGAGGATGAATGCTATCCTCAGCTTTCTGGAGACCAGTAGGTAGTAGCAGAGCTTGAGTGGCTGATCTTCGGATCAGTCCCAGTGTCTCCAAAACTCGGACAAGTGAGTGTTGGAGAAACTACTGAGGTCTCCCTGTGAATTCCTTTCCTTATAGAAGTCACGCCAGGCACTTAGAATTCATATCTCCATTTTCTGGATAGTTGATCCCATCCAGGCACAGCCACATCATGGTGATGTGACCATGGAGTAGCTTCTGTATTGTGCATGACATTGTTAAGGCACTGGAATCTGAGCCCCACAAAATGCACCTTCTCCTTCAAGCAGCACCTGGAACACAGTCCTGAAAACAGTGGGCGGATACTAGGGGCTCCTTATTTTGCCCCTGCTTCCCTGGATGAGGAAGAGCCTTCTCCCAGGGAGGGCAAGCCCTCCGTAAAGCAAGAGTAGTTGGCTGAGAACATCTCTGCCGAGCCTGGACAGAGACCACACAGGGAACAGTCGGCCATGCAGTTGTCCAGCAGCCCAGCGAGGCTGGTGAAAGTCCCAGCTCTGTGCCATCTCATGGCTGTGATGTGGGGGACATTACCTGACAGTCTGAGTCTCAAGTTCCTTTAGCTGTACAGTGGGGATAGTTAAACATTTGTGGTGATTAAATGAGACAATATAAAGTAAATATAGAGTTTGCCAAAAAAAGTACTAAATTTTGTTTTCTATAAATGTTATATTATAATCTGTTATATATTTGTTATATTCACTCATATTTATTGTTACTGGGATATTCCCAAGCCTGGCCCAGTTAGAGCCTTTGATTACCCACCCTCGATGGATCTGGATTCTGGGTTGATACTAGTTCAATCAGTGTAGATTTAACATTGACATTCCACATAACTCAGGCCATCTTGAATCCAGTACAGTAGTTCCCCATTATTTCTTTCTGGTGTTGCAGTTACCCATTATATTAGTGACTTTTTCTATTGCTGTGAAAAATATCTGAAAAAAAAGGCAGCTTTGAGAAGAAATGTTTTACTTTGGTCCATGGTTTGAGGGTTAGCCCTTTACGGTGGCAAAGGCTTGGAGACAGGAGTAGAGACAGCCCTTCCCAAGGCTTCTACAGTCAGGAGGCCCAGGGAGAGGAGCGCTGTTGTTCAGCTCACGTTCTCCCTTTTGACTCAGTTCAGAACCCCAGCCTATGGAACAGCACCACCCACATTTCAGGCAAATCTTCCCACCTCAGCTAACCTAATCTAGAAAGGACATCACAGACAGGGCTAGAGGTTTGTCTTCTAGGTGAGTCTACATTCTGTTAAGCTCACAAATGGTATTAGCCATCACACGTGTCAGTTTACTATCTGCAAATATTACATGGATCATCACAGCATGGAGCCATTCTAAGCAGCACAAGGAAGACAAAATCGTATGCTTTCCTGCCATGTCCCTCTTCAATGGGAATCAGCCTACCCAGCATTCCTGGGGTGTCCACACCACCTGTCTCTTAGCAACCGAGGGTCTATCTTGGTTTTCTGATCACTGTACTGTATGGTGGTACTTGTGTTCAAATAACTCATTTGACCTAGTCACGGACAGAGCACAAGTGACAGCGATGCAGAGGAGAGGGCAGGACACACAACACAGAGCACAGCGTGACCGTGGTACTCTACGGCAATGCTACCGTATAAAGGGCTCACCCAGTACGTCCGAGGGTGGTTGTTGTTGAGACACTCCTTGGATGAAGGAGTGGTGCTGTTGGACCTACCAAGCCTAGATGTGTGTTGAAACCCACACCTATGATCCACATCTCTGATCTACAAGCCAGAGGTGCTGTTTTTAAGAAGAATCCGAAGACCAGATGGTTCAATAATTTACACAGGGCCCAATGATGGTGGCTGTCCAGTGCATGTGCAACCTTACTGAAGAAGATGAGCCCCTGTGTTTGGTGCAGTTTATGTGGCTAGGAAAAGCTTAGGGCAGGCATGCCTGCTCTAGCCTGTAACAAATGAAAGGCAGGCCCACTGGACCTCGGGAACTATTTCTCTTCCTCCAGTCTCCAGAGTGTCTAATTCACAGTAAGACATGATATCATTCCATTCTTCAATGAGTCCTTCTTTCCCCATTACAACAGGTGATCTTGACTCCTTCTTCTAGTAGCATTCAGGGGCTTTTGAATCTAAACTGTGATACTGCTTGGAATTCAATTCCCTTGCCTTTGTGAACATTTCTTTCTTTGGATGTATTATTATTATTATTATTATTATTATTATTATTATTATTATTATCATTATGCCTTATTCTTCTTATTTATTTTTCATACCAACCACAGTTTTCTCTTCCTCCTTTCCTCCCATTCCTTTCCCTCACCTATTTTCTACCTCCTCCCCCATCCACTCCTCAGAAAGGGTAAGGTTTCCCATGGGAGTCAATAAAACATGACACATCAAGTTGAGGCAGGACCAAGCTCCTCCCCAATGCTTCAAGACTGAGCAAGGCATCCCACCATAGGGAATAGGTCCTTTGGATGTATTATTGTGTGTGGATCAGGAGCCCAGATTTTCCAAGTGTCTCTTCTTTTGCCCCCTGCTCCCCAATGCCACTCTAGAAATAGAAACACAGTCAAAAACAAGATCTTGAAGCTCATCCTCCTTTCCCCAAACCAGCAACCCAGGAGCCTTCAGTTGGTCAGACCTGTGGGGGTATCCAACTTTCAAATAGAAAGAACTTCCTTCTATGTGGTCTGTTCAGTGAGCATCCATGAGAGAGACTCTTGAGTGAGAAGCCCTTCTGCATCTAAGCTACTCCTCGTCTAAGAGTTATACCAAAGTGTAGACCTGAGTGTCACTTTATGATTAACCATGGTGTGTTAGCTGCAAGGGAAGCAGGGTGGGGCAGTCAGCAGTCAGGGCAGGCACCACGAGAGGTCAAGGCTGTACTTGTGCTCTCCTTTACACCTTCCTTCTTTGTTTCTGTAGCAGTGAGGTTTGCCATCAAATAGAAGAGAAGAAACCCTCTGGCCATTGGCTCACTGACCAAACCCACTCTGTTTCTCCTGACAATTGATAATTATTAATCACTTGCACTCCCCTAAAGCCTGTAAACCTGTCTCCCTTTTGTGTCTTTGGGATAGTAAATGAAGTCGGGCTTAGCAGCCCAGTTTGCAGTGGCTAGTTTGCTTCTGGCTCACGCAGGTTGCTTGTGTTGGGATGAAATAGTGGTTTTCTGCCACTCAGCAGCTCTGCTAGTGTTAGCTTGATTGGGCAATAAATTTATCCTGAGCACTGCCAAGGAAACAGATGAATTAGGTCAACGATCACATTTTTAACAAGAAAAATGGCTTTGTTTCTTAGTAGCATCATTTGAATGATGAACTTGATTATTGTAGATTCCTGTACTGGGAATGGGATGGGATCCTCTCTGGGAGGATCCCAGAGAGGAATGCTTTGGGGCATTTAATGCCTTCAAGGGGTGTTACGGTAGAAGGGGCATTTATTTGGGATCTTAGGTCTTGGAAGAAGCCTGCATTTCAGTCATGTGTGATATAAATTTGATATTCATTTTAGGACTATAAATAGTGAATGGGTCAAGGCCGGCCTCACCTGCAGGCTATAATTAGGAGAGTCACACTTGAAAGAGTTGAGAGAAATCTTTTATGATTTGTAATGGTTGTTAACTGCATCCTTGTGGGTTAATAATGGCAAGAATGGAGGAGACTCTGAGAGGAAGCTCCTTGTTTGCAAAGCCAGGAGGAATTGTAGCCATTATCCCAAAGGAAAATCTTCAGAACTCAAGAGGAGGGCTGGCTCCTTCCCTTCCTTACACAAACAGCTAGACTTGCTATTGTGCATAGCTCTTTGTAATTCAGTGGGAGAAGTGGTGGGTCCTTGGCCCACTACTTTCAGCTGCTGAAGGGGGAGTTCTTTCCTTGCTCTGTAACAACCCTTGCTCTGGGACTAGTGCCCGGTATGTAATGAGTGATCAATACATATGTGTGAGAAATACACTTATAAAGAGGCTGTTTTCTACCCATCTAGTCCACCTGTTATTCCCTTAGAACTTAACAGTATTCCACCAGCTCCTCCCCAGTCAGTCCTGCCTGATTGATAATTCTCTCCTCTCCTGTCTCAACTCCTCCTCCTCCTCCTGTTATTTCTTATTAGAAATAGAAGCCTTGCTTTGTAGTATATTTCCTGTTGTCTCAATTTGACATTAACGTCTCATGTATTGATCTTTTTGTTTTATTTTGTTTCTTGATATCCATTCCACGAAGCATTCAGGTTGCTATACAATTTTTATCTATTTCTCTAGGAATGGGTGAGTCTCATGAATATGAATTCAATTCATCTTGCAAGTATAATAGATTATCATATAGATTCTATCTATCACAACAGACTCTTTGTGTAATGAGTGCTTTAGAAAATAATTTAGCCTTTACTGGATTCTGCTGTTCACTGCCTCTGCCCCAACTTCATGTCACATGATTGGTCAGTGTGTCTCACTGCTCAAGAATTAGCTGTCTGAGAGAAACTGAATTTGTGTTAGTATGAACCAAGCTACTTAGTTATGTCTTAGAAAGACAGAAACAGAAGGAGGAGAGAGAAAGAATATATGAATGGATATTTAGGGCCATAATTTAATTTATAGTAAGTCTTAGAGAAGAGAGATACAAATAATTTGAAGTCAGAAAATTGGGTGGGCCCTGAAGACCTCACGTGCTTAGGAGATAGTCCTATCCAATACAAGAAGCCTTTTGAGTTTTCATGTCTCTGGTACTTATTAAGTTTTCATGTATTTTTTTTTTTTTAGGAGATTTAGAAGAAATGTCAGCTCTTTGTTCAGGGATTGCTTTATTGGGACCAATCACTTTCAATGGAAATGTGTTTACTAAGATAGTACCATTTTCTGTGTACCATGCTGTAGCCCTGGCAGGGAATTTTAAAGATGATTCAAAGCTTTTTTTTTTCCTTTTCTTTTTTTTAAAAATGCTACCTTATAATTAAAGAAAACCAACTTTAATGATCTAACATTTACCATTATTCTTCATAGTTCTACTCTTAGATAGGAAAACAGATGCAAAAATATCTCCATTTAATTAGGATGAGAAATAGAACCAACATACAGAGATGTATATCTATTACATACATATAAATTACTTAAAATTACTATTTGTAGAGATAATCTACTATGTGTGACCAAAAAAAATTTCAAGTCTCAATTTGTCCTTTGCACTCATTCATTGGCAAGTATTATAGGGCATGGTTCTTAGGTTCTTAGGCTGGACATCAAGAGGATATGATACTCGGCTTCAAGGTGTGACCTGGTATTGAGGAACTTGGTGTCTACTAGGAAAAGTTAGACATAGACGAAAAAATAGTTAAGGTTTTATATTAGGTTATATGGAATTGTGCAAAGATGAAAAGTGCTTTGAAATACCAAATAAATGGGGGCAGGAATCCAAACAATGAGGAACACATTCACACAGTCATTTGTTCATTGACTCAATAATTGTAGATAAGTTACAATACTGAGCTCTAGCTATTGGATGCTGGGGAACCAGATCAAGTTCCACTCCTTAAAGAGTTCTCTTGGGATTACACAATACACAATTAAAGAAGTAAATAGAGCTGTGACAGCAAATATGAGTGGGTGATGGAAATATGCAGGGTCAGGATGGAGCTGTATGCACTTTTGTGTGTGTGTGTTCATGTCTGTTCACACACACAGCTCACACATGACTTTCAGGAAGGTTATTGGAACCTCTGTCCTGAAGTCTGTTCTGAGCAAGCAGAGGCCACCTGCCTAAAAGATGGCATGTTTTTCTTACATTGGGGGAACCTGAAATATGTTCTTTTCAGGATAGAGAAGGGCAGGCATTCTAGAACAATTCAGATGTTCAAGGCATGGAGCTGCAGAGCTCTGTTTCAAATAAGAGCTCAGGTGAAGGGATGGTACTGTCAGGGAGCAATTTGGTTGCCTTTTTTGCAGGTGAAAGATGGTTTGAGCATCTTCTGAGAAGATCAATGTACAGTGGGAAAAAATCTCAGTGCTTTCAACACCTGCTCAGCAGCCATTGTGTTGTGTGTTTGTTTAATTCTGTTTTTAAGCCACATTACTGTGTGCTGGACACTGTTTTGGGTGCCTCACAAGGAAATTATTTCCTCATCTTAGCTCTTTGAGATAGGTGCTCTTCTTCCTCTCTTCCAGCTGAAGAGGCAACTGAAGGAACAAGAGCTATCTTTTTAAGGTCACCTTGCTGGGAAGTGGCTTGTTACTGGGTCATGTCCTTTGGCCATTATGCTTCATCCTGATGACAGGAAGAAGGACCCACATTCTGAGCATGGTCCCCCTGGACTGGTAGAAAGGAATCCAGGCCTTCTCTATTTACTTCCAGGGCCTGAGAACTGTAAACCATGAGGAAACATTCTCTGTGGGGTTGCAGGATATGGTAGCCATAGCAACATGGGCCTATTGAGCACCTGAAGTATGCTAGCGCAACTGAGTTGTTTTTATTTGACTTTAATTCAAACACAGTCCTAAAAATGGAAGCACTATAAAATGTGTTTCCTGTTTAAAAAACAACTCTGTCATTTGAGTAAGGCTACTTTTCATTAAATAGGACAATTATTATGAAGTAGGTAACATGGCTTAAGTGTGGTGGGATATGGATTTCTAGTATTTCCTTAATTTTTAGTATTATTGGTAAAATATTTTTGGCTTATTGGGTAAAACTCAAAATATTTTGAGAATGAATATTATCTCTGGATTTTTAAAAGATTTTATTTTTTAATTACATGTGTATGTGTGCATGTGGAAGGGCCATATGAGTGACATGTGCAGCCAGAAGAGTCCTTGGGTCTAGAGTTACAGGTGGTCATAAACTGCCACATCTGGATGCTGGGAACCTGATTTCAGTTCTCTGCAAAGTCAGTGCATAGTTTAACCATGGAGTCATCTCCCCAGGCCCTGTCTCTTGCTTTTAAGATGACAATCTAGGGAAATTGAAGGTGACAGCATGACTTGAATTCTATTCCTGTTGGAAGTTCATCCTTCTGTCTCTGGGAGATGGATAGAAACAGGAGGAAATCCCCACTGTGTTTTGACAGCATTGAGCTATCCTCCTATGAACCTGTTTTGCTGGGACCACTGTGTCCTCACTAAGTTCACTCTTGTTTCTGTTCCTAGGACCAGCAGGTGTCGTTGCTTATTAGTTTTCTTAGAATTCCACAAGAGAACTCATGCATTACATGTGATACACTTTTTCTCAAAACAATGTGGATCTGGCCACAGACTCTTAGATCCCACTGTGCCTTTTCCCCTTGGCATTTTCTCAGCCATGCTTGACTTGCATTGCCACTGGCAGGGAGCAACTGTCCATTCTTCCTGATGCCTGAGGACCGATCATGGTCTGATCAGACCATGTATCTGGTCTCATAGGTGCCCAGAAGCAAGAGATGACAGAACTGTGCTTGTCTGAGGGACCACAGCAGAGTTGGGGACCAACAGCCTGCTCACACAACCCAGGCTGCTGAAATCCAGGTGGCAGGAAATGGCCCACTCATTTCACAGTTCTGACTCAGTCCTGGCATTCACTTTGGTCTGAATCTCTCAGGCCCACATTATAGTTGCCATGATGTCAAGGAACAGTGTGGGTATTCAAGGAGGTAAGGCTTGGCTCCTCCTGATTGAGCTAACTGCTCACATTGCTCAGAGATCATGCTGTTGAGACACTGAGACCCAATCCTCTCAGACAGCCCCATCTCTTGACTGCCCCTGTTCCTGTTAAAACACTCTGAGATGCTGTGCAAGTAGCCATGCCTTTCACATATGTGCAACAACATACTGGAATTACTGGGATGAGTTTCTGCCTCTTCTCTCTCCTCTCCTCTTCTCTATTCCTTTTCCTGTACTGCCATCTCTTCCTTTTACTCCTCTCTTTTTCCTGTTTATTTATTTTTATTTTTTTTAGATCGATCTCATATAGCACAGGCTAGCTTTACTCTCACTGTGTAGCTGAGGATGTCCTTGACCTTGTGATCTTCTTGCCTCTACCTTCCAAGTTTTTCTAACTAGGAAAATACCAATGTCTGGTCCTGTCCTCAGAGATGCTGACAAAATTGTTTGGAGGTGAAAACTGAATTTTAAAGATCCTTCACGTCTTACCCCTAGGGTCTGGTTCATTAAAAAAATGATCTCTCTCACAGTATGTTAAAATTATAAGGGAAGGAGTGAAAGGTACTTGTTGGAAATGAAGATTTCTGAGTTATCAGATCTTTGGAGTTATAATATTTGGAAATGCACTTTTAAAGATTATTTTAAATCTTTGTTAGTGTGTTCATGTTGAGTGTATGTTGCATGCATGCAGCTACATGCAAAGGCTACAAGAGGGCATCTGATTTCCCTGGAGCTAGAGCACGTAACTCAACCTTTGAGCCATCCCTCCAGCCCTGGAAATAACACTCTTAACCAATAGCCTTCTGCTAGTCAGCACACTATAATTTCAACAGCAGTGTGTGGAATCATGAACAACTTGGCATGGATATGTTTCTTATCCTTTTGCTTTTTAAGAAGGTCAGGAAACACAGAAACTATAAAATACAGAAGTAGTAATCCCTAGTGGTAAAATGTTAAACCTTAGATGGGAAGATGTTTGGGACACAGTTCTTCCAGAATCCCCTGAAATGATGGTACAAAGATGACTGCCTATTCTTCCAGCCAGAACTAAGCCAGAGAGAGATATAAACCTGGGAGCTTGCTAGCCAGCCTCGAATACTCAGTGAACTCTAGGTCAATGAGAGACCCTTCTCAAAAACAATCACTAGTGGATGACAAGTGAGCAGCAATACCCACAATTGACCTTTGCTCCACACAGGCAGACACATTTGCACATGCCTCTACATGATACAGACATGCTCATGCACATAAGTAACTAATGCAGTGGCCGTAAAACAAGTTCTTCCAGCCTTGTTACTTCTTCAAGACTCCCTTTCTGTGTCCTATCCTACACATTTGTGTTTTTGTGCCTCAGTTTCTCTAACTTCAGGATGCAAGTGTCTTTCCTTCATGAAGGCATAAGACCTTACTTAGTTAAGTCTGGCCAGTGTTTCACAATTTCTCCTCAGTGAGCTTCTCAACAGCCCTGTCCTGTGGGATGCTCAGAAGTTTCTCTCTCTCTCCATGGGGTGCTTAAGGGGCATTACATACACTGTTTTCTGGGTGTAGAATATTCATCTCCATCTGCCTGACACTTTCCTAGATTTCTTCTGGGAAAAGTCTTTAGGTTCTACAGTCCACAAAGTTAATGGCTCTTCTCCAGCTCTGCAGATTTTCACTGGCTACACACATAGCTTTCCTTTTTTTCTTTCTTCTCCTTCTCCTCCTCCTTCTTTTTTTCTCCTCCTCCTTTTTTCCTCCTCCTCCTCCTCTTCCTCCTCCTCTTCCTCCTCCTCCTCTTCCTCCTCCTCCTTTTGTAACACACTCTGCAGTCCAGGCTGCCTTTGAACTCACAGAGCTCCACCTGCCTCTAGGCTCTGCATCCCAGGAAGGTGGTGGTAATGAATCTTTGGTTCTTTGCTGTCTATCAAGCCCAGCACCAAGCTGGGTATACAGTCATTATTCAATAAATACAAGTTCAATGAATAAATAATAGAGTACTAAACTAAAAATGTAATACCTTCCTGGCATTGTCCAGCCCATGTACCTAGAGTCTGACAATGACTTTAAACAGTATTTCAAGGCAAAGATGGCATCAAGCCTCTTTCTTCCCCATTCATAAGCTTTCACAATGTCTTTCTACATGTTTTCCTTCACTACCAAATTGGAGTTCATTGGAAATCAATCGTGGGTGATACTAGAGTGTGTGATGTCCCCTAATAAAGGATGGATCTTTTAATAGATAATTTAAGGGAATTGTCTAAAGAGCAAATACCTAAAATTAACCAATTTAAAATGTGCTTGTATCTGTGTCAAAGAAAACCAGATGCCTTCAAAGATGTAGATCTTGAACTGACAGCGGCTGGCCTCAGATTGGGTAGACATGTAGATTCTGATCTTGCCAAGAGCTCCTGAATGGGAGAGATAGGGCATGGCCATTCCTCTTAGCAGTCCTTCCTTCCAGACCAGCCTCATGGAGATGTGGGTTTGAGAACCACTGTCTTGGGGCATGCAGTCCACAGGAGGCTTGGTATGAAAACCTCATCTTGGTGTTTGCTGCCCAGCTGATGGAAATTAAAACTCAAGTGTAGCAGGAAACTCTGTATATGTGTGTGTGTGTGTGTGTGTGTGTGTGTGTGTGTGTGTACGCAAAAATGCGTGCATGTGTGTATGCAAGCACACGAGTCAGTACACATTAGTGTATGTTTTGGTGTGAGTCCACACATGTACACATGTATGTGTGTTTGTGTGCATAGCTCACATGTCAGAGGTCACAGGACAACCTCAAGGTATGTCCTCACCTCCACCTCTTTTGAGCTAAAGGTTCCCTGTTGCTCAGCATTACTAGCAAGTTGCCAGAAGCTTCTAAGATTTTCCGGTCTCTATCTCCCATCTCATAGTAGCTACACAGGGTTTGCAGATGCTCATCTCATAGTAGGTGCACAGGGATTGCAGATGCACTCTACTGCACCAAGTTCTGTGTGGGTTTTAACAAGTCAAACTCAGCTTCACATATTGGAGTTAAGGACTTTACTCACGAAATCATCTTTTCCGTGTCCAGTCACCCTTAGCTTACTGTGATCATACAACTTGGCAACTTGGTGCATTGAATGGAGAACTATAGGATGGTACCCAAGTACATACAAATGAGATCTTGTACCTGGTGATCTTTAATGGATCAGATGAGGAGGGAAATTCAGCCATCAGACTGGGGCTGTGCTGAGATGTGCAACCAGACTGTGACAATAAGAATGTGTAGCCCCTGAAAAGTGACAGCTTTCCTACCTTGTGGATTTGAAACCTAGGGAAAAAACCCTATGTTTTAAGCCTGACTATATTCTGATTTTCCCCTGACAACTATGCCAGGTTCTTAAACCTATGAAATAAAAAATTCTCCATGCATCTTCTGCCCCCTGCCTTGCTGGTGCCTAGCTGTGTGTCTGGTCTGCCTGTCACAGATGCTGAAGTGTGAGGTGGATCTGACTCTCATTCACATGTCTTTCTACTAAGTAACCCTGGAAGGACAGTAAGTGGTGTTCCCAGGTCTTCTTTCCTTCTGTCTGAAAAAGAGGAGTGTTTCAACTGCCATGTTCCTATCTTCCCATCCCAAACACTTGCCCCATACAAGTGGTGTGTGCAGTCTTTTCGATGTCTGCCTCAGTGAGCCAGAGCTCACCTTCCCTGTGTAGTAACCATCATCTGATCCTTGATGAGTGATGTGGATTTGTTACATGGTCTCAGGAAGCAGGGTGACAGCTGGGATGTGGCTTTTTTTTTTTTTTTTTTTTTTTTTTTTCTGTGACAGTGCAGTGCAGGCCGAGGGTACCTTCCCTCATTCAGGCCAGACATAATTGTATATGCCGAGCTGTGTGAGCTGTGTGCCTCTGATGCTATCTCCCAGTTTCCCAGGCTGTGGGAACTAGAATTTGTGAGCAGCATGAGGGATGCTATCTCCTGAAGCTTTCTACTTCAGAAAGGGTGGCTTATCTTTCTAAATTCAATAATAAATACAAAAATAGCATTTTGAAGGAGGGAGAGATGTCAGAAGTGGATGAACCAGGAAGCTATCCTCTAGAGATCTGGATTTCTCTCGACTGTGTACTTCACAAAAGGACTGGCTGATGTCATTCTCAGCCTATACAGCACCGGCCAAAGCCAGCCCTTTTGCTATGGTCAGCAGGAGGCTTTGAAGAGAAGAAAAATCAGTGGAGGCACTAATGGACTTAGTATGTGGATGTACACAAAATGACCTGTGGCTAGGTCGAGCTTGGGGCAAGAGGGCATTTCAAAGCCTACTGGATGTTGGCTTCAGTGCGGGATAGATAGTTGAATGTCATCTTTGGGCAACTCCCTTGACACTGATGGGCAATGGTGGCTTCCCTCCCTGGAGTACATCAATAATCCTTCTTAAAAGCAAGACCTTGGGTGGCAAAAATCATTCCTGTAAAAGAAGGAGACTTGAGGATATTTCTAGGAGTGCCTTTAATGTTCAGTTAATCTAGGAAGAGTCTGTGACCACATATTACTGCAAACTGACCTTGAGGCTTAGACTAGGAGACCAGATGCCCTGGATCTGTTCCATCATCTTTTGGAGGGATGGTTATGTGTTTGTGGAGTGCTTAGAGGATTAAGAGCATGGTCTTCTCAAACACACAGGCATATTTGGAAATTTTTAGCTACAGTTATCAAAAGACAAAGGTACTTCTGCATCTACTCAGAACCTTGATGCCCCACAAACTCACCATCAGCTCTGATCCCTAGCATTGGATCAGGAGGTGACTGGGAAGGGAAGCTGTGGACTCAGGTCCATGTTTGTGGCTATGAGTAGGTAGATTCTGTTTACTAGGTGACAAGATAAAATGTCTAGGGAGGCAAGTGCCACTTGCATCTTGTAAGTTTCTTAGATGTATCCATTGCATTCAAAAGTAGAGATTCTTAGCTAGATTCTCATGGGAGAGTAATTATGTGTGAATTCTTCAATATGAATACATTCCTAGATTCTAAATGGTCAGAAAAGAATTATAGTCAAATATATATACACACACACATATATATGTGTGTGTGTGTGTGTATGATTAATTATTTCAGCCATTGGCAAGTTAATAAGTACATATCTCAGAGATATTGGGCACATGTAAACTGTACAGTTATCACCATTATTCATGCACAGAGATCTTTATCTTGTTAAATCTAAACTTCATTCTCATCAGTGACTCCCTGCCTGCACCCCACCATTACTTAGTAACTTAATAACATTCCTTAGTAACCACTATTCATCTTGCTGTCTCTTTGAACTGGCCACTCAAGGGACTTCTTAGGAGTGGAATCGTGCACTGTATTTGTCCATTTGTGGCTGGCTTCTTTCACTTAACACACCACCTCCAGGTAACTGTTGATATTGTGTATGATAGCATGGATTGCCTTCTGTGCTGCTCAGTCTTGTTAACTTGACACGGACTATAGTCACCCTGAAGGAGGAACTCTCAATTAAGGAGTAGCTTCCATCAGATCGGTGGTGGGTATGTTTGTGTGTGTTTGAGGGGGGAGGGGTGATATTTTCTTGATGGATGATTGATTGTGGGTAGTGCCACTCCCAGGCAGGTGGTCCTTGGCTGTGTAAGAAAGCAGGCTGAGCAAGCCGTGGGGAATGAGCCAGTAAGCAATATTCCTTCATGGCCTCTGCTTCAGTTCCCTTGTCCAGGTGCCTGCCTTGCCTTCCCTCCATGATGGAAGTATAAGATGAAATAAACCTGTTCCTCCCCAGGTTGTTTTAGGCACCGTGTTTACCACAGAAACAGAAATGAAGTAGGAATCTCCCTTTCTTTAATACTGCTAATCATCCCAACACATGTATATGTCTCATCTTGTCCATATGTGCATCAGCTTGTGAACACTGGGCTGCTTTTATCTCTTGGCCATTGTTAATGAGTCCCTTCTGAACCTGAGTGGCCAAAAATCTATTCTAATCCTTGCTCAATTCCAGCTTTGCCTTTAATATAATATAAGAGCTGGCAAGATTGGAGAAGTAGGGCAAAGAAGGCTGTAAATTTAATCCTTGGTGACAGTGAGTGGCAAGTGTTGACCTGGCAGGCTATAGAAGATTTCTCATCTTATAAACCTAATTAAATTAAAATTGCATTTGGCCAAACCCCCATTCACTAAAGCCAGGCCATTTCTCACATAACTCATTAACTAGGACTTGGGAGCTTCATCGACAGATGGAAGATTTTCCCCCATATTTTTTCAATAATTAGAAAAAGTCTTCAAACTTCAGACCTCGAATGGAAGAATTTATGTTGCCTCCCAAGGCATCAGTTTTAATGCTTATTTGTAAAATTAGGCAAAATGCAACCTTTTGCATTTTGTATTATGAGGAAATGATATAAAACTTGAAAGTCATTCATCTGAGGATTCAGGATGGATGGGAGTTTAGGGGACATTTTCTGACTCACTTGTTACAGTTATTTTTCCTCGTTTCAGATTTTTTCATGTTTTTTTCTTTTCAAATTTAGTTATAACAAACTGATTCCCCAGAGGAATATATCATATTGGCAAAGTGGCATGATTTTTGGCAACCAAAGCGCTTCTGTGTGTTTGGGGAACGCTAACCTGCAGAAGCTCTCATCTGAACCCAGGATTAGGTCAATCCACATTTGAAAGGGGAAAGGTGTTAAGCAATTAGCTTGTAATTGATGTTCCAGATTCTTCTTTGGGGAACATTAAAAGCGAAAACAAATTCACACTTCCACCTCTGTCTGTATTAGTCATATTTATCATATTTATCTCTGTCCTCCCCCAAAGCCTGTTATTGAGTTTCATTTTGTCTCTCCAGCAGCAGATGTATGATTTGTGAGAAACTTGTTCTGCATACCTTATGTTAAGAGGAAGTCTGCTTTACTGGACCTTCATTTTTATCTGTAGTTATTTGAGGTGACCTGATTTAAAAATAGACAGAGATACACTGCTGTGCACAAACTTGATTAGTAAATATTGATAAAGAGATCCACCATTTGTGATTAGTAATGTGTCAGTTTATCTCTGAGAACCTGGCAGTATTCATATGTGTGTATATGTTATATATACCTACATTGGTGTATTCATGTATTACATGTACACGATACTTGTGTGATTTGTGTCTTTGTGTCTTGTGTTCACAGATTACTAGTTTTCATCCAAGTTTTCATTCTCTGTGTCTCCATTTAATGTACGGTGTGCCCACCATGGTGGTTGAATTTGTTTTTTTCCTGGATACATAGTATCTCTTTCCTCTGTCTCTGGACCTGGCTTGTCTCTTTGTACCTGAGGGACCAGTGAATGTTCTGCCTTCCATGCTTATTTAAAACCCATTCTCTTAAGGATTCCAGCATCCAACTAAATCCTCTTGCTGTCTGCTTCCTGATGGGTACCTCCCATCAGGACCCTTCTTGCTGTTCTGGGATAGCGCCTCCCTCTACTCTGTCTTCTTGACCTCAGCTTCAGTCCTCAGCTTCCGAACTGTGACATGGTTCTTGGGTATGGACACTGCACCTTTGACCCCTCCACTAGGGTTGCCTTCCTTCCCACTCTCTGGTCCCTGGGTCCTGTGTAACCTGGAGCCACTCTCACCTAGCCAAGGTTCCACATTCAGGAGTCTCATTCAAGCTCTTCTGGTCTACTTTTGTTTTCGTGGTGTTTAATCTCCAGATGTGCTCCCCATCCATTTTCCAAGTACTCATCTATTTAATGAGCACTAAGAGATGGTGCAATTGAGTTCTTGTCGACACATGGCATGCACTCTGCCATCAGAGCACTTGCAGTCCAATGTAGGGGAGACATGCTGACCAAAAGACAGTAAAGAAACACATCACTGTTGTAGTTCTGACTGCTACAAAGTCTGTACTTACAGGTAAGTTCTTATACCCAATAGGCAGGAAATGACTGTGGAATGATTTCTGATGGTTAGGTAGCCTGTGAGAAGTGGTACCTCCAGAAGGCTGGAATAGGATGTGCAAAGGGTGTGGTAGGAAGGGATGTAGAGGAAGCAAATGGCAAATGACAAGAACTGAATGTCCACAGCATTTAAAGTCTAGAGAGGGAAGAAGTCTGAGAGCCAGAGGAAGAAATGGGCCAGAGTTTTCAATGCCTCAGTTCAGTCAGAGATGATTTTTTTGTTCCATACTAGAGTTAAAATTGGAAACTATTAGTGGAGGTCCCTTCTCTGTGTCCTAATATATCATTATAGCTTCATAAGATTGCATTTGGGGATTTTTAGATCCCCATAGATGCCTATAAAATGCCTATAAAATCCTAGTCACTTCTGCTGGGCTACTTTATGTATTTGGGATGGGGATGTAGTTTGGTAGTGGCGTGTGTGCTTAGCATGCTCAAAGGCCTGGGGTTCTAGTACCAGCCCTAAACACCACTGAGAAAAGCGAATCTTACACCTAAACCTTACCTGTGAATAAATCATAGTTGTGCTCTCAACTCTGAGGTACTGTGCATTCTAAGTATGATGACTCCTCAAAGGCACTGTCTCACTGTCTGTCTGCCTGTCTGTCTGTCTGTCTCTCTCCTTCTTCCTCCTCCTTCACTCTTCTCTTATACAATACATCCCAACCACAGCCTCCTCTCCCTCCCTTCCCTCCCCTCCCTCCCCTCCCTCCCCTCCCTCCCCTCCTCTCAGCACCCCCCTCCCCCGCTAGCTTTCTTTTTGAACACATTTCTCTTTTCATCTTTTTGGAGTTTGGATTTCCACTGAGTTAATTTATATCGTGTTTGTACATATCTATAACTCAAATGCAGTGTGTCAGACAATCAGGTGGGAAATTTAAGGGACTTTTGGCTGTTTAAATAGCCTGGTCACAATACCTGTTCTCTTATACTCTATACATCTTTTAAAATTTCTGCTCACAAAAGTGCCTTTTGGGGTGCTAATACTATACCCACTTAGGAGAATCACTGAAGATTTAGGAAAGGAAAAACATTACTGTACTTGACAGATTTGTAATTAAAACACCCCACCCCCTTTTCCCTTAAAAATAAAACAAAATAACAACAACAAAAACATTGATATTCAGACTGACATTCTGAGGTTAAAATGCACAGAAAATATACAGGCTTTTTCAGACTCCAAGAAGCTTAAGAGGAAGAGGTTAGAGCAGACCCTGACTTGTTCTTTATAATGACGGCAGAGCTGAGGGCTTGACCTATGACCGCTCCAAGTCCTTTTTTATTATATTTTGCTTTAGCTTGGGGAGCTCACATGCTGCATGAGCCATCGATTTTGGTGTTGAAAACATACACTGTGAACCAGAGCATTCATGGAGTCCATGCATGTGATTTGACAAGAGAAGAACCCTGGGCGCAGATGCGATGGACATTGTAGTTATCACGCTGCATCCTTGCTGTGCACAAGGGTTATGCAGATGGCATGCAAGACCACTTCCTTTTTGAGATGAAGATTCTTCATCTACTCACTGTGGTTCATGACGTCCCAAGATCCTCTGCTAACAAACTTTTCTCCCAGTCCTGGCATTTCACAGTCTGGAAAACTGACTCCTAGGGAGGTGACATGACATGCTATGTGCTACCTACATCCATGCTGCTCCATGGACCCCAAGGTCCCTGCTGCCCCTTCTTGCCACATGCTGTCATACTTCATACCTGGCATCTGTCCTCCCTAGCACAGGCCCACCTGGGACATCAGGGACGTTATTTGTTTTTCAGGTGTTTTTCACCTTCCTTCTCTCTTCCTCTACCATTTATGGGCAGTGGTATGGGAGTGGCGGTATCTCCATGCTTGTTCCTCTCAAGGAATCTGTTCATGTGTAGGATATTTCTTAAATTCACAGGACTTATGATTCATTTCAGCTTCTGGATTCCATGCTCATGCTTGTGGAGGGCAGAGGCCAGCCTGAATATACTGCTCTGCCCTCGTGTTTCCCTGTTTCTTACTCTGGGTCTTGTGCATCAGAGTTCAAGAAATATTCATTGAGGTTATTAAATTCCCTGGGCCCGACATTGCAATTCAGATGTTGGAGTGCATCCCCCCTCTAAGAAACAAACTATCTCCAGATTGTTTTGCCTTGAGAAATCACCCAACTATTTCTTTTTCTGTACATAGTTAATTTTATTATATATGAATTATAGCTCAATAAAAGAAGGCTATATGCCTTCAGCATTGTACATGGAAAATTGTCCTTTTCCCAGAAAAGTCCCTGCTGCCAGTAGCCAGATTCGACATTGAACTTGTAGCATCATTAATTAGGGTCATTTGTTCTGCTGTGAGCTGAAGAGAATGTACTAAAGCCTGCTTAGGGAAGAATTCATTCCTCCTCCTCTCTGGACTTTGTGGAGCATGCCTAGCGGATTCTCAGAGCCTGCAGGCTTCATACATATGTTCTAATGGGCTAATTGCTAAGGTGACATTTGTAAGTTAATCTCTGACTTGAGCTAAGTGGTTTCCCCTAATGGCTTGAATTCGGGAACACCCACTCTTGGCCACAGACTCTTGAGATGAGCCTAATGTAAATGGAGGGGACCAGCTCACCCTTCTTTGTTTTGAGATTCTCTGTTACCCAGGAGGATCAAGGGTACTCCTGCTCTTTGTTTTGTTTTGTACTTGTTTAGTATACTTACACATGTACCTCTGAATGTCTGCGGAGGTCAGAACTGGTGGGAAGTCCCCTTCTCTCTTTCTGCTTTGTGGGTTCCATGGATCAGACTTGGGTTGTAAGATTTGGTAGTAAGCAACTCTGCCTGCTGAGATATCCTAAAAGGAGACTCCACCTCTGCTTTTTAAGGAAAACTCCCCAGGGCTGTGATTCCCTGGAGCCTCAGCTCCAGGTCCATCTCTGAAGGCCCATTATATATAGTGAAAATCGGAGAAAAGGGGTATGTTTGATGTGACCACATTAGGAGGAGGAAACAAATAAAGAGACTTAGAGATAGACCACCCCTTCCTCCACAGTTCATCTTCAAAGTTCTGGTGTGAGGAGTGGGGTTAAATAGAAGGTACGAAGTACCCTCTTCCAATGTAGTCCTGCCCGTCATTGACCCATCAGTGTCCAGCTCCAATCTGTCCTGCAAGGAGTTCTGACAGGTTCTCAGAACTGTGTGCATTCTCTTTCCTGAGACAAGCTCCCAGTTTGGTTGGTACCAAGACCCCAGTCTTTCCCTTCTCCCAGTACAAGATTCCTGGGTAAATGCTAATTCCTTAAGGGTCCATTGTCTTAGTCGTCTGAGAAATGAAATGTGTCTTCGAATCTATCCTACCAGGGATGGTTATAATCCGGACAACTGGGATTAAAGTTCTGGGACATCTCTGCAGAGCCTCATCTTTTGACTCACTCTCCTGGGTTCAAACTGTTCTAGGAAGGGGCCAGTTTCTTGTGTCCCTGAACAAAGAACTGGACAGAGACACATAGATGGTAGCAAGCAGAATGAGAGAATTTACTAAGAAAGAACCCACTGCCGGGTGGTGGTGGTGGCACACGCCTTTAGTCCCAGCATTTAAGAGGCAGAGCCAGGCAGATCTCTGTGAGTTCAAGGCTAGCCTGGTCTACAGAGCGAGATCCAGGACAGGCACCAAAACTATACAGAGAATCCCTGTCTTTAAAAACCAAAAAAGAAAAAGGCAGCAAAAACTAAAAAAAAAAAAAAAAAAAAAAAAAAGGAAAGAAAGAATCCACTATCCACTTCAAGGGAGGAAGTGGGTTAGGTCAAAGAGAGTTCATAACATAAACAGCCATGCTCTGTAAAAGATTTGAGCTTTCATATCATACAATACAGGTGCTTGGGATCATTTGCACATTGGCTTTTCTGTATATGTTCTATTATGTGTAGTTTTACATATAACCTCATGTGTCTAAGGTCTCATTGGCATCTTAAGTCTCCACCCAAGACTGGGCTGTTGAATATTCAAATGGATCACCTTCAGACCACTGGCATACCTTACCTTTGCACCTGTTTGTTGGCCTCACCAAATTTCCTCTCAGCCTTCCCCTTTGCCAGTTTGTTCTTTTTATATGCTAATTTTGCAGTCTTTGCTCTATAGCTTTCTAGCCCTCCCTCTGTGCCCTATCTGCCTGCCTCAACTTCACTGAATTTGCCTTTCCCTCAGAGCTTCAGTAACTGAGGAGAATGTGCTATGTTTAGCCATACTGTTTCTCTTTTTTATGACATTTCCCAGCCCCCAGGCATTTGAATGATCTTTATGGCCTGCTGGGGTTTCCATCCAGGAAGACGCCTGCCAATCTTTCTTGCATTCATCTCTGTGTCTAGACTCCTCATGATAAAGAGGTGTGTGTGTGTGTGTGTGTGTGTGTGTGTGTGTGTGTGTGTGTGTGTATGTGTGTGTGTGTGTGTGTTCCTGGCGTTCTTTGGTGCAAACACTAGTCATGTTTCATTTCAGGTTTGGAAAACAGATGACTCACATTCCATTGTTCCAATGACACCTATCAAGTTGCTTTCCTTTCCTTTCTTTTTTTAAATGGATCTGGCACTCTGGGAATAGACTCTGTGTTTGGTATTGTAACTGGAATTTTTTAATGGTGTAAGTCTGGACTCTAGAAGCCCCAAGAAGGCAAGCTTAGCCATCTTCCCCACTTAAAGTCACAAGCAATACTGAACAGCAGAGGAAGGAAATTTACTCAATGTGGCCAGGTTGGAAAGAGACATGGATAAAATGGTCCAGTTGACCCCATGTCTGTCTTAGTGATATGGATGTGAGGTTTAGGCTTAGGGGCAAAAGATGTTCAGTCCTGGTCAAAAGATGGACTTCATGTCACTGCTCCATCTTTGTATCAGCTCCTGTCCTGCAAGGCAGACCTACAAAGTGGTCTGATGAGACCCCGATCCATTCAGTCACTGTCCCCGCTATTGCCTTTGGGACCTATGTGCTTTCAGCAAAATGATTACCCATGTGTGTTCTAGGACTCAGCTTCATCCTCATGGATAATTGGGGAGGGGAAGGGGCGTCTGTCTTGACAGTACTAGCTTCTCCTGGAATTTGAGGTGACTCGAGACAAAAGGTTAAGGCCAAATAATTTACCTCTGTACATTCAGCCAAAGCATGCACACAAAGTGGAAGTGCCAGGCTCTCATCTCGCTTTCCATTTCCCTGCAGATCTAAGGAAGGCATGAGTGCTTTACACTAAAAGTGGTTTCTATGGGTGTTCGAAGTTAGTCTGAGAGCAGAGCCTTGAGTACTGTCCAAGGTAGTGAGATGAGTACCGCTATAGAGGAGTTGGATGAACTATACAGACTCTGTTCACAGCTCGCAGAACGTGTGTCATGCCAGGCAAAGAGCAAAGGCTCTCTTAGGTCATACTACTGACCACATACAGGCCCTTGAATGGGAATGGCTGGTCATTTTAAAAATTATCCTGTGACTTAGCTGCTGGAGAGCACTTCCATTTTGCTGTCTGCCAAGGAGGGTATTGTGATTTATTTCATGCCATATTTCCCTATCCCGTGGACTTCCATCCTCCTTATCAATGGGACAATAGAAGCATGCAGAAGGATCTTCAGTGGCTCTGTGTTATCCTGGAGCAATATGAGAGTAGCCCTAAATTGTGTAAAGAACTGCTGCTTAGAGAACAAAGAGAGACTAAGACAAGAACCCATGACGTACCTACTCTCCTCTCAGTCCTCCTCTATCACTTGATTGACAACATGCCTTCAGTAGCTTTAGCCTACATTCTCTGCACATCCCCGGGTCAATCGACTACAATGATGTGACCACATAGGACTTGGTTAGCATTCTGTGCTGTGCATGATGTGTGTGTATGGGCATGCACACCACAGCACAGACTCAGAGGTGAGAGGAGAGCTTTGTGGAATGGATTCCCTTTGTCTACTTTCAGTGGGTTTTCTAGGCTTGCTCTGGGGCAAGTGTCTTTACTCCCTGGGCACTTTTTTCTCCTAAAAAAAAAAAGATAGTTGTTTGTTAGAAAGCTGGAGAGAGTGGGCAAGCTGTGCCTTCTGTTCAGGTGGCTCCGAGGGAAGCCAAGTAACAAGTCTCTGAGGTTCTCAAGCTCATATTTTCATGGCCATGTTTCTGCATGACCCAAGGCTAGGCTGACAGGGCAATCAAGCCTCACACAATAGCAAGACACTTTATTTATTTATTTATTTATTTATTTACTTGTTTGTTTATTTATTTACTTATTTATTTAGCTAGTTAGTTAGTAAGTAAGTATAAAGTTTACACGCACAGTTCACCTTCCTACTGAGAAGCACTGTTATTTATGTTTTTGCATGTAGACAGGTGATAGTGGCTCCCGGTGGGTGGAATAGTCTGGATTCCCCAGTCTGTCTGAGAGAAAGCCTCTGGCAGGACACAGAATCGAAGCCTAGGTCCAGTCATCAGAATTGATGTTGGGGGTCCTGTCTCTCCCATGTTTCTGTTTCTCTTACCCTCTTTGAGAGCCCTGCTGTTTGAGTTTTAAGAGGACAACAGGGTATATTCCAGACTCTTGTCATTGGCTGATTTGCTTAAATAAGTGACACATTATTCCCAAGTGGAGGCTGCTGGGACAAATTAGTGTCAGTTACTTGGGCCATCCTGATGCTGGGAAAACATGCTTTCCCCGGAGGGCTGAGACTAACTTCTCACAGAAGGAGGTGCCATTTGCAAGGACTTGTGCTTTTCCTCTCATATAGCCTTTGGTGACACAGGATTGTCTAGGGAGCCCTGGTGACGCCTAACCTTCATACACACATGGAGCTAAATGGACAGGGATCTGTGCTCAGTTGTCTGCTTACGAATGACAAGTGCCCTCCCCTCTGTTAGGACCATGCCCCTTCCCTTTGCGGCTTTCTGAGAATGAGGTCAGGGCCACCATCTAACTGCTCAGAAAGAGCAGCGCAGCTCCAAATTAATCTGATGCTATTTCTTGTTGGACGAAAAGCAGAGGCCTGCTCATGTTTGTTTCCTGTATACCTTTGCAAACAGGCTGTGAATGAATGCATGTGATGAGGTAAAACATGGGCAGGCCAGCCAAGAGTGAATCCATTGGTAGCTGGTGGTTGCAGATAGTTTGTGGGAGCTGCTGTGCAGGCCATGGGAGCTTTGATTTGAAAAGCAAAGCGGGAGAGAGAAATAGACCCAGTTGTATAGTACTCTAATCACTTCTTTTCAGAAAGAAATGCTAGCAATTGTTGGGAACACTGTGTGTTCCTTGTATTGGGCCCAGCTATTTTCCACACTGTGTAGCCAGCTGGTTATCTGTCTCCTGTGGTTCCATGTGGGTTTTTGCAGTGTTTTAAATGAGTATTACATGCATGTTGCATTATCAACCACATTAGCATATACAGAAAAACACAGGCCCATGTGATTCCCTCTTACACACACACACACACACACACACACACACACACACACACACATACACACGAGAGAGAGAGAGAGAGAGAGAGAGAGAGAGAGAGAGAGAGACAGAGAGAGAGACAGAGAGAGAGACAGAGAGAAAGACAAAGACAGACAGACAGACAGACAGACATGCACCACAGCCTGATCATGCCTAGTCTTTGCAAAAATTGGAGTTAGCTTCTGTCCATCATCTCATGCCAGCCAGCTTTTTACATGTGGATCTTGGGGAGACTGGCATTTCTAAGGATCTTCTCTGAAGTCTCTTTAAGATTTGAGTATATCTAAAGGGCAGGGTTTGAGTATCAGGCAGGCATTGTGTGTGGTGATGATGTTTCATTTCTGATCTCAGCCTTAATTGTTGGCTGTTAGCATCTGTTTTACTGGGGCCATCTTTTATTTGCAGTAATTGTCTCCTCTGTGGAAGATGAAATAAACACATTGGAACATTGAGTGAAGGACAGAGTGTCAGCAGCAGCCTAATCTCCTTCATGTCCATTCTGTGGACTTTTATGTGGCAGGTGCATGTTGAAGGAGATGCCAGAGCTGTCTTTTATATTCATTGTGATTGATTTTGAGTGAGTGCAAAACAGCCTAGAGATTGTCATATAACTAACTGGTCGGATATATGACCTAATTGGCTTTTGTGCACTTAAATGGTTTCCCTAAATACTTGAGAAATCTTGCAAGCACATACATTATTGAGAAAATGTGTATCTATATAGAAGTATGTATTTGTATACATATAACTACTTATCTATACACACACTCAAAGGGACATCTGTAGTAGCAAATGTGTGCTTTTCAAATGGATATTTCTTATATAGAGACAGAAAGCAGATTAGTGACTGTCTGGGACTAGAGGATAGAACAGGGATTATTAATTTCATAAGCAAGAAAGATCTTATTGAGATGATAAAAATGTTCTGAAACTGGATCACAGT
The DNA here is from genome assembly GCF_903995425.1 of Onychomys torridus. Lineage (NCBI taxonomy): Eukaryota > Metazoa > Chordata > Mammalia > Rodentia > Cricetidae > Onychomys > Onychomys torridus. The sequence continues at coordinate 31,547,720 of NC_050451.1, forward strand.
GGTGTCACATAGGTTGGTAAATTTTCCAAAAGTCATTGAGGAATTATATGCTCAAAATGGATGTATTTTATGGCTCAACAAAGCTGTTAGAAATGATCATTCCCTTTAAGTCCTGTGGTAGATAGAGGATGAAAGACTATCGCCTCCCAAGTCTTTGTACTTGCTCATTCCCCTTGAAGTTTATTGACTTCAATTGTAGAGAAGCTGGTCCTTGAGGTGACATGGCCAGTTGAAAAAAGAAATCCAAGGACATGACATGGAAAAGTCTGCCCTGGCCCCTATTGGCAAGGAGCAAGATTGCTCCCACTCTGAGTGAAGAGCCATCATCTGGATTGTCACAGGGCAGTGAGCACAGGATACATGGAAGCAGGTCCCTGGAGGTAGACTTGTTGCTGCCAATCAGAAATGCAAATGTTCTGGTCTCAGCCCTTGAGTAATGGAATGTTTATCTTCTTTTGCAGGTTGTGTTAGTCTTCGCTCTCAGTATTGGTGCCCTTGTAATATACTTCATAGACTCATCAAAGTGAGTATGCATATATCTTGTCTTGCCCATTTTTCTAGGGCAATTGTGACCCCTTACATTGATGTGCTTACTTAACACTAGCCTTTGCAAGAGTCTCCTGAGTGCTGAAGGCTTGGAGGAAGGCAAGGCTGCTCTGTGCTGCATTTCTGAATGGAGAAACAATTCTCTCAGAAGGAAGGCTGTGTGGATTCTCTTGGTATGGGAGGGAGAGGCACTTGGGGAACCAAGCCTTGTTGGGTATTTATTTTGTAAGGGGCTGTTTCCTGATGGAGTATTTGTACTGAAGATGCCAAGAAGTTAAGAATGTTGTAATGGGAATGTGCATCCTCTGGGAGGGGTGACAGAGTCCAAGAGATGAGTTTGAGCCATTCTGGCCATGGTCATCAGATCTTTTTATCATCCAGGATTAGGTCATATTGGAGAATAGATTAGAAAACCCCATTCTAGAATTTAACCTATCAACAGACTATGTAGCTGAAGCAATGGTCACTGTGTATCTTCACTTACAGAAGTAAGGAAATGGGACGAGGCTGTTCATGAGGACTCCCAGATGTAGAGGCCTATGGCTATCTGAGAACTTGTGGAGAGCAGTGCTCATGCAAACCCTTTGACTGGCAGTTTAGTGGTCTGGTGGTACAGGGTAAGCATGGTTCAGAGATGGTGAAGACCTGCTAGGAAGCTGAAGGACCAGTTACCATGGCTACCCTTAAATGCTGTGGGTACCACTACTGGTTATATCACTCGTTCCAGCTATCCTACTGCAATCTCAAAGATGACAGCATCTGAAGCACACAGTTCTGGGGATGGATTTGCTTTTCTGTTGGGACACAAACTTGACAGCTCTAGGCAAGGAAAAGAGCTCTGAGCTTGCCGTCCTCATTGTCTACTTTGAGAATGGTTTGCCTTCCTCTAATACTAAACCTGGGTGGATCCTACACTTTGATCCTAGGATACCTGCCTTGTGTTTCTCTTGGGTCAGATTTAGCTATGCCTCAATTCTGAGCTTAATGCACTTTTTCCTATGGTATGGTGGCAATTTCATGCATACCTAAATTCTGCGTTTCCTAGAGCTATCTGGTTACCAGCCAGGGGATTTTGTGCATTTGGCTCTGGAGGCCAAACTGTCACATCATGGAAAATAAAACAAACATGTCTACTCATCCATGTCTGGAATCTGCCAAGCACGAGGCCTTTAGAAGTCAGTCAGCCCACCTCAGACACAAGGCTTCACCCTCACCCATCTTGAGCCATGAGTCCTTTAGACATCCTCAGGGGACAAGATTGTATATGTTCTATTCATCTGAAATCCCCATTCAAGAAAAAGAAGAGTATAATTTAGTCTGGAAGACTCCAGTTGTCTTGTGTGTGAAGGTAAGGCCTCTTTCCATATTTATTCAGACATTCTGGACCACATTTGAAGTGAACTGGGACTCTCAAGCCATTGGTCATCTCTCTCCAATCTCTCTCCAGGGGTCATGGCGTACATACCCTATCAACGCCTGTACTGGGGCTTAGGAAAGAGGTTCAGATATGTAATCTGTGTGCCCCAGAAAGAGCACACACTTACGTGAAGGTGAGTGTAGCTATCTGCTGAAAGGACAGATGCCTCCGACATGCTTCCCTTTCCTTTGCCTCCCTTTCTGCCCCTTTGTATGTTATGGAAATAAAATGTTGCTGGCAGATGGATTTGGATGGTGTCTTTTTTAAAAAATATTGTCTAATAGGAGGCAATCTTAGGCTTTATAGAGTCTGGTAGAGGACGGCAAAGCATGCTGTTCGCCTAAGTTGATACTCTTCACTGGTGCCTCGCCAGCCTCTAGTCCTTTGGGGTTGGTTGTGACTCTGCTAAGCCTTGCTGAAGCTGATTCTGTGTCCTTTAGGGTCATGCAAGAGTCTGTACCAAGGCTTACCTTCAGTTCAAATTCACTTTTCCCAGAAAAAAAATGCCAGTAATCTTAAATATGAGACTGTCTTCATTCTCCATGGGGGCTGGCCAAGACTTAGCATGACGTCAGCCTTTCCTCCTTCCTAAACTAAGCAAACTGTGTGGTTTGTTAATACAGACTTTGTTTAGCAGAATACCTGTTGCTACATATGTAATTCTACTTTTCAGCTCTACCTCTCCATCTGGCTCTGAGACCATAGCCTAAGACTCCAACTTGTAGAGAAGCCAATAAGCAGTCTACACAGAGAATCCATCTTTTCAGGCAGATCCATCAGGCACTATCAGTTTAAGAAGACAAATTAAAGTAAAATCTATAGTGTTACCCTTATGATAAGTCTAGAGACATGGTTCTCAATCTGTGGGTCATGATCCCTTTGGAATCAAATAATCCACTCACAAGGGTTGCCTAAGACTATCTGCATATTAGATGTTTACATTATGATTCATAGCAGTGGCAAAAATAGTTATGGGTTAGCAATGAAACTTTATGGTTGTAGTCACCACAACACAAGGAACTATATTAAAAGGGTTGCAGCATTAGGAAGGTTGAGAACCACTGGTCTAGAGGGTCATGTTCAGAACACCAAGTACAATCCATTAATCAAGTTGTAATCAAGTTTAGTGAATGAGATGAGATGAAACTCTGTCGACATATAAATTTACAAGTGGAATGAACAACTACTGACTTAATAAAAATGACTTGGCTGACCATCTTGGAAAGAAGTTTAAATTTCTCTGAAAAATTATACCAAGGCATTGCCCTGGGGAAAAATGCTTGGTATTCTTGAGGTGAATTTGTATTAGTGTTAACCAATAAATAAATCAAGAGTCATGCTCTCTGGACTGCAATGGTTGCAGAATTGATTACACTTAGCTGTAGCTGTCTTCACCCACTTGGTAGATTGGAATTCTCCCAGTTACAGAAAATTAAGATGCAAAACTTTTCACACCTGGCCCTTTAAAAAGTGCAGAGAGGGATTGTGGAGATGACCCAGTGGGTAAGAGCATCTTCTGAGCAAGCATGAAAACCTGAGCTCATGGTTCCAAAACATTCCTGAAAGGCTGGACATGGTCCTGTGTGCCTGTAACTCAGAGCATTAGGGGGCAGAGACAGGAGGATCACAGGGGCTTGCTCCCCTGCCATCTTAGCTCTGGACTTGGTGAGAGACCCTGCTTTACAGGAATAAGTTGGAGGGTGGCAAAGCAGGACACCTGACTCTCTCTTCTCATCTCTGCTTGCATGTGTGCCACATGTGCATATTGCCACACAGGTAGAAAACATTTAAAAGATTTAACAAGAAAACTGCAAAGGATGCAGATGAACATACGAAACAGGTCTCAGGGATGGACATGGCCAGCCGTTTTCAGAGGGGCTGAGCTAGACTGTGCATATGGGGAAGCAGAGTGGATGCTTATTCTGCCTCAACAAGTTAGCTGAAAGGCAACTCAGTTAAGGTTAACACTGTAATTGGCAGGTGTAATTGTAATGGTAATTGGCTATCTTCCTCACCTTTCAAAATTTACTTGATTGCAGTATTTCCACACATCTTCGCTCAAATTTCAGTCCTTAGTTCAAGACAGACAGATCCCCGAGTGGGTGTTTTCAGTGATGTGTTTGAGAATTCCTGCTTTAGATCTCCATTTTCCTCATGTGATCTCTATGGGAATCGTCATTTGGATTATTTGCAATGATCACTGTCTAGCTAAGAAATATTGTCCTGAAGCTAACAGATGAAGAGAATCACATTAAAAATGGGTTCAGATGGTGCTCCATCATCCCAATGGAAGACACTGGAAATATTTAAACAAAGAGGGTGTTATTGCAAGTCTTGGTTAGGATGGATGGATGGAATGTCCATGCCTTCATCAGACCTGCAGTTGCATCCTTGCAAGGTCCATGTTCTCCAAATTCCCCACCTCCTAACTCTAGCCTCTCCCTCACGAGTCTGCATGTACCCTTTCTCCTATGCACCCTGATTTCTATAAAGCAAAGACTTTTAAAGATGTATACTCAGGGGCCAGAGAAATGTCTTGGCTGGCAAAAGGCATCTGCTACATAAGCCTGACAACTGGAATTTAATCCCTGGACGCCATATTAGAAAGGTGAATGTGATGATGTAGTTCTGTAAAACTAGAACTCTTGTGGTGAGATGAGGGGTAGAGACAAAGAGAATCTTCTAGAAGTACATGGGCCAATTGGCCCTGAGTATACAGCACAGTACCAGACAGGAGAAACTCAGCCTCAACATAATGGAAGGTGAGAACATGTTCCTGAGAGGTTTCTCCTGACCCCCACACCTCTACTGTGGCACATATATGTCCATACTTACACATCATACAAAAACATATATGCACACACAAATAATTTTTTTAAATTGTACAGCTAAGTCAGATGTGTCCCTCACTGCCCTATGAGTATTAATGTCACTGTTGCTTGTTCACTCCTCTCCTTGTCACCAGACAGGGGTGGGGAGACCTCATAATGTCATCCTGAGGGGAAGGAGCCATGGAGGGCAGAAGGCAGCAGTCTCTACTGCTTCCACAGTTTTAAGCGAAAGTTAAGAAACAGCAGCTCTCAGAGCTCTGTGCATTTGCATTTTTTCCAGTGGCATTCTGGGAAAGGATGACTCACATGTGGGGAGATAGTTATTCCTTTGATTCATGCTTAAATGTTGCTCCTTCTTATGCTTCAGTTGCATGGATTATGAATATTTAATGCTGCACATACTGGAAAGGAAGGTCAGGTTCTGCTCACTGGCGACTTCAAAGCAGCCTCAGTTCTGAAAGGCATACCACCTGCTGTTAGCAGAGTGAGGCAGAAAGGTTATGCATTGTTAAAATCTTCCTTAATGACTGGAGCCGCACCAAAATGGCCAGTGCACAGTTGGGGATGCCTGCCGGCTTTGCCAGCTTTTGCTCTTGGCTTCTGGTTTAATCCCTGCTATTTGAGTGAGATGGACATGAGGAGGGGAGGGCACAGGTTTTGTAGTGCATCCTATCCAAGTGCTCTGTTGCCAGAGAATGGCCTCTTCTCGGTCTTCAGTCATCTCACTTATTTGTTCACTTTATATTCATTCAGTAAGTCATTCATTCACTCACTTTCACAGCTGCAGTGTGAAAGCCTTAAATACTTTCCAGGTAGTCACAGTGCTTATGGTTAGGCTTGGTTACAGATAATTATATGTAAATTCATACAAAAATATGTAAATACAGATACTTCAGCCCAACCTGTTAGTTATTTTACAGTTTTACCTGCCACTGTCTATCATATATATCCTGATCTCTTCTCTGTCATCTGATAAATTTCCTTTCTAAAGGGAAGAATCAGGGGGTTGGGAGATGGCTCAGTGAGTAAAATGCTGGCCACAAAAGCATGAGGTCCTGAGTTCAGATCACCAGCACCAATCTAAAACTGAGTGAGTACCATGTGTATGTAGACTCAGTGTTAAGGGGTGAGAGAGTGGGTCTGTCGCTCCCCTAGCCATATCTGTGAGTCCCAGGTTTAATGACTAATTCTATCTCATAAAGTAAGAAAAGCAACCGAGGAACATACCTTATTTCAATCTGTGGTCCCCACATTCATGTCACACATGTGCACGCCACACATGTGCATGCATACACCCACTCAGATATATGCATGTTAATCTCTCTCTCTCCCTTTCTCTCCCTTTCTCTCTCTCTCTCTCTCTCTCTCTCTCTCTCTCTCTCTCTCTCTCTCTCTCTCACACACACACACACACTTGAAAAATAACAAAATACTGGAGAGAATTTGGACCTTCATTGTTGTACTGTTTGTGAATTAGAGTGCTAAGCACATCACATGTAATTTCTATGACTTATTCTAACACCCTAGGTGGATGGAGTTTTATCATTCTCACTTTACTGATTAGAAATCTGGAACTCCAAAACTTGCTTCAAGCCACATAGCTAACAAGCAGTGGGGCCAGGATGTCATCCTAAAGCCCCACCAACTCCCCCCACCCTCCTGTTGCTTGCAAGTGTTAAAGAGTGAACATCCAGATTGGAGTTAGAGAAACAACATGGTGCAGATGTTGTAAGGGATGGGAGCTGCTTCATCTTGCTTAGCCCAGTCCTCTGCCTTCTTCCTTTTGCCTTCGATATCCCCATTCTCATCCTGAGAGCCAAGTCTACAGCGGAGAGTACTTGGGAGAACCCTGTCACCAGCCATCCCTCTACAATTGCTATGGTCACAGGGAAGATGATGGCTGTTTCTCAAGGTTCCTCATACCCAGAGGAATCCTTCCAAGGAAGGATTCTCACCCCCTCATGCACCTACATTGCTGTGCATATTGTTTGGTACTCTGGTTGAATACATCCTTTCATTCTTTGCAGAGTTACAGGGTTTACTCTTTTACAGTTTTACATTATGTTGCATGAGACTCACATATATAGAAAGTTAGTATTATTAAACTAGTAGAGTATAAAGAGTTGGTCCCCCAAAAGTTTTGTAGGGAGGTCTTAAGATGGTTTAAATAGCCTTCTTCCTTCATTACTTTTGTTCGGAATCATCATGCACAGGTGTTGACTTGGTGCTTCCAAAGTGCCCAACCTCTTGACCAACTGCTTGGCAGGAAGGAATGTGGGGACAGCCATGAGTTTCCTTGTTAAATGCAAGAGTGATCAATAGCTTTTCCTCTCACCATTATGTATCCTTTCAACATGACCAGCTGGGTAGCTAGAGCATAAGGAGGAAGTGCCTAGGCATATCTTAATTTTCCTTTCTTTAATGGAGCAGAGTCATTCTCGGTAGTGTTCAGGATAATTAGCTCCTGCATTTCACCTTCTTGCTCTATTTGAGAAGGCACGGCATTCACTTAACCTTTGTTGGAGAAGTCAACACAAATCACCATGCTTGCAAAGCATCTCTTCTCTTTTTAAAAATACTCCACCCCCCACAATTTTCACCATCCCTCAGTGACATTTTTATTGCCAGGCTTTGGTTTGGGAAATTATGGGTAGGGAAAGTTCAAGGGCAGGGTGTTCAGAACAGCGTTGCACATCTGTGAGGGGGAACACAACAGGAGAGCCAGCAGCTGTTGAAAGAATAGAGTGTCAGATGGTGGAGGAGCTGTGGCTCTGAGAGATGAGGAAGAGAGGCCACCTTTAGGGTAGATGCCTTAAATAGCTCCCAGTGAGAGTCTTCCTTCCCTTCCAGAATTTAGCCTCTCATGGCACTTTCAAATTCTGTGGTGGTTTGACTTCTGTGGTGTGTAAGGAGTGATGAACCAACCTTTCTACATCAAGTTTTTCATGTTGCCAGTATTTCATTCATGGGGATAAACTTGGGGGCAAAGAAAGGTAGAGTACACAGATGGATGGAGACACCTTCATAACATGTTTGCTTCCACATGGGTGGATTTAGAGCACAGGGTCTCTTTGATTATATAACAGTGGGTTGAGTTTGTTTCTCAAGGGTTCCTCCTTCCACCTTCCATAGTGTTGAGGCAGTCTGTGTATCCCCAGTCATCCCTCACTGTGCAAGTGGGCCCATGGGAACCATGTGAGATGGCATCTGCAGATGTCAAGAGAATGAGCAGACCTCGGGCAGTTTATTCAAAACTACAAGGGACTCTGTTAGGAGTGGGAGAAATGAATGAGATAGACCTATCAGGACTTATAGCAAAGACAAGTTGGGAATAGAGTTAGCTCACTGTATATGAAGAGTCAACCAACTATGGATTGAAAGCAGTGTGAAAGGGGGACCCCATTTTTATAGAACATACACAAACATTTTGCTTATCATTATTCCCTATAAAACAACTACTACTAATAAAAATTGACATGGTATTAAATATTCTATATAATCTAGAGATGATGTAAAGTATATGGAAAGATGTATCTAAGTTACATGCAAATGTCCCATTGTTTCAAACAAGCAACTTGAAGGTGCATGGATTTTGGTATTCATGGGGACTCCTTAATCCAGTTCTTCATACAAGGAACATATGATGTCTCATCTTAAAAGTCACCTGGTACCTGTACCTTAGCATGCTGTCTTTTAATCAGGGATAAGCCTGGTAGAAAGTTAGGTGGAGAAGAAGCAGAGGGATGGAGACAAGTTCTTTACATGTTTTTACTTCCATGTGGGTAGACTTAGGGGACAAGGTCTATTCAGTTTTCTAACATTAGATTTAGTTTTTTTGTCTCTCCAAGTTTCTCCTTCTACCTTCCAGAGGTGACTAGAGGTTAAGTAACCTGCTCAAGGCAGGGAGAGTGCTACAGTCTGAACACTCAAGCCCCTTTCTCCCTATCTTTTGGGTCCTTCCTAAAAAAATTTAAGTCGTGAGCAAAGATGTCTCATGATTTGCTGCCTACTGAAAAGCAAAGCATATTGACTTTTTGTGCCAACTCTAGACTTGGACCTTCATCACCGTGCCGACTTCAGGCCAGGAGAAAGCAGAGGTAATCCCAGGTGGAAAATATTCAACCCAGACACAAGAACACTGGGGACCAGTTTGTTTTGCTTTCCCCCATTTCAAAGTCATGGAGACATAAACGTTCGGCTGTGTTGTGGAAAGTTGACAAGGCTGGGTCTGTTGGCTTTGCCTGTTTGCCATTTGCAAGGCATTACTTTTGAGAACACTGTGCCCAACGGCTAGTTTGTATTCCCTGTAAAAATGCTATCTCCTAACTATGCTTATAAATCCACAGTTACTTCACCCTTTGAGATCAGAATGAGTGTGTTCTGCCCTTCTCCCCACTCTCCAGAATGTAAAAGGAGTGCTGTGGGATGACCTGGCACCCTCCCAACCCTTTGGCGACTGCTTAAGAGACTATTTGGACTGAGGACAGATAAAGGAGCACATCCCCCTTTAGGCTCCAGACTTACCCATGTCTTCTGTAATTAACTTGAGTTTCTGGCACAAGCTTCTGGGTCTTCTCCCCAAGTTCTATCTTGGCCCTAGTGCTGTCCCCAAAGTCACAGCAGACTACATTCAAAGATAGCTGAAGGCCAAGGCCAGCTGCAGAAAAACACTGGCTCAGATTGTTGTAATCCAACCAGAAGGCCAGTGCTCATGACAGCATGGCCAGGGTGGCACTAGGTGGCAGCAGCTGTTACAGCTTCCTCTTGGAGTGTCTGAGCTGCACAACATGTGACCTCTCTCTTTTACCCCTTGTCCTATGTCCTGACAGCATGATAAATTGTCACTTTGGAAAGACCCTGACCAAGGATGAGTCATTTGTGATTTAAAAATAGAATCTTTGGCAGTAAGAATGACCTTGGGACTTTTTAATGCATATGTCACTGTTGAAAAGATTGAGGAGGTAGGCCTGTGTGTGTTTGTGTATACTCATGCACTTGTGCACATATTAGGACAAATATTGTGTAAATCTAGTGGAAGAGGAGTAGAGCATGGGAGCACTGGCCCCCAGACTCATCACAGTACCAGACAGACTGGGATCTATGAACCTGTGATCTTAAACATATACACCAATCAATCTATTGAGTGCCAACCATATTTGGCATTGGGAAATTTTGAATACATGGGTAAGTCCATGTCTTTCTCATCATGATATTTAAATTGTATGTATGGATTAGGCAGTCCAGGATTCAAAATGATCAAAACAAACTAACAAAGAGATTTTACCAGGTAATACATTCTCAACTACTACTCCACTAACACTAACTACCAAAAGCTAATGAGCTGAAAGACCACTCCTTACAATGGGATGTTTGACTGTCAGGGAGATTTTGACTGAGGGGACAGAAGCTCCTCCAATAATCCCTAAGAGGAGACTCTAACTATGGTCTGCACATTGGCCTCATGATTTTTATTATCAGTAAATGAAGCAAAACCCTGTCTTGAATTCAGCCTCTAAGAGCAGTGGTTGAGAAGGCTTTATCTAGGCAATGGTGTTGCATGGCAGTAATCCCAGTCCTTGGAAGGTAGAGGCAAGAGTTCAAGACTAGCCTCAGCTACACAGTGAGTTCTAGAACAGCCTAGGTTACATGAGACTTTCTCAAAAAACAGAAGAGGACTGATAAGGTGGCTCAGCAGGTAAAGATGCTTGCCACCGAGCTTGATGACCTTAATTTGATTCCCAGGATGTACATAGTGGAAAGAGAGAAACAACTCCCACAAGTTGTCCTCTGACCTCCACATCCATACCATGGCATTTGTTCAATTATTTGTCCAATGTCTTCTAGTGATTCTCTTGGACTCTATCTTTTAGAGTCCCCTTTTACATAAAGAATATAAAAGTTACATTTTATAGTTACTTTGATATAAGTCAGTAAGTATAATCAATCTGAGATGTATTAATTATCAGTATTTTAATTACTTATTACTTGGTGTTGTTTCTTCTATCTGGTTTTAAGGAAATGACTATTAGGATGTACTATTGGTCTCTAGAAGTATGTGCCCACCATGCCTGATAGAAAATTTGGCTGTGTTTTCTCCACCTTGTCCTTCCCACCCTTCTAGAAGTTTCCATGGTTAAGCAAACATTCTCTGAGACAGATGTCCTATATCATACTCATTCCAATGTCTATAGTTATTACAGATGAGATAAAACAAGAGTTCTGGTTCCAGCTTTGTCTTGTGACTTGACTTTATAGCATACTGAGTGCAGCAACCCAACATTCAAAATCAGTGGCTTGGTGTATGCCTCAAAAATTTAAGAAAACACAATAATCCTGTTTCTCTGCTGATTTTTGGCAAATGTGTGCTTTTCAATCTTTGTAAATGAATCTTCCTAGATTAAGAGATGTCTTCCTCACCCCCCCCCCATTGCAATAAAATACCCTAGAAAAAGCTACTCAAGGGTTTATTTCAGCTCACAGTTTCGTCCATCATGGCTGGGAGGCAGCAGGAGCTTGAAGTAGTTGATCACATCACATCCATAATGAAGGAGTAGAGAGCTGTGGATGAAAGGGCTCGCCTTCTTTTTCCATTTTCTTGGTGTCCAAGCAAAGGAACGGTCCCACTTTCTACTTCAATTAACTTAATCTAAATAATGCTTGGCACCATTCCCAGAGGTGATTCTAGTCCTCATCAAGTTGACAATAGAGATTAATCATCATACAAAGTCTATGCTGTCATGAGATGTCTTCATTAGATGTTTTCAAGCTATATAAACCATTATTAGGAGCTGTTAGAAATGGGTGTGGTAGCTCTGGTGAGGAATATGAGGTGTCGGAATTTGGGGAGTCTCCTAAAGTAGATCTAACTGCTGCTGATTGTTCCCCAAAGCAGAAATAGACTCGTGTGGTCAGATCTTGTGCTGCTTCAAAGGGAAGAGAGAAAGCTGGCCTTACAAATTGTATCTCCAATTTAAAATTACTGGCATCTACCATAAAACTTTCAAAGTGCCCAGAAAGCCAAGCAAAACACCTCTGCAGGCCAGATTTTTTTTTCAGTCTCTACTCCAAACTCTCTTTCTCTTCTTGAATTAGCTCAGCTCCAGGGGTGCCAGGAAATATTCTTAACTATTGCTCTTGCATCCCTCCAAAAAGGGCCCCTTCTCCCTCCAAGGTGGAGAAACTTTGGTTTGTATGTGCCCTGGGGTTATTTCTCACAAAACACACTTTCAAACACTGCTTAATTGAATTCTCAATTTTCCCTAAGCAAGTACTGTATGCCACAGTAATAAATCAGCCACGACTTACTGTAAAGCCCCAAAGCTACGTCATCTCTGAAAATAACGTCTTTAGAACCCCATAAACATACTCCTCTGTTTGTTTAAGGACTGCAAGAGCTTTTTAAACATAGTTGCTAAGTCACAAGGGAGTATTTTTCCAGGACATAAATGGAAGTGAGCACAACCCCCTTCAATTGTCAAATTCTTTATGAGAAGCCCAAATCTGTCCATTCTGCTAGTGGATTATCTTGACCAGAACAGACTCAATCATACTAAATATGTAAGTGTCAATGATTATTGGAGACTTTTCTGACTTATTTTGCTAAATGGCCACTTAATTCCTAACAAAATAGATAGAAAGTACAGATTGGCATAGATAAATCCTGACCACAGTATTCATCAGCCTAATGTTTCCTGGTAACTCTTAAGTGTCGTCCCTTCAAAAGCAGTGGACGTGTGTCTGGGCCTGTCTCCCCGGATCGCTGTGCAGGCTGCACTTAGTCACTGAGCTTTTGGGTTTTGCCTGGAAACTTGGCACTTTGGGTTAGCGTAGCAACGGGCTTTGTTTGAGCATGGAGCCCAGAACTCAGATATTTCAGAACTAGGAAAAAGATGATCATCCTATGCCACCTCTGATTTCCACAGAGCTGTTTCATCAGCTTAGTTTCTGCATGGAAAATTCCCAAGCTTCCATTCACCTGTCATCACACACAGGAAGAAACTGTAAGCAGGACATAAGACATCTAGTGTTGGGATCCAACTCCCCCTTCATGAGAACACCCTGTCATGTGTTCTAAGCCCATACCATGATGGAACAATAGCTAGCTGATGGGTGTCTATAACCTTTACCATCCCCCCATGCCAGAAAATGCTGAGAAAACCCATTTTGAGATACACTTGATAGTGATATCCTGAGAAACTGCAGAGATGGGATACAGAGAAAGGTGAAAACACTGTAGATGTAATTAGGAACCTCCACCTGTGCTTTTCCCCTTAGCAGCAGGGGGACATGAGCCAGGAGTGCATTAAGGACCATGCCCTCTCCATAATCATATGGGCAAGAATAATCAAGCAAGTTCTGTAAAAGAGCTACATCAATAATTGAGACATGTCCCAGACAGCCATGCAGCCTGTTGGGGACTTCAAACACAATCTGTTACGGGACATGGATGAGGCTGGGGAAGTAGGAAAGGAGGCTGTGCATCTGTGTGCACGCAGGTACTATACCAGCTTGGAAGAGGCATGAGTGAGCAGCAGTCTGCACTGCTGTGAGTGAAAACATGGAAGTCATGTGGATAGCTAATTGTGAAGAATGAGCGTGATGGCTTGTGGGTCAAGTACACCCTTCTTTGAGAACTGGATAGACACTACAGAAATCTTTATTTGCCAAGGACCCTAACACTGGTCCATGGATCCCATACTGAGAGCTTCTACTCTCTCGGCTGGGTCTTTTGCCAGTTCACTGCAGTTTCTTCCACCATCAGGCCCCACATTTCCTAGCTTTCCTGTGACTTTAGACCCCACAGAAAAGAAGAGCCACGATGAAGAGTGTGTATTGTTGGGCAGATCTGAGAGTTCTTTGCATTCTGCTTCTTTCCTGTTGGTGAACTTCTTCCTGCTATTAAAAAAAAAAGATCCTCCTTCAGCTGTGATTTGGGGGTGCAAGCAATTGTCAGCTGGTCAAGTCACCTGAGATCCACATGCTATGCCAGGACCCAGGCACCATTGGGTTGAAACAGATACAAACAGCTGCCATGTCTCCATCTGGCTGGATCCACTGACCACCCTAAAGGAGGCAGAGCCAGGTTTGGGAAGTCACTGGGGACCCTATTGGTTCATCCACCAGGCTTCAGACCAATTTGATAGAAAACAGAAGAGCAGCTGGGGCTGTGAGAGAGCTCTTCCCTGAATTCCCTGCCTCTTCCAGATTCCTTCCTATCCTCACCTGTCTCCAAGCTAGCCAACTGTGACAGTTTAATTGGTGTGGGGAAGGAGAGGCAGTAGGAAGCAGGCAGGGGTGACCAGTGTTCTGGAAGAAGACGACTCCTCTGGGATGAGGGCATGGAACCATGACAGGCAGGCCTGAGAGAGCTGTATACTGGCAGGTTAGGGAGCCTGGCTCGTGGTTTTCCAGTCTCTTCCTCTTTGGTGGGGCCAGGGTTGTGCATTCCCATTGGCTCTCAGTGCCTCTCGCCACTGAGGGGATAAGAGCTATGCTCGGAGGACCAGTGCAGAAGTGAGATGGATACAAAAGATGCATAGTGCATTAACTGCGAGATTGAGCTCTTTACTGTGTTAATTCTGTTCTCCTGCTTTATGATTGTGCATCCTTGAACAAACTAGTTAACCTTACAAAAAAGATGTAAGCTTTTATCCTTTGCAAAATGGGGTGACTGTGGTGATGAGGGATAGAAATAACAGCAACTGTGTGATAGTTCATGGGGAGGGGAATCACATGATACATGGAAAGCTCTCAGCACAGGACTAAGCATGAAGGTAGCTTAGGACATTAGATGTCACTAAGATTGTCTTCTAAAGGTTTGCTTTGGAGCTTTCAACTGGTCTTAGTAGGGAAAGGTATAAAGATGCCAAAACTAAGAAACAAAGTGAAATGTAGTAGTCAGTGGTCAATGATCAATTATGGGATTTACTACTAGGCTCCTGAATGCATGGTTCATGAGAGCAACATATCTCAGAAGATGCAGCTGGATCACAAAATGAGCCTGGGCCAAGTAAGATCCAGATCCAGCCAGGAGTGTGGGATGACTTTAAGTACCTTTGCTGTAGTTGTGGAAATAGATTCATAGACCCTGTGTTCTTATTTGTGATGTACATTTCTGTCCATGGGATTGGCTAACAAGTAGCTTGAGAAACACTAGCTTGGAGTCTGTATAAGTGTGTGTGCCTTCTGGGCTGACAGGTATTTAGGGAGCCTTTGGGGGAAAGAGACAGGCATGCTAGTGTTGGGTAGAACATTGGGTAGAATTACCTAATGTAGAAGCAGGGGTAGAGTTAGTAGCCCAAGACTATTCTCAGCTTTCACCTCAACTGCAAATTAGTGGGGCATGCCCCAAGCTACTTTCAAAATTAATAATTCACTGGGAAGAACCCCAGAATTCATAAAAGTAATTGTGTTCATGGTAACAGTTTTACAGGGAAAGAACCAAGATTATATTAGCCAAGGGAAGGTATGCACAGGGCAGAGTCTAGGAAAGTTGCACACATGGAGCATTTTGCTTCCATTATTCACATGTGACCACATGCCCTCCACACATGCAATCAAGGAGCCCCGTTCAGCCTCAGAGTTTGGTCGTGCTGGGCTTGATCATGTAAATCTGCATGTTTATGCCCATTACCAGCTAGTCTCAGTCTTCACCCGCTGGCCCAAATCATACTAGTAAACATTCCAGTGTGTTCAGCCCTCATCTGTAATCAGACTGTGGCCATATTTTTGGCCCAGTACCCCAGGTAGACACCTTTGTCAGTTATGGCATTCCAAGGGCTTAGAGACTGCCTTCTCGAAGCTATAGGCAAAGGTTGGAGCTACCTTTGAGCAGAGGTACCATCTTTGTAACACATGCAATAAGGTCAATGTACAGACTTTTTGTGGGAAGTCTGCTATTGGTTCCTTCTACCGCTTCCACATGTAGCAGAGGAGAGGGAACCCCAGCTTCCTGAACTTTAGTGCCCACAAGGTTTTGTTCATGTGCGAACCATCACTGTTGGAAACACACATGGCTGGGTCCAGACCCTTTAAACCCTATGTACCTGTGGACTGCATTACCTGTAAGGTGAGCCTGAAGCAGGAGACAGGGGAGGGGCCAGCCTGACTGGATGTTTTGGAGGCAAGAAGTACCCTTGTCACAGAATGCTTTGTTTCCAACCCATTTGCTGCTCTGAGGTGATGAGCACATTGTTTCCCATGCCTTGTTTCTTTGCAGACATGATGGGTCTTTCTCTAATAACCCTCAATAGCCTCAAAGAATAATACCTGTCTCTCTGTTCCAGCTTAACTTCTGCACCATGAGCCTGGATAAGGTCAAAGCCAGATAACTCTGAGACCTTCAGCAAGGGAATCAAAAGCAGATCTAGCCTGTCATTGGGCCGTACTGTCTCTTTGTAACCTGATCTCCAACCAGGGGCAATTGGAATTCAGCATAATGAAATGTTTAATGTCTTGCCTGGATGAAACTGTGTCCTAATATTTAGAGATGCCAGCTGACCCCAGGATGGGAGTGAACAGGCTTTGGCTAATGGCTTCTTAGTATTCATTGTACTCACAGAGACAAGCATTTCTGAAATGAGTCTTCTCGCATGGAGTGACCTGTCTGTACGTGGTTCTGCTGTGTTTCTGCTTAGGTGTTTTTCTGCCATTGTCCATAAACTAGACAGTGGAAAGAACATTTTGTTGGAAACATCCTGACCTCTGCATTCCAGGGCATTTTTTTTTTTTTTTTTAAAACTTAACAGGATCTTAGCTTTCTTGGTTGAGCAACAAGCACATTTTTCTTCCCTTTCTCTGACATTCCTGTTCCATTCCTCCCCCCCACCCCCAGACATGTCTTTTTGTAGTGAAATGCAGGTAGACTGGCCACAGGTCATCACTTTGTAATTCATTACCTGAGTGATCTTGAGTTGGTATCAACTTCTCTGACCCTTGGTTTCCTCAACTATCAATATGGATAATAATTTATTATTTCATGCAAGGTGCTTACTACAGGCACATAGCACACTATGTGCTTACTCCTGAGCATGGGAACAGTAGGTACTTAACACTGGGCACAGGGCACCCTGGTGTTTATTAAACTGGATGACAATAGTGGCACAAACATAAAATTATTTTCACTATGAATTACATATCAGTAGTTTGGTATTGTTAATCTTGATTTGCATTAAGCTGATGATTTAGCTCTTGTTTGGAAATTATTGATGACCTAGTAACCCAATGTTTAATGTGTGCCAGGCAGTATTTAAAGCTCTCAGCCCTTATATTTTAGTATCAGAGGGGAGACAAATGGCACAAATTGACAAATTAATAAATGTGATGATGATTTTGATTAATGATAAATACAGAGAATTATTTCTTCTTTGTATTTATAATGACATCTGATAATGAAGGAAGCTAGATTTCTTCATTTTGTGTGTGTATTTGGGACTCTTTTGGAGGCCTAATGAAATCTATGGCTTCATTGTCAGAACATTCTTAACTTACAAATACATATCATAAAACATTAGATTATAAGGAAAACAATTGCTTAAATGCAGTTATTGGAATCTAAGAAACAGTTCTATAATGTGGTATGCCTAATTCTTGGTGAAGGTATTTTTATCAATAGCTATTGACAGCTATAACATACCAGCATAATTCATCAGTAGGATAAATGTGTTTGAGGAGTTATGCCACATTTGTAGTCTTATCTATAAATGATATCTGTGACTCGACAGTTACCAAAACCATAGTTTCCATTAGTTGCCTCCATTTATGAAGAAAGAAAGCCACAGATTTGAATTACAGGATCATGAAAATGAATATGTGATTTTTCTCATTCAACTTTGAGGAGTCCCTAAATAATTCCCACAACATGCTGAGCTGTGGCCAAGGTCAAGGACCCTGAGACTAAAGGGTACCTTGTGATGTGGCTTGAATTCTGACTTCAGACAGATGAATAAAATGATTCTGCCTTCTAAAATTCATTCTAGACATAAGGATCAATAGAACAGACTTGGGAATTCAGACATGAATCCATATTTCTGCAGTTAGGTAAGTAAGTAAGTTTGACAAAGGTAACAAGATACCTCAATGGGGTAATGAACAGCCTGTTAATGAATAGGGCTGGGATAACTTGGATATCCACATGTAAAAGAATAAACTCAGACCCTTACCTTATACCATAACAAAATAAACTCAAAGTAGACTAGGGTTTCCCTAGAAGAACAAAACTGTTACCCATGGTTGAGCCTTTGTGACATTGGATTTGACAATGAATCCTTGAACATAAAACCATAAGGAGAAGCAAAAACAACAACAAATCATCAGTAAGAATGAAAGCTTTTGTGTGTCAAAGGCTCTTATGAAGAAAAAGCAGTACAACCTGCAGAACTAGAAAAAATGTTTGCAGAATGTGTATCCAGTGATGAACTTCCATCTGGGCTGTATAAAGAGCTTTTCTTTCTCAGTAATGAAAGATAACCTGATTTTAAAACAGACAGAGCTAATGAATAGATATTTCTCCAAAGAAGATACACATGACCAACAAGTATATGAAGGAGAATCAACCAGACCCATTCACTTTTAGTCATCAGTGAAATGCAAATCAAAACACAAGATACCATTTCACATTTACTAGGAATCCTACAACAAAAAAGATCAGCATGAACACCAGCAAGAATGTGGGCAAATTACAATTCCTGTGTGTTGCTGTTAGGATGGCATAAAAGCCCTAGAACATTCCTCAGAAATAATCTTTCCGTCCAAGTCTTTACCTGAGCACTGAAAGCATATGTCAGCACAGAACTTGCCCCAAGTATTTGTAATAACTTATAGCAGGTAAATGGTGAGAAGTCCCATCAATACCCATCAATGGCTGATTGGATTAAGAGAATGTTATATATTCAAGTACAATTCAGCTATTAAAAAGTAATGAAGTTTCTACATACTCCATAGTATGAATGAACCTTGAAACCATTATACTAATATGAAAGAGAGTTGGGAAAGACCATTAGTATGTGACTCCACTGATACTATCAAGAACTGGGGGACTGTATGGAAAGAATATATTAGAGCTCGCTTAAGGCTTCAGAGATAGGGTTAGCAGGCACAGAAAGGGGTCGGTAGTGGGTACAAATTTCTTTTCTGAAGTAAGGAAAGTATTCTACAATTGATTTTAGGGATGTTCATACAGCGGTGTATACTAAGAGCAATTGAATCATATACTTTAGGTACATGAATTATAACTCAATAAAGCTGTTTGTTATAAGACAGTCATTCTAGATTGGATGTGAAAAAATAGAATATAGGGAGATGTGAAAAGGTAAGAAAAATAATTGGAAAGCTGTCTCATTAGTCTTGCTGTGAGATTGAAATCAGAGTCAAGAGCAAAAAGCATGATTCCACTTTTACCCCGAGGCTGTGACTTTTCATGTTCAAGATCAGTTTGTTCAGTGGGAGCAGATCTCAGATTAACTAGGAAAGACTCACTTCGACTCCTGTTCCTCTACCAAATCCATTTTTCTCAGACACACAGATAAATGGCAAAGGACAAGAACGTGCCATTTCATGGACACTACAGGACTTGGATAGTGTCAGCAAAATAATGGAGAAAACAACTACATCTTCTCCATCTGTAGGTCCCAAAGGAGAGCCTTGCCTTGGTGACTTGTCCACCCAGATGTGTTGAACTAGAGGTAGCTGGGCTTTGGTAATGAAAGAGCTCTAGAAATTTAAAAAGTAATCAGATTGTAAACCGAGGTCTACATTATCCCAATTAGTAGCAAATCAAACACATTCTCTGAAGGTGGAAAATTTGCTATAGCCTCAGGGGTGGGTGTTCCTGGATCAGAATCCTTCTGCAAAATGGGGTGGCTGGAGGAGGGGCAGGTTTCCCCTGAACTTGAGCCTGGAGCCAAAGAGGTGGGCGCTGGGTGGTTCCCAGCAAGGCAGGGTGATTTATTTCCCTCAATACCATTCTCCTTTCTAACACTGCTCCCCTGGGATCCAGTATGCCAGTCCCTTGGAAAAAAAAAAAAAAAGACAGGACTGATTTTTAACTGTGACAGTACCAACAAATCTGGATAACTCCAGGCAGGCTGAACAGTTAGATACACAGGGCTCGTTCTCATCTAGAAAATATGCAGTGCAGTGTCGACTTTGGGAAGCAGGCTCCTATTGGAGGATTTATTAAGGCAACTTCATGTAGTTAAAAAGGAGATTTATGGGGGGGGGGTAACTTACACCTAGTAAAGGGGTTGGTTGCAGGATCTGGGAGAGGTGAGGTGCAGTCCAGCTGGGTTCTCTGAAGAACTCTACTCAGTCTACCATCCAGCATCCAGGATCACCAGGAACCAAGAGTGCTGGGCTCCCATCTTGGGCCCGCCTCAGGGGCAGGTCATAATGACTGATACTGGTAGCATCACTGGGGGTAGTACTTCCAGGTCAAAGCTGGAACCCACTACAGGCTCCTCCATGCTTTGCCATTCTGAAGAAACTGGACACTAGTAAGAAGGAAAGGATAGGCTTGTGTCTGCCTTCAAACCTCTCTTCCTAACTAACTACCTGTAGTTTGTAGGTTGGCCCTTGTCATAAAGCATATTCTTTGCAATGGATTTCCATATGAAATCATGGTTAATTAAGTAATACACTTTTAATATGTTTGTTCTATGGCACAGTTGAGGGTGGTGAGAGAGACAGTACTGGCTGAGGAATCCCAAAGCTAAACTGATGCAGCCATTCTCATTGCCCCTCCTTGATGGGTTGCCCCCTGTTTACTTTCCATCTTGTCCATAGTTATTATTGCTGCTCAAGTTCCTTCCAGAACGCAGCCTTCTTATTCATTGTAAAACACTAAGCTCTTGGCCACAAGCCTCTTTCTTTGGAGGAGTCAGTGGTATTTATATTACCTATGGGGTTTATACATTCATCCCTAGTTATGACTTAGAGCCACACTCACCAAATAGCACCCACTAAATCCCAGTGATATCATTTCCATCGTGAGCTGTGTTTCTCTTAGTTCAAGCGTTTGAGTCCTTACATAGAGTGGTTGGGCACCACACTTTGCTTAGGGCTGTCCCAACAGGAAGATCTGTGAGAGGTGGGTGTTGTAGTCACATGTATAACAGTAGAGGAAATGAGTGTGTCATGGACAAAGGGTCTTAGGTGGGATTTCTGACCCCTGGAGGTGGTTGTTAAATAGGAGACAGTCAGGAAAGCAATAAGGGTACCTTGACCTGCTACCCAGGTAGCTTAGGGTATTATTAAATGAGAGGATACTTGGACAAGTTAATGGCTTTGCATGTCTACAAGTTAGTGTTCTTCCCATATTTATTAAACAATTCTCGGGGGTGGAGAGATGGCTCAGTGGTTAAGAGTACATATGCTTTTTACAGAAGACCTGAGTTCATTTCCTCTTGTCCTTGTTGGGTGGCTCAAAACCACTTCTAACTCCAGCTCTAGGGCATCTGATGCCCTCTTCTGGCTTCCAGGAAATCTGTGCTCATGTGCACATATCCATAAAACTTATACACACATACACAAAGTTAAAAATAAAATAAAAGCCAGGTGGTGGCGGCGAGTATGCCTTTAATGCCAGCACTCAGGAAGCAGAGGCAGGTGGATCTCTTCTGAGTTCGAGGCCAGTTTGCTCTACAGAGCTAGTTCCAGGATAGCCAACACTACACAGTGAAACCCTGTCTCAATGCCAACCCTGTCCCCAGCATAGAATAAGCTTAGTGTGGGGAAGGGGTGGGAGAAGAAATCTGTCACACAGAATCATTTGGAGGCCCTGCCCAGCCTCCTTGTGGTTCAGAGACTCTGCTCATCTTTGACTGTGTGGTTCCTAGTGTCTTGCTGTCCTGTGTGGCTTTTTTTGAGTGTCCTCTGGTTACTGTCCTTGCAATTTTGATCTTTCTGTCTTGTTCCTTCTTCAGTGATTTCTCGGAAACTTTTCACATCAACGCTAGAGACTCTTGACCAGTTGGCAAAAGTAGTATGCCCCTCAGTCATCATTGGCAGAGAACGTTCTGGAATAATTCTTAATGAAAATTTTGTGGCATGCTCTGTCCTAAGAGCCCACTTAAATACCCCCTCCTTTGAGCCTCACAACAGCCCGGAAGATAAATGCAAGTGTTATTTGTAGTCTACAGATGAGGAAACTGAGGCATGGAGAGGTTAGAGTGGTGTGGGCTTTTAAAGTGGTGTCCAGAGGCACGAGTAAGAGCTGAACTCAAACTTTGATCTTTAATCTCTACGTGTGGCTTAGGCTGTTTAAAGTCAGAATTTCACATCTTTGAAAATGACAACAAAATAAAATCAATTAGAGGGTTTCATCTGAAAACACCTCATGCACCAAACTGGGTGATTTATTATTATTGACCCAAGACTTATGTAGTAATATTGTATAACCATGTGTGATGTGACTTGGAGGTGGGGTAGGAACTACACATCTGTGAAGAAGACTCTGGTTTTATTTGGTTCTAAGACAGTACACCTTTTACATCATAATTCCTTCTAAGTCTCTGCCCGATATCAACATTTTAAAACCACAGAACCACAGAGTCTATAAACATCTTCTAGAACTTGCTGAACCCACAAACCAGAACCTGGGTTCAGGCAGACATTCAAGAATGAGTGAGATCTATTACTTTTTTCTATTTGTAACCAATTATTTCCCTGCAAAAGGCAAGAATTTAGTGGGGAAATCTCTCTGCTGCTTCTTGTCTCCATGGACCTTAGATTGACTGTTTTTTAAGAGTGTTGACGTCAGTAGAAACAGCACACACATAGTAATTATCTAATATGCTATTCTATGGTCTGGCAAAGGGAACAATGCCCCAGGAAAGGGGAGGTTGAATTATGAAAAGGCAATAAGCCTTTCTATAATTACACCCTAAGAAGGAGAAGTCTACCTTTAAGCTCAACAGAAAGTGCCAGAGGAGCCTATTCTGGACTGAGGGAGATGCACCTCCCCCATCCCACTTGGGACTTTGGCCATTCCACTTCTGGACTCAGACTATGAGTACAATGGAGCACACAGTTAATCTCTCATTGGACATCCTGAAGTATGGGATGGTCCCTGGAGCCCCTCACTTTCACCTGAAGTCCCTTGGGAGAAGCTACGCACTTCTACGCTGAGCATGTCTAGTCTTGGGCTGGGCAGGTGAAAGATGAATGAGCCCCCATGGCCATGCTGTAGATGACTTAGTGCCAGTCGTCAGTGCCTTTCTCCCAGGGAAGGGTTTGCAATGAGATTGTTTTCGACAGACTGTCCGTGATAAATGATTTTCCGAGTAAGAAATTGCTTTTCTGCTAAGCCTCACCCAATCATGCTGACAAATGTTTGTGGCTACAGAGAGCCCTGCCCCTGCTGTCTCCGGCTTGAGGGAGCAGGGGACTGGGATCTGAAGCCAGGATGGGTCAAATAGGAGATCTTGTGGGTGCAGACAAAAGGAGTCGGGGAATTTGGTTTCTGGCATGTGCGTTTGATCAGCTCCTCTCAGCTGTTGCTAAGAATTAGCAAGTGCAGTTCAGGATGTTCAAGATCTTCAAGAGGCAGGCAGCCTCAAGTGCTGCATGCATCTCTCAGTTCTGGGTGGTGGTGGTGTTTCCATGTATAACTGTGTAGGAACACAGCAACTAATGTCAGCTATAAATAGAACAGGAATTCGTACACATAGCAAGGGCAAGAACCTCCAGGCAGTGTTCTCAACCTGTCATTAGTCTGTGACCCTTGCTGAACCACCATAAAAATAGCATGCCCTCCTTTAGTATTATTTGGCATTTCAAAAGAGATTAAAATACCACATCTAAAATCATAAGCGATGGTTAGAATTTGTCTTTTCCAGCTAAACAGGCTCCCTCTTTCTCTTCCAGATCCTGGGAGAGGAGTCTGTTGCAGTGACAGTTACATGTCACATGCTGCATATCACTTAGCAACAGAGGCCCAGGAGCACTGATGGGTTAACACCTATAGATTCTGAATCTGGGGATTCCACATTAGGATAGGAGGACCCAATAGCCTACCCTGGAGGATTACTGGGGACATCAGAATTAGGTTTTTCTATAGTTTTCTGCACAGGGCCTGCTGGGAGCTTACTGCTTTTTTCTCTGTCATGGGGAAGTCTCCTTGCGCTTGTAGAGACAGGAGGGCCACACCCCATCTTCCACCTTTCTTCCTGGAAAAGGCCCTCTTTTTTCTTCATGCAGCATCCACTTTCCCTTGTCTATCTTCACGTTGCTCAGTTCTTCCTCATGCTGCAGGCCACTAGTTTACATCCTGTGTGTTGGGATGCCATGGAGGAGAGCTTCTTAAGCTCCCTGCAAATAGTTCAGCACCTGTTTGCTTTGGATTTACTTTGGCTCATTCATCCATCCACCCCTCACATATTTACTGAGCTTGAGAATGTATATCAGAGTGTCCTGGGTCCTAGGGCCTCAGAAGGGAATAGACACATGCTCCTGCCTTCAAGGAGGTCGGGTCTCACCTGGAGTTTGAAGAACAGTAACAGTGCTACAGTTGCTGTGAAAATGTTTTGACTGCTGCACTGTGTTCTGGTCCACATCTTGTTTCCTTATTGACTTGTAAAGACTCACCCTAAGCATGTCACCACCAGAATGTTCTAAGTGAGAAATGGAAGAGAAGCTAAAATCCAGAATCACAGAAACAGTGGGTGACATCTTCAGAATCTGGATCTTGGGAACCCTGGCTTTAGGAACAGACACTCTAGGCTGACCTTGAGTAGGGAGTGAGCCCAAAGGATGATCCATACCTCAGAGAGGAGCTGGAGGGAGCTGACCTCCAGTCATCGAAAGATATCCTGGCTTCCTCATTGTTAGAGAGCAGCTTGGTGTCCTGACACTCCGGGATCTATCTGCCTGTTGTAAAGTTTCTCCACACTTAATGTCTTGTCCCTTAAAGACCTTAATAACTCTACTTGCTTGCTAGTGCTCCCTATTTGGATCCAGGAACGTTGAAATGCATAGAAGAGGCGATGTTTAAACCCATGGGCTCATCTGCATCCTCCACATGACACTTTGAGAGTCAGTCATATGACTGTCCAGAAGAAACATGGCTCCCCTTCCAACCAGGGGCAGTGGGTTTGGGCCAACTTCCTGCTGGTGAGAGCAGAAACTGGAATAATTGACACCCGACTTTGGTAGCCGATGCATCCAAAGCTAATTACAGCTTCAGGACTCCAGGTGTGTCTGAGTCCATGAAACTGCGCCATCCACACATACAGCAACTACGGAAGGAGTGGGGTGGTTAAGTGTGACTGACCGATGGGAGGTGACGGGCACCTCACAAAACACATGGTGGGTGAAATGTTCAAAGGCTTCTGGGGCTATTAGGCTGGTGCTGGCCATCTGCTATACGAATTCTCTCTAATGGATATTCTGGGATGGTGGGAAGACATACTAATTCTCGAAACTTCCCATAGCCACTTAATGGATCTCCAGAAAGTGAACCCACACTACCAGAACTTGTGGCTCTCTGTCCCCTTTTTTTCTGTGACCTCTGGTCTGTGCCAGTGCACTCTTTGTGCACTGTGACACTTAGGAAACCATTCTTGATTTGCAGAGGAACACCTAAAGTGAGGAGGGGCAGGGAGCTTGTGGCCAGAGACAGAGAGGGAGGGCAAAGCGTTGGTGGTGGTTTGAAAGAAAATGGCCCCCAAATGGAGTGGCACTATTAGAAGGTGTGGCTTTTTTGGAGTAGGTGTGGCCTTGTTGGAGGAAATGTGTCACTGTAGGGGGTGGGCCCTGAAGTCTTCTTTGCTCAAGCTATGCTCAATGTGGTAGACAGTTCACTTCCTGTTGCCTGTGGATCAGGATGTAAGACTCTAGGCTCCTTCTCCAGCACCATGTCTGCCTGCATGCCACCATGTTGTACCGTGATGATAATGGACTTAACCTCTGAAACTATAAAGCACCCCTTCTAAATGTCTTCCTTTATAAGAGTTGCTGAAGTCATGGTGTCTCCTCACAGTAATAGAAACCCTAACTAAGACAGCATCCATATGAACTTATGGGTGGCATTCACCTTGGCAGTGGTTCCTTGTGTCTTAGTACTGAGACCCCTGGCTCCTGAGTTTCCAGTCCTAGTATCTATGTGACTAATGGAGAAAGTATCCCCAGAAGCTTTTACTATCTTGAGAATGTTGGTTTGGTTTATCTTGGTTTATCTTGACACTTTTGGTTGAGTTTAGACACATCCCCACCTGCCTGCACTTTTCAACTTACTTTTGTGATACAGACAGCAGCTCCTGTAGCTAAGGAGTGAGGCTTATGATAGGGACTTAACAATTGAAAATCTAGATGATCAAGAATAATCTGGGTAGCATCAGTAGTAACAAGGGACAGTATTTGGTGTTGTCTGAAAAGCCAGCACATTCTGGTTTACATGATGAGATTACAAAAAAAGGAAGCAAACAAACAAAAAACCAACACTATACCAAGTATATATAGCTTCCAAATGATAATTCTGTACAGACAAAGAGAAATCCTGGCATTGTTTCAATGTGGATAAGCCTCACAGTAGCATGCTTCGCAATCTAATTCATAAGTCAGTTGTAGAAAGGTTGGCATGTCTAATCTTAGCTCCTAAAATGGATACTCATTTTTCCCTGGGAGATGGAACAACTTTACCCCTGGCAGTGAAAATGTCAAGGGTAAGGCACTCTGGCCCCAGTTTTCTCCTGGCTCAATCGCTCTGAATCTGAATCCTTGTCAATGAAGCAAGAGCCAGTTTATCAGGATGCTCCTGGAATCATTGCAGCAGTGCTGGTGGGCCCAGCCACTAGAGGATCTAGAACTTTCCTATTGGCATTAAGCAGCCAACTGGGCCCATGTGGAACGAAGCTGGTTGCTGACACAGGATCAATTGTTGAGTCTTATGGCAGGTTCCTGTCCCCTAGTTATGGGGCAGAGCTCATTTGTCACATGTTGCAAGGAGAGGTGGGCTAAGGGAGAAACTTCTGTAGAGGGCTGGATGCTAATTTGGTTGAACTTGCCATTTCCCTATAAAAATCTATAAACAAGATTTAGTCTGATATGGTGTTCAAAGATGAGCCTTCTGTTTCTTATTTTTATGCATTTCTCAGTGGCTTTAGTGGTTGTCATTGTAGCATAGGAACTATAATCTTTCACAAAGCCTCTGGTGCACTTTCCAAAGACATAAGAGCATTATCTGCTTCTGAGCCTAGACCTTCCTCTTTTTGTTTCCTATTGGGGGGGGGGAATCTCACTCCTCAACACCTGTGATTTGTTTGCTTGTGTTTTCTATAGTTGCCCTATAATCCTATGGTCTCAGGGGGTCATAGTCATCATCACATTATAGCGCTGTAGTTAGCTATCCCATAGTCCTGTGGTTTAGGGAGGTCATGGACATCATCAGTTGGATTACAGCACTGTAGTTAGTTTCCCCATAGTCCTGTGGTCTAGGGAGGCCATGGTCATCATCAAATTACAGCACTAGTGCAGAAACTCGAAGATACTTGTCTTGATTCACATGGCTTAGGAATGTCAGAGCTGGAATTTGAACTCTGGGTTTTTCTGGCTGCAAAGCCCAGGTTCTCCCATATTATGCTATGAACAGTCTTAGATGCTCTTAAGATGACATGGGTTAGTCCTTCTCCCATACTGCACTATGAATAGTCTTGGATGCAGAGTTAAGGTGGCATGGATTACTCCTTTGATGTTTAGTACCCCCTCTCTCTCAAAGAACCCTGCAGGGAGAGATGTTGGACTCTGAGAATTTAATGGAAAATCTTAATTAAATTCTGGGTATATGAGCAAAAGGGAAGCGACCCACCCACAGTTTTGCATGCCTTTCATAGAGTCCATGGGGCCCCTGAAGCTCAACTATGGCTTAATTAGGCTCAACAATATCTCTGAATCACACATTTGGGAAAGATTCATTTATTTATATTTTTATTGGGTATTTTGAAAACTATTTTGAGAACTTTTCCTTTAGGTTCTTGAGGAATAGAGAAGTGGTGAATGGAGAGTTGGAGGGCCAGGATGGCGGAAAGAAGAGTAGGAGGCAAAGGCAGGCTGTCAATCATGTAAAACAAGGAGTAAACACCGTTCACACTGTGAATAGTTACTGTTTAAGCCTTCTGGCTTAAGCACCATGCCCAAGGACTTTTTTTTTTCAGGTCACTTGCTGGAGTGTGAGTTTGCTTATCTCTTCCTTTGAACCCAGTGACTCATCCTAATTTAAAAGCCTTCCTCCTGTCCAGCTCTCTATTAAGACCAGTGTATGTGGGGGAAGGGCTTATGATTTCATTGAGCTTTACCAGGCCTTTGTGGGTATTTTCTTACTTGCTAGTGGCCTGTCAGTGACACTCCTCAAGTCCCCAATTCTCTAGTTTTTACAGAAAGGGAAAGCAGGTGGTCTCAAGAGTATGAGAGTCATTTATGTCCAGAGGGAGGTTAGTTGGCAGACACTGGGAGGTTTGGCTAGTGGGTAAGGAATGTTAGCTCTAAGAGCTTGGATGATTTTAAGCTTGAACGCTTTCTATCACACTGAGAAGGGAAGGGAGAGATGCAATTAACCTCATTCGTTGTTTCAGTATTTTTGTTACTGTTGCTATGACAAATACCGGGAAGAGCAACTCAAGGGCTTCAGAAGATGTAGTCCATCATGACAGAGAAGGCATGATGGCAGGAGCTCAAGGCAGTTGGTCATATTGAGTCGGCAGTCAGGAAGCAGGAGCAGGAAGTGAAGCAGCCTGGAGTTCTGCATGCTTTTTGCTTTCTTCCACTTCGTTCAGTCCTGGGACCTCTCTGTCCACAGGATGGTGCTGCCCACATCCAGAATGGCTCTTCCCTCCCAGTAGGACATCTTTGGAAATGCCTTGCAGAAATGCGGAGAGGTGTGACTTCTGGGTGATTCCAAATCCAGTCAAATTGTCAGTGCAGATTGACTGTTGCCCTCCTCCTTTTTGTGTGATGAGAACATACCTTGAGATAGACCCCTCTTCCTGTGGTCCCCTGAGATGCACAAAATGACCCGGATTCCAGGCACCTCTCCCCAGCTACAAGTTTCCTAATTCAATGCCCTGATGTCTTGGAAACAATATAAGAGAAAACATTTTCCCCAGCCTAGTTCTAATGAAGCCAGTTTTTTCATCCCAGATCCTGCTGGCCCGTTATCTGAGACACTATGGAAGAAATCTGGACCACCAGGGGTACAATTAGTTCTGACAGCCTGCATGGACTCTGGGGTCTGGCCTTGATCAAGGCAGAGCTTGGAGCAAGTCAGCCTAGCCTCACAGTGCAGCTTTGGTGACCCAACAGAAAGGCTATTTATCTCTGAGTTCCTCATCCCAAATCCCACAGCCTCTGCTAATCATGGCCACAGAATTCCAATCCTGGCTTCACATTTTTTTTTTTTTTTAACTTCTCGAAGGCAGTCCCCTTTCGGGTTCAGGAATATATTTCATATTTTATGAAGATGATTATTATATGTAGGATAGATAGGTAAAATTGGTAAGTGTTTACAGTGCGCTTTGGTGCTGTGACATGCCTATACCCCAGGAGCACCAGATGGATATGGAGTGAGTCTGTATAGGTGGGTGTCACCTAAAAGAGAAGAAGAACTAAGTTTAAAACAGAGATTGGGAACTGGCACTTCTCAGCATAAATGAGCTCCCCCTGCCCCAAGTTCAAAAGATAGCACAACAAGGCTCCATCA
Organism: Onychomys torridus; assembly: GCF_903995425.1. Taxonomy (NCBI): domain Eukaryota; kingdom Metazoa; phylum Chordata; class Mammalia; order Rodentia; family Cricetidae; genus Onychomys; species Onychomys torridus. Next base: position 31,577,199 of record NC_050451.1, read on the forward strand.
CAACAGTCTTGTTGAATTTATAATAGAAGTTAGATTGTAAATGAACCAGACCTGCTCATCATATCCTTGGAAGAATCTGTAAAACATACCCACATTATTTGCCCCAGTGTCTGTACACACGCACACACGCATGCATGCACGCATGTGTGCATACATACATTCCTTATTTCCTTTCCTTTCCCATTTTATTCTGGATTATCAGGAAGTATTTCTATGTTTTCATTCTTAGAGCTTTTAGAGACCAGAACTCATTCACTGAAGGTAGAGAATTCAAAGGTACCCAAAAAATAGTCTTACAAAAAATGAATTCAATAAATTAAAACCAATCAACAGAATTAGGCATGGTAACACTCACCTGTGGTGCTAGCTATAGGGAGAGCTGGGGCAGAAGGAGCTTGTAAACCCAAGAATTTAAGGCCGGTCTGGGAAGTATCAGGATGCACAGTCTCTAGTAAGTGAGTAAGTAAATAACTCTCTCAGGATGAGTGTCTGACTACAGCCTGGCCTGATCATTTTTTGTTTCTTGGTGATTCATCAAATAAAATTTTTTGGTTAGTGCTAACTTAGATTTGTGAAATTGAGTAATTTACATTTTTTGAAGCTGAGCAAATGGTTATATATTACTTATATGTGATTCTTTGGGCCTGAAGCCATCTCACGTGATGTTGGTAACAAAGGGACAAGCACTGTTTTTTTTGTTTTTTTGTTGTTTTTACTAGGCTGGGTGACGTAATCACAGAACCTCCTAGAAGGAAGCTGACCAGTTTTCACAACCATGAAACTTAGTAATGGTGGCTCAAGGGACTGTCATGTCTGAAAATTGTCTGATTGGGCGTCTGGTTCCGTGCTCCAATCTTAATCTCTTACCCATTCCTCTTCCTTCTCTCTGTCCACCCGAGTGGGCCCTGAGGTTGATGGATTGCTGGATATATTCGACAGTTTCATACATTTCTATCATGATACATTTTTACACGCCCCACTCTCCTCTTCTCCCCCTTCCCTCTGGGTCTCCTGCTGGAACCTTACTTCTCAGCAAATCTCCTGCCTCCTTCGCTGTCTTCTTTGTGTGTGTGGCCCACTTTTCTCATTGTGGAGATAGTCTCTGACACAAGGGACCCAGGGGTTGATTTGAGCTCTCAGTGTTAGGACAGGAAAGGCTGGGACATTCCGCGCTGGCTTGTGAGCTTGTGAGGCAGCTGATCACACCAGGAGACAAAGAGGCATTAACCACCTGAAAGAAGGAAGTGGCAGTAGGTAACTTGCAGTGTCTTCTCTGAGTGACCCATCTTAGTGTACCATCCCAATTGTTCCACCCCCCCCCCAAAAAAAAAAACAGCCAGCTGGGGACACAAGCCTGTGGGAAACATTTTACATTGAACTGTTAACAGGATAATGTCTGAGGATGAAGTGAGAGGTTTGTGGACATTCCAGAGCAGAATGGAGCAGGAGAAACCTGGATGGGAAACTGAGGAAGAACATCACTGAGAAGATGGGGGTGGTGGCAGGAGACTGCTTCAGGGAAGAGGGAGTGGCTGCCTGCCAAACGCTGGGAAGACAGGGGCTCAGAATTCCCTGTGGGGTTTGACACGGATATGGTCAGTGTCCCTGTGAAGAGTTAGTGGACGACAAGGTGAGTAGTGTCAGGTAGGCTGAAGCAAAGAGCCCGTGTCAGGCTTCTGGAAGGAAGTCACTTTGCATGTCGGCACCAGAGCTCCGTAGCAAGGGATAATTGCTGTGGCACCTTGGACAGAGCAGGCTGAAGGTTCATTTAGGGAGCCTTGGTCTCTTACCTGAAGAGAGGCTAGAAGAAGGTGCTTGCACATGTATGAGTACAGAGTGGGTGGGTCGTTAGTGGGAAAGAATGAGACTTGGTTCCATTTCTTGCTTGAATTCATTGGCATTATGAACTGAGCATCAGCGGAACTGGTGGTACAGGCAGGGACCAGGAAAAAAGAGAGAAGTGTTGTGGCTTAGAAGTGATTTGTTCCCTGCAGGTCCCTGTGTTAGGATTCTGGTCTTTAGATGATGCTGAGAAGTGATGAAACCTTTCAGAAGTGTGGCCAAGCGAGAGGTTACAAGATAGAACCTTCCCAGTGCTCTGAATTCCTGTCTTGACCTCTCCATGTAGCATGTTCTCCTACTATTATGATGCCATCCTCCTTAAGGACCTTACCAGAGCGAAGGTGATGCCAGTGTGATGCCTGGAGCCTCTTGACCTGCAAGTCAAATAGTTGATCGTTATAAAGTACCTAGCCTCAGGTATTTCATTATAGTCGCAGAAACTGATGAAGTGCAAAGAAAGAAGAAAAACTAAAATAGTTGCCTTAGAAAGCAAACAATTTGAGAGAAATGGCAGTTTGACCATTAGTACTGAGGTACACATTGAGAGTGAAAACCAGTCCCTTGGCCTGTACAGTGTTTCCTAGAGATCTGCAGATTCCCAGGTACTGGTGTAGCATAGGGGTGGGAGGTGGGGGAAGGGCAGGTTGATGAGCAGCAGAAATATACAAGTAGGGCTCAGAGCTGAGCTGAGGGCTGCCAGCTGGGGGATCTAGGACGTGCAGGCTTCTCTGAGAGAAATCAAGTAGGAGACATGAGCAGGAGGGCACAGAGTGTGGAAGAGTGAGCAGTTGCTGCTGTTCAACTCATCCAGCCTGGGGACCAGGAATGGGAGGACTGCCTGCAGTGAGGTTTGGGGTCATAGCCAATTAAGAGAGTAAAAGCTGAGATAGCTCCTTCCTTGTGGTCTATCTCCATGCCCCTATTAGGAAGATGGCAAGTGTTAGCATGCCTAAGAAGGACAGAGCCTGGCACTTCCTCCCCAGCCGTCATCCCGAGACAACTTGTAATAGTGCGCTTGACCACGAGGTCCTTTGCTACCCTGTTCATGTGCCCCAATGGAGTTTTTTAAAATTGAGAACAGCATGGAGAAGTTTGGGGAACCCACAGTCCACTCTGAACTTCAGGGACAGCTGTTGGGCAGTTTGGGTTTTGGAGTGTCTGGCCACAAGTACTTTGCCCCTCCTCCAGAGTTGATGTTCCAGATCATCACTCTCCGGGCTTAGATTAGCAGATAGTGATGGATGCTGGCAGCTGCTGTCCAGAGCTCCATCCTTTGCTGAGTTCCACGTAGGAAGGCCAGGAGGGTCCTTTCTTTGTCGTGTACCCTATGAATGCCACCTCATTGTTCCACATCATAATTGTATCATTACACGTCATAACAATGGGATTGCAACAGTTATTATTGCACATTCTAATTATGTGATTACTCAGTCTTTCACCAATTATATAATTAGATTTAATTATACCAATTGCACAAATAAACGATAGTCAACTACAAATTACTTAAAATAAAATCCAGAACTGTGCGTATGTCGGCAGTTGCCCTGAGAACAAGAATAGAACACAAAAGAAGATGGCGTTTTGAAACCAGTTTTCAAGTGGAAGGAATTACATGATCTGTTTAGATCTTCAGGGTAATGGTGGGAAATCAAGTCATCAAGAAGTTAATCATATTTTCCTCAAAGACAATATGGAGGGTATCAACCAAGTACAGGATACCACTATGTGCCCCATGCCATGATTTATTCCTGAACCTCCAGGGCTTCCTAAGAATGGTAGGACGAAAACAGCAGGAATGAGGAGAGTCAGAGGAGTATGGATGTGGCATGTGGAGTGGAATGGGGTGGGTGGGGTGGGGAAGAACAAGTCTGATTTAGTGGTTAAAAATCATACAGTGTATTCTGAGGCAGATCACAGAATCATGCTAACACAACTCAAATTGATAAATTTACCCTTAGCCCTCCTTACCTATGTCTTTCTGGAATTTCTGACTTTAAGTTTGTTGCCCCCCTGGACAGGAAGTCCAAGTATAGATGTTAAGAATGGCACCCAGGATCCCAAATCTATGTAGACAGGGCAGGAAGGTCTGTCCTTTGCAGGATAAGACTTCTGGGCCAGTATCCTCTCAGGTTCTCTTTGAGTAGAATTTGTGAGACAAAATTTGAATGGGCATACAACTTGGTCCTATAATACATGGTGTACACATGATTGCTTGCCCTTTGTGTAATCTTGGGGCTTTGGAAAATTTGAACTTGGTACCATGTCATAGGTACCCCATCCACACTGTGGAAACAGTATCCTAGAAGCATGATATTTTCTGGAAAATAGGTATTCTCTGGCTTAACTCTCAGAGCCCAAATAAAACAGTGTGTCTAGGGCATGGAGCTTAGTTCATAGAGGGCTTACTTAGTGTGCATGAGGGCCTGCATTCAATCTCCAGCACCATAAAAAAAATGCAGTGATGTCTATACAAAATGAAATATGAATCGGCCCCCAAAAGAATGAAATCTGGTTATTCGCAGCAGCATGATAGACCTGGCAGATACTGTGTTAAGTGAAGTAAGTCGTGTACTAAAAGATCAATATTGCATGTTTGTACTCATATGCAGAAGCTAAAATGTTGATTTCAGTGTCCAATAATGCTTACTAGAGGCTGGGAGGGTGAGGTAAGTCAAAGGAGGTTAGATACCAAAGCGGTCAGAGAGGAGGTTCTAGTGTCCCACTGTGTAGTGGAGTAACCAGCTCACAGTGACCTATGGTGATCTACAAGAGAGAAGTTCTAAGGTTCCCAACCCAAAGAAATGACCAAGAGGAGGAAATGCTAATGTCACTGGTTTGACCTGTACATGCTGGACACTGCATGCTGTGAATATATGCAGTTTATACATGTTAACGAAGATAAGAATCACCACTGCCCTATACCTGATACAGAGCCCTTGCCACCCACTGCTTCTGTACCCTAAAGGAGAATAAAGAGTCTTCATTATTAGGTGGTTGGTAAAAGCACATCTGGAATAGTGGGAACACCACAGTTGAACTCTACCAAAGAGATATAATTGGTAGGTACTACTTAAGTACATATATACTTAGGGAAATTACCCAGCTGAGCACAGCTGAGTACTGAGAACCACTGAGTACCAGGGTTGCTCAGCTTCTGCCCTGGGATCTTCACAAAAGTTGAGACAAGCTATGGATTGGTGCAAAAGTACACATAATATCTGGTGTGTGCACTTAACACAGCTACAGAAATAAGCCTCAGTACTATTCTGGGTCATGGTAGGGGTACAATGTACTTGGTTAATTTCATGCATGGATGAAAAAAATTAACAAACTGTAGAGCTGCAGTCACACATGTGTGTGTGAGGGGTATGCTTTTAAGTCTCAGATAGAGGCATGACTGTCCATTTCCTTCCCCTGTGTATTTGTTCATTGTGTGCCTCTGGAGTGGACCATGTAAGTTAAGCAATGTTTCCTTTGGATGTCTCCATCTGCCCTTTGGTTTCCACAGTGCTCTAAGATGCTGTCCTACAGAAGGCTTTCATTTTTGCATGTAGATTTGCTGGGGGTGGTCAACACACAGCTCTGGAAGGTGGCACCCAGCACAGGGAAGTGCCATGAGCAAGCAAATCCTGGAAAACTGGAACTTAGGAAGGGGTCTCAGGCTGGTGTGGCACAGCTTACTTGACTTTCCTCACCTTCAAAAACTCTGCACCAGAACCAATAAGGAGAATAGATTCTTATCAGCAGGATGTCAGCCAGTTGGTGTTCCACTGTCCACTGTGTTAGAAGCAAGAAGGTGCAAAGCAGAAGACAGACTGATACCTGGTGTGGAGCAGCCACAGTGATGTTCTGAAGGCCAGCAAAGCCCACCAACTGGTTATACAGAGGAGGTGAATTTACCCAGTGACACAGTCTGCATTCCTGATTCTCGGCTCAGAGCTGACCATCATCCCTGGTTATCTTTTCTCAGCAGAACTGTCAATAGAAAAATTAGAGTGGCATGTGCTGGTATTCAGAGTTCTGAAGTCGCTCTTGGACCACTCCCTGCTTAAACACTTACAGTATGCCTGCAAGCCTGGGTTTCATAGGCTCAAGTTGACAAAACACCTTGTATTTGTGGAGGAAAAGCAGCAGACCCCAAGGAAGCATCAGTGAAGAGGGGTGAAGGAACTGCCACACGGACAGCACCAACCTGGTAGCCAGTGATCACCATGACCATTCACACAGCAGGTGTCTATCAGATGATCATAGGCCTCACTGGGAATTCTGGTCATTTAAGTTGCTGTCTGTAAGCCTACAAGCTATGTCTCTGGCTATTGAGAATTTATATAAAGTGCCAATCTGCCTTTACCATCCCATTTATAGCACCACTGTGATTTCCTTCATTTGAAGATGGGAGGGAACTTAAGTTGTTGAGATCATGTGGGTAGTAATTGAGACCAGAAATGGAGCCCTTGGACTGAATGAGTACTTCATAATCCTAGGATGACACATTCTGCTAGAGTCTAATATCTGTGGGACTCAAACCAATGTCATCAGCATAAGCATACTTTAAGTGTGGGTAAACATTGAAGTGATGCCACTCTTCAATTAATTGTACATAATATGTAGATCTTGGGACTAACATAGGACAGACTGTCAATGTTTTCTTTGCCTTTCCTAGATAATCAATTAACAAGGAGATAATTCTGTTTTACTTTGAGTGAGATTGGGAGTGTTAAGTGTAACTCAAAATTAGATGTCAGATATCTTTCGAAGTGCATAATGGAGGTGATTAAATTAGCAAATGAGTCCTTTTGGTGTTCGAGATGGAACTCCTTTCAAGTGGTACAAAAGTTGTATATAAATAGAAATTGGAGTGAGGACTGCCCTGTGCTGGTACTGAGCCCTGAGAGGAACAGTACTTGAAAGATCCTAAGTAGCTTTGTAAAATTGGAAGAGGACATTAACATTTACTTCTTTCCTATATTTCTTCCTCTCTTCCCTCTGTCTATTTGTTTAGGATGGTTTGTTTGCAGAGCACTTCCTGGTTAGAAGACACATCTAGGCTTTGGTGAAAGGTTTCTGCTTTCATGGAGCTTGCTTTTCAGTTGAGATGGTCAAAACTTGGGATTTGGAGAAAATGACAGAGAATGGCTGTGGAAAAGGGGAGATTTGGGATGGAAATTTATGCACAGTCAAGAGTTGCACTCTCTATCGAGACCTTCCCAAGAGTAGGTGGAAGCTTTCTGTTCAGCAATGATGACAGGTAGCTGGCAATAACTGCACCCTTCCTGGGAATGCTGTCTCAGAACTTGTCATGGTCTAACTAATTTCAGAAAACCCCTACTCAATAAATGTTACATTATCTTTATCAAGTTAAATGAAAGAATTTCATGTCATGTTGATAATTTGAAAAATACTTCTTGAGTGAACAGTGAGTTTTAGGACATGATAAGATGTAAATATTTGTTTTCAGCTTCACACAGTAATGAAGCTATACTAATTTGCCTTATTCCTAATAGATACCACTTTAAGAGGAGGAAAAGGATTGCTATTGAATATGATCATTCTTAAGATTTAGATAAAACCATGAGGTCTCTCATCTCATGGTGAGTCATTGTTCTTTTGCCAATAGTTCTGACCTGGGCTACCTTGAACTTACACCATAATGTCATGTTTCATTTGAGCAACAGTGGTATATGAATTCATACCATTTTGTTGAAGCTCATGATAAATAAATATAATTGAGAACTTCCTGAACAGGACTCATTTATCCAAGAATTAAGGCCAACATTGTTAATTCTCTACTCATAGTAATTACAACCAGTCCTTTCATAATGGCCTATTGACAGCACACTATTTCAGAAGCTAGTTGACAACTTTAAAACTTTTATAGTAATTCTACAGAATAATCCTGATTTATACACTTGACATTTAGAAAAAGTGATGATGGACTAAGGAGATGGATAAAAGACTTCGCCACATAAACATTGAAGACCTGAGTTCAAATCCCAAGAGCTCCAAAGCCTGAATTTGTAATGTGATCATCTGTATTCCCAGAGTTCTTACAGAGAGATGGGAGGAGTCAGGAAAATTGCTAGCCAGCCAGCCTGATGTGCAGGGGGGAAAAAAACACAGAGACACCCTGTCTCAAGCAGGGTAGAAGATGAAGCTTGATATCTAAGGTTGCCCTTTGACCTCATAGTATGTGCTACGGCTTCTGTGAGCTCACATTCATACACATGAACACACACACACACACACACACACACACACACACACACACACAAAGTAGGAACCAAAGAAACTTCATTAAAATCAGTGCTGATTTGAGAGGACAAATGAAATGGAAAGTCAGTATTTAATGACTTACATGCATGAACTCCCTGGTAAAATCTCCTTCATCCTGTGTCTAGAAAGGATTTAAAACTTCTAGGGGCTTTCTTTGTCTGTGTAAGATACATATATTTTTGTAGGCTACTGTATATTATATTCCACTTAGCTTGAATAAGTAGGCATGTTAGCTTCTATCCAGCAAGCTTGGTATCTTCCCAAGGAGACCCTGCAGATCCAAATCCTCTTCTAAAATCCTTTGCCATGTCTGTTTTTTTTTTTTTTTTTTTTAAATGTGTTTTCCACCACTGCTTGGATCCTGGGCTCTTGTACTGGATGCCTGAAGAAGTGAAAGTGTAAGATAGACTCAAGTTGATTTCCTAACTTGTAATGTATACACATCTCTAGAGTTTTAGCTTATGCTTCCAACCTGCTTAGTGTCAAGTTTGGATCCAGCTTTCTGAACTAAAGCACAATAAAAAGTAATTACAATCTAACTACAAGGAAGATGCATCACTTTGTGTTTTTTATCCTGAATTGTCAGGTTTATATCTGTTCAGATAAAGAGGAAATGGTTACCTATTAATTTATGAGAAATTAATTTAGTATCGTGAAGGCTAATGACACAGATACCAAATCCCTTGGAACAGACCCTCCTAATATAGTATTCAAAATCTGCCAAAGCAACTCAGGGCATTGGCCTTTCTTGGTGGGAAGAACAGATGGATTTTGGGGTGGTGGGTGTTGCTACCTACAAGATCATTCTCACCTTTCATCTTCAAGTGTGCTATGTGATAGGTAAAAATAACCCATACTTTGCCTGGGACACGGAAGGTGTCCATAAGTCAGTCTCTTGAGGTCACCACATTTTCTGGGATGGTATTAATGTGGGGAATACAAACATCACAAGACTTGGGTTTGCTCTATATTTGATTCTGGGGCTACGTGAAAGCTACTTTGGACGATGGTATCTCTTGCTGGGTTTAGCAACTCAAGGATTGTGATCTGCTTTCTAAAGTCTTCCTATTTTCTTCCTCTGTCCTTTCATTTCTAACTTTCTCTTTAAACCTTTTTTTGGGGGGAATACTGTGTAGCCTCCTACACTCCTATCAGAGAGCTCCAGGTACAGCAGGGAAGGGAGAGACAGACACAGATTATCTTATGTCAGTGATGAATGCTGAGAAAGAATCACAGAGGAGGAGGGGAAAGTCAGAAAAGGGCTCAGTGAATTGAGGAGAGAGGGGGATGCAGAAAGAGTCCCACGAGGAGGTAACCACTGAGAGTTCAGGGTCCAATGTATTTGCCTTTGAAAGGTGCCGGCATAGGAGTCAAACAGGGGCAAGACAGTGACCAGTCCTTAGCTGCTGTATGTCCTTGTAGCTTGCTAGTTCCCTGGGATCCTTCTCTTATTTACTGGCTAAGACATTCCCTTAAAAAGCACTTGGGAAGGCCCTTTCTTCAACAGCAGGAGTTTCTTAGCTCTTAGGAAATTGCTTTGAATAAGCAACTTGTTTGTTCCCAGGCCAAGCTGTTCTGGTTGATTAGCACTTAAACACAGGAAGGTGTAAGCTCCAGACGTTTGAAAACCCCAAGCCACCTGCAGGTGAAGTTACAGGTGGCCAGCCACAGGGGTTTGCCACATTCTACTTTCAGGAAGGGCTGGATCTGCTCTTTCTGGTTCATTTGCTAGCCCTTCAGTTCCAGGAGCTTTGGGGCTTTGCCCATTTCTCTGTTTTTTTTTGTTTGTTTGTTTGTTTTTTGTTTGTTTGTTTTTTTGTTTTTGTTTTTCCTTTCATCTCTCACAGAAAGATGAAAACAGTAGCCATGTGAAGTCTTCCATCATCTAAGGATTCATCTTTGTGCCTTCATTTTTGGCCTTGACTTTACCTTACCTTCAACAGTACTGGACAGAGCAAGTGTAGGTAGAGTAGATGCTGCCCACAGTCAGTGGCAGAAAGCCATCCCATAAGATGCCTGCATTCTAAATTTGGTCTGCCTCTCCTATCTTGCTGCTTATCTGTGATTCTATGACTGATGTTCATTGTCAGAGTCCTTTTCAATAGTTTCTCCTGGGAGTAGATCTTCATATCTCCTTGCATCTTAAGTAGACATCAGTTTTTGGCTTCTAAGTGGGGTGAGCATTGAGCTCCCAGCAAGGAAAAGTGAAACTTGAATAGCAAGTATTAGGGTAGCTTTGTGTGGGACAGGAATAGCATTGTTCAGTCCAATGCCAGCAGGCATCTGCTTACCTGAGGAGTTACCTTATCACACTGTGCTAATGACTCTGTTTATTGACAGCTGATTTTGTCTTGAGGGATTGTCTCTGAGAATACATGTGGTAAGTCAATGATGCTTTTGTTTACATTCATGTCCCTTTGAGAGAGAGGATGCTGGCATGCATCTCTATAGCTTCTTATGCCTCTTTGGTGTCCTTTCTATGTGCTACTACACATGCAACAGGTGCCCAATACAGGCTTTCTAAAGAAACCAGCTTGCTGATTTTCAATAGGCCCTGCTCCGTAAACCACAAATAGGCTTTATATTGGCTCTTCAATACATTAAAACCATACAGGTGAAGGACAGAGGTTTTAAAAAGTATTTTGCTTGTATGTTTACAATTGCACTCTGCTTGTGCAGTGCCTATGGAGGCCAGAAGAGGGCATCAGATCCTCTAAAATTTGAGTTACAGGCAGTTGTGAGGTGCTGGGAAGTGAACCTGTGTCCTCTGCAAGAGCAAATTTTATTTCACAATAGCTTAATACCTACAAGAGGATCACAAAAGCTGTAGAGCATTTCGGGGTGCACCACCCCCATCTCTAATAATTCTGTTACATAGCGGTAGTACATTGTCACACCAGGAAGCTGTAGCACATGCTGGTAAGATGAGGGGATTCTGCCAGCTCGCTCCTTTTTTGCTTTGTTCTATTTGCCTTAGAGATGTTGCACCCCGTGTTAATTCGTATCGCCAACTCCTGGGTCAGCAAACAGAATTCTCCTGGTAGCCCCAAGTAACTCTCTTGTGAGAAACTGACTTTCTCCATCCTTTAGAGGTGACAGCTAGGAAGATTGGACCTTTTCAGTTTAAGATCTGTTAGAGTGTCCTGGATGGTGGGGGTGGGTGTAGACAAAAGGCCCAAACGAAACCTCTAGCAGTGTTCCTTCATTTTGAACACATTGAGCATTCCCTGACTGAATGGCTACTAAGCACCACAGTGTGCATGGCTAAGAGGGAATCTCAGTTTCCATGGGGTTAAGTCTAGGGCATCACTCTTCTAAGACTGCAGGCAGAGGGACTTGGGACCAAGGTAAAGCCATCCAGGAAGCATGATTACATGGCCTCAGCAACAGGGAGACAATGCTTTGTGAGCTGAGGGTGTAGAGTTCCCATCATGATTATACTAGAAAGTTGAGCTTCAATGGGCATAAACATACTTGGTTGCTCTTTAAAGAGAAAGCGCTCCCTGAAAATATAACCTTCCTCTTTACTCTTCGGACCAAAAAAAGCCTCACTCTAAGAATGTTTTTTCAGGTCACCTTCAGAGAACTCAAATGTCTAAGCCCCAAAAGAACCAGGATTGTGATTACCAGTTGGCTTCTCTCCTCTGAGAGAATGTCTGTCACGGATGGATCTGGTGATATTACTAAGTTCTTTAGGAGGTGAGCTGTGGAGGTGGAGAAAGTGCTGGGCACACCTCCCTAAGTATGACCACATGGTGTGTGCCTGACATTGTGGCTGTGTGTCTATCTGCACAGCTGCCCCAGGTCAAAGTATACAAACATGCCTGTCTTGGATGCTTTTCTTCTGTCATTTTAACACTGCCTCATAGTAGCCTCTAACAAGTTAGTTTCTTTCAAAAGATAAAGAGCCATGTACTTTTGTTTCTTTGTGGCACAAAGACCTAGAAATACACATGAAGGGACATTGTGATTCAGGTAACTGCTTTGATGATATTATGAGCCGGTCCCTAAAGAGACCCTGACAGCACCAGGTCTCCGAAGAAAGCAACTCCCAAGGTGGCCTTAGTTGTCCTTCAGGGAAGAATTTCATCTTTAGATTTGCATAGGTTGGAGCTGAAGAGATGGTCTAGAGGTTAACAGCACTGGCTGCTCTTGCAAAGGACCTGGGTTTGGTTCCTAGCATCTACATGGCAGCTTACAACTGTCTGTAACTCCAATTCTGGAATCTGATACCTTCTTCTAGCCTTCTCAGGTACCAGGCTTGTACCTAGTGCACATACACATGTAGCTGCAAAAATTTATTCACCCACATAAATTTTAACAAAGATTTGCATAAGTGACTTCTTTCCTCTGGGATTTAATTTGATAAACTGACCTCTCTTTCTCCATTTTCTTAAACACTTTGACTTCCTGCACTGTGTGGCCCCCAGAGTTGTTAACTCACCATCAGACAAGGCTAATGTTGCCATTCCCTTACATTTAAGTTTCTGTCAGCTTCCAGCTTTCTCTAGGATGGAAACCAGCCATAATTCTTGCATACAGATGCTTCATCTTCTTCCTGTCTCTCCTCAGTTCTTCCTAGTTATGCAAGCCACCCAGCTCCAGAATATGTGAGGCTCTGTGTCCTGTTGTACACCAAATCTCTGCCCACACTTACCCCTCCACTCCTGTGCCCTCAACCCACCTTCTGCCTCGGATTAGTGTCTACTCATTATGCAGAATCCATCCCAGCTCACTCAGAGATTGTCTTCTCATTCCAAAGACCTCTGCTTTGTTACCTGGATTTGAGTATTAGAGGTCACAGTGGGTGTTGCTGACACAGTGTTCACCAGAGCTGGCCACTAACATGGCAGTCAACATTTACTCATTCATTTCTCTCAACATCCCAGATGAGTAGTTACATGTTTGTCTCCAGTCAGAAAAAAAAAAAAATGTATTTGGTAGAACTTTGAAGCAAGCCTCTCTTGGCTGTATTTATTATTCTGGAACAGCAACTGTGTTTCATTGAAATTTGTGTCCTTCCAATGAGTGGAGTTGTCACTAAAGAACTCTGGAAATGTCTGTTGAATAGTCTCGAGTGTCCTGTCTGACTGTATTTATCTGTATGTCCTGGTGGAACTCAGGTCTGAGAGGGTGCTCTGCTGTCAGTGAGTATGACAGCTGGATACTATGTCCTGTTTGTTCACAGTGTGCCAACGTCCTTGTCACAGCTGCCATCATGGTCCACACAAGCTGTGAGCACCAGGAAAGCATATTAAAAGGAGCAAGTTACAAACAGTAAACTTGATTTCTTTTTCTTCTTCCAACTGGAGAGCTATGGGAGAGGACAACATGGCTGGGATGATAGCACAGCACAGACCTCCATGAAGTGAGTTCAATGTGTTCAAGGTCACAGAAAGCAGACCAGGCAGGGGAAAAAAAGAGCGGGATTCTGTGGGGCAGGCAGCTTGTTAGACAGCACTCCTCAGCTAGCTGATGTGTCCTTGACATTTGAAGGAAGCTTGATGCCTTCCAGTGTTGCTTTCAGTTTTCAAGGAAAGACTTGTAAGTACTTGCCTTGAAAATGATTGCCAGGAATCCACATTTAAAAAAATAGACTTGGTATCATGTGTTTTAAATGCCAGTACAGGGGAACCAGGGAAGCAGGCAGATCCTGGGGCTCACTAGCCAGTCAGTTTATCTACTGGGTGAGTTGAAGACCAGAGAGAGACCCTGTCTCAAAAGGCAGTTAGTCTCTGAGGGACAATACCCAAGGTGGCCCTCTGGCCTCCACAGCAAAGAATGCACAGGGATATACACATAGAGATGATAGAGATGGAGAGACAGAGAGATGAAGACAGAGACAGAGAGACAGAGACAGAGAGATGGAAAGACAGAGACAGAGAAGAACCTAAAAGTTTCGAGTTGTTTGATGATCAGTCATTTTTAATGTATCATGGCATCTCACCTCTATCTAAGGTTCCATTCCCTGAATATGGTGTAAGAAAAAATGGCTTCACTGGTAGTGTGTGGAAGTTAAGGGGCATAGGTAGCTTTTAGGGGTGATGTTGCCATTCACAAGCTTTGGGTTCTCAACACTTTGTTCTGCGTGGAGGTTCCCTATGAACTCTGAAACCACAGTATGTTGGTGCTTAAATGCCTGTTATTCATCTACCCAACTTCAGCCCTGCTTCTCAAATAAACTGTCCCAGCAGGAAATCATGGTGTGTATCTTTATGTCACCAATACCTTGCTCCTTCCGAATATTCAAAACACCTAAACAGTTGTGGCAGATGTCATGAGGTTATCTGTCAAATCAAAAGACACTGTATAAAAACACATGCATATGGAGGGCTGGCCAAGAAACTGTCAAATCCGAAGAACAGTCTGTGTTCCCTTTCTGTCTCCCCCACTGGGCCCCAAAGCTGCCTCTTTTCACGTGAAATGCCAGTGCTCTGTATGGTGTTCTGTATATAGTGGTTTGAACCTTTTCTGCCCATGTCTGTCTCTGCTGAAGTAACTCACCTCTCTCATATCGACTCTTACCCAGGAGCCGCACAGCCAACTCTTTGATGTAGGTCTCTTCTGCATGGCAGCCAAGGCCAAGTGTGGTTTACAATGCATGCTGCAACCTCACCCTTTTGGTTGTTGCCTCCAGGTTAACTAGATCCTTTCCCTGCACTGCCCATGCATGCGACATGCTTTTCTTGGTAGCTCTGAATGTAGCAAGCACTGGACGCATGCATGGAATTACAGCAGGGAGCATTCTGATACACCAAAAACTTGGGATATATGATTCTTCCTGGACATCCTTGTGGGCCCCCAATTTGTTGATATTTCCCCAGAGCACTCCATCTCATGAAAATTCAAGACTGGAGGACTGGGAAAGAGATAGCAAAGTCTCATGTTAAGCTGGTGTTGAGTGTAAGGTTCATGACCAGAGGTATAGAATATAAGGTCCGTTTCCAAGTAGCAGCTTACCTGACAGTCAGTTCTGTGCCTTCCCAACTTGGCATGGATGTGCTCACAGTGCCTGGGGTCCCACCTCTTCTCATGGCTTCCTGAACAATGTTTTCTATTTTGGTTCAGGGTTTCTATTTTGGTTTTACTTAGATCTGATAAATATATAGACTTAATAAAACCACCTTGTAAGATAAATTCCCCCAAGAAATACCTTTATTAGCCTTTCACATAGTTTATTGTATCTAGCAATACCACCAATTCAACTTGAAAATATATAAAAGGGTAGTACTATAAAGGATATTTATATTCATGGAAGCACATTGGCACTATAGTCAGCATTATTGATTAATAACTGTGATCATTTCCTCTCCCTGTTGTAATGCATCTTTTACCATAGGGATGTTGATGACTTTCTTTAAAAGCACTTTTAATTCTTTTTTTTAATTGTTATGATCAAATGTCTACCCTGTCTTTCTGTGTTGTGTTCTTGGGATGGACTTTTGTAAAACCTAACAGCTAGGACCTTGCTGGATCTGTGGCTGGTATTATTTCACATAAGTGGGTGTTTTAAGTTGCAGACAAACGAGCTGTGAATACAGGAAAATGAAAGGTGGAGTGTTATCCAGCTTTGATAATCCCACTGTGGGAGGAGAAGCCCCTTAGTAGTAGCTCCCAGCATACTTAGACTTAGCAGTTCAGCAGTTAGAGTAAAACAAAACCCTTTTCCTCCTTTGGATTTCTATTTTCTTATATCTGGGTGTTTAGTAGAGTCAAGTCCCTTCTACCTGCCATTTCTTCCTATTCTATTGGACATATCCTATTCATTCCACGGAAGTAGACTTTGTTTAGATTTTCAAACATGTTCTTTGGGTAACCACTAAAGAGTCCTTTGAGAGGGTATGTTTTCCTTTCTGAAAGGAGCCTGATGGGATGAGAGGACAGCCCTGTGCAGGCAGGTGATTCTGACCCAGGGGTTGAAGCGCTCACCATTAGGAAAGCTTTTACCTAGAGCTCCAGAAAAGGAGACATCTGAGTCTTTCTCAGATGCTCTTCCAAAAGGAAATAGTTCTCTTTGTTCCTGGAAACACACTGCGCTTCCTGCCACAGTGATGGGGTGGCTGCAGCAAGGCAGAGCAGGGGTGAGAGGGTCCATTCATGGGGACAAGGGAGACAGTCCTAAGAGAGTGGCTCCTAGGGTCCCCTCAGACCACAACTGCTGTGCTTTCAAAGGTACGTGTAGACAGCATAGACATTGGAGAGAAACCAGAGGCAGTGCTGCCACTGCAAGGACGAGCCGCAGGAAAAGCTTGCTGCTTTCAGTTCACAGTGCTCCTCTCCAAATTTAGATCCACAAGCTGAGTGCATACCATTGAGACTGTGGCAAGAGTTATTTCTATGGCCTAAAGAGATAAAGTGAATTTTGATACATACATGACTTCCACTGTGAATCAGCAGCAAGAGGGAAAGAAAAAAAAGGAAGGGAAAGAATTATTCCCAGAGCTAAGACATTAATTTCTCAAAGTAGATAAAAAGAACATATGCTTGGGGGATATTATTAGTTAAGTATAGGGTTTACTAAGGAATTCTCTTGGCCCGGTTAATGAAGATACTTTGATTCTGAAGGTAGCTTGTCCCACTGATTTCCCATAGTTTTCTTGGTCTCTACTGCCCAGGTTGCTTTATGACATTCCTAAGAAGTGACTATCCCCCTTCCTGTGCTCAGCAGACTAATCAGCTGACTACTAATCAGCACCATCTCAGATTGTCCTTTTTGGCTGTGATGCTGCGGGCCCTGTGCAAAACTCCTAAATAGGAGTGCTTAACAAAGCATCCATGCCTCTGCTGTCAGCCAAAGATAGAGCTAACACATAGCTATTTTATTTCCTTGTGCAATAAAGGTATAATTGTTTTCTATGCTAGATGTCAACAAAAATGGTGCGAGGTCTCTTCCCAGGGTCAAAAAAACAAACAAACAAACAAAAAAAAACCAAACCAAAACAAAACAAAAAACAGTCAAACAAAGCTATCACCAGCCATTAGTGTGACAGAATTCATCCCAGGCTGAGTGTAAGTGTTTCTGGTTAGTGCTTTTTATTCTTCAAGGAAAAGTAACAGATAAGGGAGCCGCTGTTGCCAGTGCCTGGTGCTACCAGGGCTCCTAACATTAGCATGAGGCAGACCCTCGGCACTGAAGGTCTTTGTTGGGGTAACCCTTGAGTGGACTGCTCCAGTGTACCTGCGGTTGAGAGGTATCAGAATTGGAACTGTAGAGTGAGTTAGTTGAGCTTTCCCCTCGAAGTCCTTGCAGGTAAAATCAGCGTGAGGTGTCAGTGCCAGAGGCAGCATCTAAAGGACAGTGGAGAGAACCTAAGGAGCAAACCAGCGAGTGTCCTCCTTGGTTCAGAGTCCAAAATCTGCAGAAGGCTCACAAAGAATTGTTTTGACCACTGCCTGTAAGAACAGCTGGAAGTCATAGTTATTTGCAAGTTTATTATGTGATGAAATGTCAGCACACCTGGTGAAGCTTGCCCTTGTGTACAACTTTTAATATGTACAGAGACCATGTTTTCCTTTCCCAGCCTCTTCCACTTCCTATGTAAGTGTGAGAGCTTATTTGAGAAGCATTGATACCCAGCTACCTTGAAACTTTCTTTTTCCAGGCTGTTTTCTTCATGAATGTTGACCCCGGGCCATTACTTACCATTGTGTAGATATGGCTACCTATTGGTTGTCACTGTTTAGAGATGATTGTCTATGAACCTCTTAATACATGTGTGACATTTAGTGTCTAGATAGAAGCCATGGAAACAGAAAGCACAGTGATTTGATAAATACTCTTGCCCTGGTCAAGGGACTTCTTTTTCAAGGCAGGTGTAAGAGAAAGCATGGTCTCAGTGACCAGTATCTTATCCTAACCCACCACATGCCAGGCTCTGTGTCTGAGTTCTCAGCTCTTTGTCCTGGCCTGGAGCCTTTTCTCTGGCCTCTGCCCCCACCTCCCCAATTTACCTTGCCTAAGCTATCCCATTCGGCAAACAGACCCAACGGTGGAGTTGGGGCCATGGCAGAATATATGTCTATGCTGCAGGGCTCTGGGCATGTATGTGCATATGTTTTTTTGTGCCCACTACCCATACCTACATATAGCTCTTAAGCTCTGCCCTTGAAGGCCTCCTCATCTGTACCTGGAATACACATCTGAGTGAAGATCTGTCTAGTACTAACTACATAATCTCTTTTCTCTCTCTTCTCTTCTGGATTAAAGGGGAGATGACTGGAATGCAGGGAGGTAGAGAAGTGGCTGACCAGAATGTTTCCATTGTGCTCTCACTGACAATTTAGTAAAAGCGGCAGTGAGCAGCACTTGTTTGGCAAGGCAGTTTGTATGTAATAGCTTAACTCTGATTTATTACATAAAAGTTGCTGGCAAATCTGAACACTAATTCCATTCTGGTAACAACTGTGATTGAAATAATTGTAGTCTGTAGTCAAGCCAGAGAAAATAAGCAATAGTGATATAGGTTGTCTTGGCCATCATTCCAGGATTCTGGAGGTACAGCTAGAAGAGAATATTTACGAAGTGTTTGGCTGCTCCATGTCTTTGCCTCTCCTCCACATGCACTTGAAGCCAACAGGGCAAATGGAGCCGAAGGTCTGAGAGGAAGAATGTCCAGCCTCCCATGAGCCACTCATTAAAGTGACTCATGACTTTCACTGTTAAGAAAGTTTGGTTAATTATTTAGTATTTATAACACACTATGGTTGTCTTTCTGGGAACATCATTTTCCTATGTTTCATTTTAAAGCTTATCCAAAATTAATATTCTGACATGTAGATTCTTGCTGTGTGGTAGTGAGCTCTCCAATCAAGAGCTTATAGCATATCCTGTTGTGTATGTGAATCACATCAGAGTATTTTATAAGGAATCAGCAATGTAGACATAAGAGGGGAAACAGAGCATAAAGATCACTAATCCCCTCAGCTTTCATTGCCTTTGGGAGCATTTTCCATTGACAATTGCTCCTGTCATTATTACTACTACTTAGTTGTAAATATAAATATTATTGATTGAATGCATAGGCGACCAATTTTCTCCTTACAGAAGCCTTTAAATTTTGTGTCCTTATCCC
This sequence comes from Onychomys torridus, assembly GCF_903995425.1. Taxonomy (NCBI): domain Eukaryota; kingdom Metazoa; phylum Chordata; class Mammalia; order Rodentia; family Cricetidae; genus Onychomys; species Onychomys torridus. The sequence goes on from NC_050451.1 coordinate 31,596,386, forward strand.
CAGTTTACAGACAAGAAAACAGAGGCTTGGAGAGGTCGTGTTGCTTCAACAACAAAATACAGGTGATAGGGCTAGGATCTTGAGTTATCTGTCCAACTTGAAAACAGCCCAGTTGCCCATTGCTGATGAGGTCAACTTGTAATGTGCGTGTTTTGCCTTTAAAATATTCAGGTGCATTTACATATAGAAAGAGGGTAAATATAAACCCAGAAAAGACATGGTTCTAGTTTTCTTTTTTGCTGTCAACCAAAATGAAGCTTGGGGAGGAAAGAGATTTTTTTTTTCAACTTACAGATTATAGTTCATCATGAAGGGAATTCAGGGCAGGAGCTCAAGCAGGAACCTGGAGGCAAAAACAAAAGCAGAGACTATGGAGGAGTGCAGCCTACTGGCTTGTTTCCCTTGGCTTGCTTTGCTACCTTTCTTATATAGCTCAGACCCATCTGGTAGGGATGGCACCACCCATAATGGGATGGGATTTCCTATATCAATCAGTAATTTAGAAAATGCCTCTATGACATACCCATAGGCCAATCTGATGGAGGCAGTTCCTCGATCAAGATTCTCTTCCCAGGTATGTCTATGTTTGTATCACACTGACAAACACTAACCAGCACAGACATTGCATTCTTTTTGTAGAGAGAATTAGAAAGGCTCTATAAGAAAGTAGCAAGGCTCTTACCACCTGAGTTTTGTGATAACACGTTATCTGTGTATTTCATTGAGAAATCCAGCGTGTAAGGATCTGACATGTTTTGTCTCTTCATCAGCAATCTGTGTCATTTTCTTTGTCTCCTAGAAGAATGCTTTATTCTTAGGACTAATTACTCAGGTAGACACCCTGTGCCATGCAAATGCTCTGAGATCCAGTGCTGTCACTGTTCTCTGAGCTCAAGTTTACAGAGCACAGAAGGACTCCACCAAGCAGGGGGGGTTCACACATCACCCCTCTGTATGCTCCCGTTTATCTCAGCACAGTTCAGATGATCTGTGTGTTTATTGCTATTGAATCCCATCTTACCATTTGAGCACTGGCATCATTAAAAGCTGTTGTCAGGAAGACGAATAAATTATCGACCTAAACCATAGCTAAGGACTTCCCAATAAAGCCATTTAACAAGTGGGCTTAGCATCATGGTAGATCCATACTAGAGAGTGACAGAGAGTGTTTTCCATTTACATTGAAACAAGTGCAATACCCTTTAGGAAAAATGCAAAACAAGTGCAATGTCTGAGAAAAATGCCTTAAAACTAAACAAAGAGCCTACTTGATGTAATTATCATTAGCTTTGATCAATCATTGATCAGAGCCTACCTGTCAAAGAGACACTGTCTTAGAGATGTTCTTGGGTGAAGTCCTAAGGTAAATGGAGAGAAGAGACTTGATTCTCTGTGCTAAAAAGGATATAAACTAGAGTACTTATTGAATGTATGTCCCACCCTGATAGTATAAAAATAAACTTTTGGAATTTTTAGGGTTTATTTACGTCTATTTTCAATGTCTGGGTAATTTGCCTGCATGTATGTCAGTGCACCACATGCATGCATGCAGTGCTAATGAAGACCAGAAGAGGGCTTGGATCCTCTGAAACTTGAGTTACAGGCAGTTGTTAGTCACCATGTGGGTTCTGGGAACTGAGCCCCTGTCTTCTGTGAGAGCAATAAGTGCTGTTAACTGCTCAGTCATCTCTCAAACCCCAAAAGACAAACTCTTAAGTGCATAACTCTGATCAGGTGCTTAAGAGAGGGCATTAAGAAAGTTAAAAGATAACAAAGACTGTAACTTGGGTTGTTCAGAACCTGAGATGCTGTCTACTTTATAAAGTAATGGTCCACATGGAGATTTAAACCGTTTCAATGATTAATTAGCATCTTGTCACTCATGCTAGTTCCATTATTGTTATGAGTTTACAAAATATTTTTGAGACCCAAAGTTATGTGAATAACACTGATTTATAATTTGGGGTGCATTGCAAAGACTTCCTTTTCTTTTAAAATTAATCTTGATAATCTGGATATTCGATACATATATCCTAATTAGTACACAGGGAAGGTGAGGCACTGATTTTGACTCTTACATCCAGATATTACCAAGAAAAAACTTCTCATTAGTGAGAACATTACTCTCCATTGTCTGAAGATGAATTCTACAGAATCTATGTCTAAATGATGTTATCTTTTCCTTTGCTTTGATTAGATAAAATGGTGAGAAAAGTTTATTAATCTCCCATTCTATGTTAGGAAGGAATATTCAAGGGTTCAAGTATTATCAGTTTTTACTGTATTCATTTTGCTTGTTATTTGGGGACAGGGTGTCATGTAGCCCAAAGAGTCCTCTAATTCACTAGGTACCCAGAGATGGTCTCCAACTATTTATCTTCCTGCATCTTTGGGTGGTTACAAGTATATGTTTGAGAGAGAGAGAGAGAGAGAGAGAGAGAGAGAGAGAGAGAGAGAGAGAGAGAGAGACTATGAATTGCAGTGGTTTTCAGGAGGATAACTAGAAACTAGTCCTATGTAAATATCTAAGTGGGATGACATTTTCTCTACAAGTGGAACATTTCTGTTTCTAGAGTCCCAGGGAGGACTTCTGGGGATGATTGACATCCCATATGCCCACCTTGACAGAACAATGTTGGATATAGTTTAGAGAGGCCAGCTTCTTCTGTATCTTCCCAGACAACTCCACAAACACATGAAGTCTTGCTAGGGTAGTTTGACCTCAGCAATCCATCAATCTACCTCCTTGTTTTGCATGAACCTCTTGGGATGCTCTGTTAATAATGGATACTGTGTCTTATACATCTTCCTTCCCAAGAAGATGGCATTGCATTGGAAAGGTAACATGAGATTATAATAAGGGTACTTAATCCTCATCCCAATTCAACCACTCAGTTATATGAACTTGGAAAGATGTTGAAGTCTCTAATTTTCTATTTGGAAACTAATGATTTTAACAAATACATAGTTTATGTAATCCTTTTGTGAAGATGAACTCCATTAGTATGTGTAAATGCCATACAGTTGAATTGAAGAAGACTTGAACATGAGCTGAACGAGGCACTTTCCAATCCCAGAGCTGTAGAAATTCACATGGGAGGGCCTGGAGCAATGGCTCAATGATTAGGAGCACTGGCTGCTCTTCCAGTGAACCTGGTTCAATTCCTAGCATCCTAATGGCAACTAATAACCATCTGTGATTCTAGTTCCAGGAGATCCAATGCTGTCTTCTGGCTTCTACAGGCAATGCATGCACATGGTCCACTGATACCCATGTAGGCAAAACACCCATAGACAAAATAAAAATTAATAAGTCTTTTTAAAGTGTAGGCTCAAAAATCCATTAAAAAGAAACTCCTAGATGAAGAAAAATCTGTAAGGATACAGATTCTCTGTATACAAGGATTCAAGTTATCTAATGAGTCAGGCCTTTAGGCTGGCCTCAAAGGATGCCTGCAGTTAGAACACTGAAAGACAAGAGCACTTGAATAGGTCATGGCACAAGCACAGATTTAGAGTTGGCAATATTTGGGTCTCATTCCTGAGGGAATAAAGACATCAGCTTGTGGTAGCAAAAGGTGTGACCTAAAGCAAAGAGCAAAACAATAACAACAAAAACAACAACAAAAAACCCAAAAAACAAAACACAACATAGAGTGGGAACTTGAGAATGAAGTAGGTTTTGGAGTTCTTCACAGCTGGGCTCAGAGTTGATATTTGAGACAGAAGGGTCCCTAGTGCACCATGAATGACATCTTTTAATTAGATTCATCTAGCAGCATTGCAGAGGTGAGCTGGATGAGTAGAGTCTGCTATCATTGAGCTTATTGAATTGATTCATGTCTGCAGTGCCTTGAATCTGACCTCTGGTGGTCCATAATCCTGATGGAGATTGAGAAAGCCCCATTCAATTTTAAAAGGAACTAGCCTTCAAGAGTGGGGGGAATTTGAATGTTAGAAATTATTGCACAAAGTGTTACTTTGTTTCTCCACCGGTCCCTTCTCTCTTAAATCATCTTGAATGCTTGTTGTGTTCCTAAGCTGCTTAGCATTTCCTTATTCCCTGTAAACCACCGTCCCCTTCACTCCTTGTCATCTAGATTTCCTCATTTTTCCCTTCAAATCTAGAATTGAGAATGTGCTCGGCAGGTACTCTCTGATTGTTAATTGGAACATCCACTGTCGAAGCATATATGATGCTGTTGTAATTATACCCTTGTATCTTTTTAGTCCTTTCCCTCTTGTCCATATCTGAAACTGAAAATATCTGTTAAAAGCCATGATCTTAGCAATTAGTTAAGTAGTATGCAGCTGGTTGTCTGAGGACAGGCTCAAATTCTTAATCATCTCTGTTCAGGTCTGAATGGGAATCTTCTTGAGCCGTAGTACCCATAATTAGTGCGCAGGTGCTAGGAAATTCTTCCAAAGTCATGGTTATCAAAGTGGAGTCCCCAGTCAACAGTGTCAGTGGAATTTGGGATTGAGGAAAAAGCTAAACGTTAGACCCCTAACACAGAGTAGTGAATTGGAAACTCTGGAGCTGAGGTCTAGCAAGCTTGAGCAAAGCCCTCCAGGTGCAGGTCAGAGTCTGAGAACCACAGTGTGGAAAACATAGCCTCGTGGAGTTGGGCGGTCAAAGGCAGGAGGTAGAAAAACAGAGTTTGGGGATATGAGGCAAAATATGGAAGCTTAGAAAAAGGGTCAGTACTTCCCCCTTTGAGATGATGCAGAATTCCAAAGCGTGGCCTTTGGAAGGAGAACTCAGGAAAGCCCTTACCTTGTGCTTTGACAAGTTCCAAAGCCAAGTTCAGGAAGTTCTATCTATCGAATCATCATGCTCAAGGGTATTTACTGGAAATTTTGTGGTTTAGTGGATGTAGAAAGAGATTCATTTTCATACAGCATATCTTATTTCCTCTGGAGACAACTACATGTTAAGCATTTGCTTTCAAGAAGTTCATATTTCAACCATGTCCTATTGTACCTGTCCCATCAAAAGGAACTTTGTAGTGGGAATCTTTAGAAAGGTCCTCAATCTTAGATTTCACCAACACACTAAATGTCCCGAAGGCCTCACTATCACGCCCAATCTGTATAGATGGTGGGAACCTATGAAGGAAAAGTCCATTGGATACAAGAATTACATCCTCTACTTCCCCAGTTACTCATGAACTAGGAATGAGTTAGGGTTGGCCAGATTGCTGCTATGAGTTAGAACTGGTGTCTTCTTTCTATTCTTAAGCCCTCCACCCCCAGTTGGCTTTGCATGTTCACCTAAAGCCTTTTCTGATGTGGGCATGCCTCGCCAGAATGGCAATCTAAATTTAAGAATGTGACTCAGAGTCATTTTCTTTTGTGGTTTTAAATAGAAGCCCTGTTTCCCTGCTGCTGTCTGTGGATGTAGACAAGGAAACTCTGAGGCTTTGCACAAGACAGAAGAGGCACTTCCATTTCGGTTTCCTCCTGCAATGAGTAATCGTCACCAAGAGAAAGACTCTTGGGGAGAAAAATAAATCCTAATAGGCCAACCTTTTGGTTGTTGAGTTAGGGATTCTCTTTTTAAAAGATCAATGAACTCCATGAGTTGTTTTCATTTGGGGAATGAAATAATGGGGCTTTGGCATCTCCGCTCTGTGGTCTCTGATTGTGTGAGAGCATGAACTATAGGCACTCAGAGGATTTATCTCAGAAGGGATCCTTGATAAATAGTTCTGTTGGCACTTGAAAAACCATGCAGGGTGTTGTTCCTGGTACTCCCATAGCAGGGGAAAGTTGCTGAAAGGGACATAAAATACATCTCCAGAATGTTTCAATTCCACCAGAGGTCCCAGAGGCTCAGTTCAGTTTTTGCTCGGAATCCCACCTTTTGCCCTTATTCCAGCGTTGTCCGTAGCTCTGGATATGTTTCTGATGCCTTGCACCTCTGCTAGAGGAGCAGCCACTCAGTAGCAGAACAGCTTGTTTGATTGTTCTTGCTCAAGGAGAACTCTGCAAATGGTAAGGAAGGGATGATTAAGTCAGTTCTAAATTTTGAACAGCCAATGACAGGTCTATTATGTTTTCTGTATTACTTTCTATAAATGGGAGTGGATTGTTGACACATGGTTTTCAACATGGCATCCTTTAAACTTTTTCATTGTTGCACTTAAACTTTGTACAATATGGAAAGGACCAGAACAAAAGAAATGACCAGGAAATCAAGGAACAATGGAGAAGAGTTGCTTTGGCCTGATTGTTTATACTTTTTTGAATATCTCTTCCCATGTATGTTGAGCAAAAATAACCTCAGTGGCACTAAAATGCCATCGCTCTACCACAGTCCAGAAAAATCTTTTCTAAGAAACCTCTAGATTAATCCACAAACTCGTGGAATTCATAGTCACTAGAGAACTCATGAAAGCACCCAAATGCCACCAACATCTCCATCGGTGAGTATTGGGAAGGCAATATTGAGCTTATTGCTTGGCCTTAATGAAGTAATTATAGATGTTCCTTGGTGACTCTGGACCTTAGTTCCCTTGACTGTGTGTACAACAAAATAGGTGACTGTATACTTTTAATGCAGAAGCCAAGTTCCTGCTAGCACAGTGGTGCATGTGAGTGTGATGTTTATTTACAAATCTCTTGCCTCCTCACCCATTTACTCTCTTACACACACACACACACACACACACACTAATTTTCAATAGTGTGTACTGCCAGTGGCTCTTTACAACAGAGACACATACTGTCAACTTATGGTCTTCAGGATCTGTGGTAGCTCTTTCCTGTCATATTTTAGGAACACATTGTATTCTTGTTCTTGGCAATACCATACCATAGCTTAAGAATTGCAGACATGTCTCTTGTTAACCACAGGCCCTGGTTTTCATTGAAGTGCATGCTGGGGGTGGGGTGGGGCCACAATGATAATCAAAGAACAGTGGTGGGCTGTTCCCTGTAAGCTGTACTGCCTCTCTGCAGCACTGGGCTAACTAGATTCCATTCTGTCTCCCCTCTCACTTTTCCGGCCTTAGTGAGAACTCGGCGGTGTCATTCCCTTTGTGAAAGAACCCTTTTCTGTTGCCTTTGTTCAGTCTGCTGACTTTGTTAATGCAAGAATAGGTTACCCTGCCTTTGTGTGTGGAGGGTCATCACGTATCAGTGGTTCGCAACACGACAAGGGGCATGTTTGATTTGGAAGCCCAGTGAAGAATGGGGCAAGCCAGTGCATGTCACATGACTGGAGGTTCCCATAGACTGACTTACTGTGCCTCTGAGTGGGCCCTGCATTCCCAGGCTGCACCAATTCCTGCCTGTTGTGAACAGCCAAGCATTACCCTGACTGAAGTACAACTAACTATACTAACTGGTATTGTATGCAATGATTTCTAAAGTGGCAACACTGCTCAGAAATCTTCTCCAATGCACCTCTCCAGCTCCCTCTCTCTTGGGAGGGGGAGCGGTCCATGTTTGCTTCCCATCTGAAGAAGAATGGGGGAGGGGTCTCTCCATTCTCCCTCCCTTTCCTCACCATCTTATTATCCCTGCTTCCATTTGCTTACAGGCAGAGGTACACTGGAATTTTTTTTATAGTATTGAGATGTTTATGAGACTTTGATGCTTCTCACCTGGCCCAGACTCTGGGACAGTTCACACAGTTATGCTCTGATCAGTTTGCTGTGGGAAATCTCATGGAAGCCATGTACCAGTTTGTATAGTAGTACCCTTTAGAACTGCCGACTCTTGAACAAAGGAGAGTGTGCTGGGGGTGCGAATTGGCTGCTTGGCACACACACACACCAAGCCCCTTAACCTGCATGCCAACTACAACAACAGACAAAATTAACCCTTAGAGTACTGCTTCCCTACATTAATTTAATGGTCATGAATTTTTTGTTGAACATTGCTTTCTTCCCCCAGTGCAGAGTACCATGCAGGAAGTCCATGCTTTGTCTAGCCAGGACAGTAACCAGGATCTTCTCCTCCAAAGCTTTCTTGAGATGCTCCTGGGTCCTTTACAAATCTGCTAATGGCTTTTATAAGATCCAGATATAACTGCTGGAGAATGGGCTCCACTTCTAATGAGCTGGAGGGCAGAGGGTCTGACGTTTTAGCCTTGTCATGAGTCCTTTTAACTGAAGAAATCAGTTCTTTAAGGGTTAATGTGAAATCAAAGAACTTGGTGGTCCTTCCTGCTTGTCCTTCCTCCAAGGAGTCTGCATGATCCTCTATTGAGTCTTAGATCAACTGTTGAATGATGATTAAAAACGTAATAATAATATTTAAAATTACCCCGTCCCCCACAAATAAAAGAACCAAACACTGAATGGTTGAATGGAAAGCCCTTTGGCAATGCTTGCTTGATGGTCACAAGGGGTAGAAAGACCAAATGTATTCAGCAAGCATTCATTTTGTCCTCTACCCCACCCACTGTTTCTCAGCATTGTGGAAGCTGTAACAAGTTTGGCCTTGTCTTTTATTTACCTCTTGCTTTTTCTTCTTCCCGTCTACTAGCCCAATAGAATCCTGCCAGAATTTCTACAAAGATTTCACATTACAAATCGACATGGCTTTCAACGTGTTCTTCCTCCTCTACTTTGGCTTGCGGGTAAGTTTGGCAGCATCTCCCAGTAGTGCCGCAGTGGGGTGTGTGACTCTGCAACTCCAGGATAAAATGCCACCCATGACGGCTCTCCCAGGCAGTGTGACGCCTGAGGTCTCCATGGTGGACACATACACCTCCTTTCTGGTTTGGGGTCTGTGGGAAAGCCCATTGCTTCGCTGGGCATTTTCTGTAAATGTGTTTATTTTGGTTCAAGGGGGGAGGGGTTGAAACAATGATACCTTCACTGACTCAGTGTTTCCCAGTCCTCTCTATTGGAACACCAATGTGTCTTTGTATAAAAGGTAAATTGAAAAAAAAGTATCTTAAGCTCACCAATTTCTATTTAACAGTGTTGAGATTGCAACTATCAGGTACAACCAGGAGTGAAAGCTGGTGGGATTTGGGGGGGGGGGGTCCATACTATATGGTGTCACAGAGAGTTTTGTATGGAAGTGCAGACATGTTTGAATGCACATATATGTGCTTTATTCATGGTTCGATTTACATTAGAATGACCAAGGAAAATGAGATTACTCAGCCTTCTCCATGAGGCTGTCAAGAACCACAAGAAATTATATTGCCTGATCATTCTCTGAGACTAATGTGGCCTATAGTCATTTTCTAAAAAAGGTTGTGTATTCATCCAAACAAGCTAGCGACTGATGTACAGGGAAATATGAGAAGAGCAGAACATCACCCTCCAGATCCCACAGAAACCCAACATTTATCCTATGACAAAAGGACATATATTAAGTGCTGACACCATGCTTCTCATTTTGTTTTTCTGTCTTATTTCTCTTTTCCCCCAGTTTATTGCAGCCAACGATAAGCTGTGGTTCTGGCTGGAAGTGAATTCTGTAGTAGATTTCTTCACAGTCCCTCCAGTGTTTGTGTCTGTGTACTTAAACAGAAGTTGGCTTGGTAAGTCAGTTTCTTTTGCCTTCTCACTGGCTCTTAAGGTAGGATATATTAAGGACATAGGCTGTAGGGAGGAACCTTGTGCTGGGCTGTCGCTATTGTGTATGACTATGGATGGAACTCTGGGAATTTTAGAACTGGATGGTGACAGCCCAGAAGGATCTGCCGAGTTAGTGCTTGAGACAATAAATGTTATCCTTGTTGAAGTCCTGTGGTCATCACTATCACAGCCAGGACTTCTGCATCTCACAGTTCTGTCACTTGGCATTCTGCAAGTGAGCGTTAGGACTGGTTAGAGGAGCCCATGGGAACAAAGCCAGCCTTCAGAGTACCAGGTTCTAGTGTCCCAGAAGACCTGCTACCAGAGTTGGTTCTGTTTCCTGGTGGGGTCTATTTATAGTTACAAGTTCTGGGATGAGGCAGAACAAGGTGAAATGTCTCAAGGCACTGGTATCACAGGCTACTCAACTCCCTCTCTGGGGAGGGGGAACGTTCCTCCATGCTAGGCTCAGCAGGGCACTCCCAGAATCAAGACTAGGACAGTAAAACCATCAAAACTAGCTCCCGAATGCTTTGATTGATAGTTCCATGTTCCTCTCCGATACTGTATCTAATTTTTAATTAACATAAAAATGTTTTGCTTCTATGATGTTGACTGAGGAACAGGCAAAAACATAATTTGGAAGACTTACTTGAGAATTTTCTCTGTCTTTACTTTTAGAGGGTTTTGTTTTTGTTTTTTCATTGTTGGTGGTGGTGGTAGTTTTTTTGTTTGGTTTGGTTTGGTTTTGATTTTTGATGGTCATGAGCAAAACTTCATATTTCTCACAAAATAACATATGCATATTGTAACCGCTGAAAACTTTGAAACACCAACAAAGAAAACAAAGGCATTTCTTCTCCTCTCGTCCTTCATGGACCCCCCATGGACCCCCCATGGACCCCCCCCCATGGGCCCCCCCATGGACCCCCCCATGGACCCCCCATGGACCCCCCATGCCTAGAGTTAACAAGCTACACATTTTTCTGCACACTCATCCCACACTACACATAAACAAATGGATCTATACTTGTAGTCACACATTAGAGGGTTGGTGATGTTCCTATAAGAAATCCTTTGAAATAACTATATCCCTTTGCAATTTAACTCTTATAGTAACACACAGTAGACATCCCTTCAGCTCTGTAATAAGGGAAATTTCATAGCCATTTAGGTAAAATTCCGTTTTCTGCTGGTTTTATAGTGGACCTAGCTATAGGACCTAATGGATCATCTGGATGCTTTCTTTGTCATTCTGAACGATATTTTCATAAACATTGTCATCCATATATTTGTGAAATTCCATTTCTATAGATATTTCCATATTACCAGAAGAGGAACTGCCAAGTAAAAGGACATGAATAATTTATTTTGTAGACATTGTTAGATAATGTTCTAAAAATATTGTGTGGAGATATACTCACATCATGCAAGGCGCTGGGTTTGAAAACAACTGTCATATATTTAGTGCATAAGCACACATCTCTCTATATATCATATCTAGTGGTCACCTGCACACTCTTCGATGCATGTGTGTAAGTGCACCTGTGTGGGGGGAGATCCTTAATTAGATCCCAATCCCCAGGCTTCTCATTGGAAGCGTATTCACTTATTGCTGAGTCGAAAAGTCTCTTCCTGGCTCTGAGATGTGCCTGCTGAGGACAGTTTTCTAGACAGTATGCCAAGATCACAAGAGCTACATGCAAATGTGAGACATAGCCTGGGTGTGTCCGTGAGCTGGGACTTCCAGCTATCTTCGCCGAGCTGCTAACTGGCCTTGTGAACTGGGGTCTCTAGTTTCTTCACTTAGCCTAGGAAGGATATAGCTGTAGAGTCCTGCTTTATGGTTCTGGGAAGGGCAGGAACTAGGGACCTACAAAACCTGTAGATGATGCAGTCTGGTGGGAAGCATCAAATTAAAACTGAAAACACAGAACACTAGCATGTTGGACTGTGAATTAATAATAATATTATTATTAATATTAATAACCACAACAATCAAAAGAATCAGTCCACTCTTGTAGAAGAAAACGCCTTTAATGAAATACTTTTGCTTCTTAGTAACTGCACTTGGGTGAGATTCCAAACCTTCCTGCCTACTGTGGAGGAGTCCTTCAGTTTAAAGCCAGCTCCAGGAGCTTCCTCTGTCTGACTTAATACATAGGTTATTACTCTAGGAAGCAACCATTGAACTCATGAGTCACCATAGAAACAAGTGAACATTCTCAGAAAACAGGCCTATACAGAAGGAAAAGGACCATTAGTTGTGAGCATTTCAGGCAGCTTTGTCCTCATCCTGCAAACTGGAGGAACACTACCTTCACTGACTGGAATTTGGGATAAGATACAAGAAATCACTCTACCCTATTGCTACAAACACTTTTGAGGGTGGAAACAGGTGATATTGCTGGCACCATGATGATTCAAACCAGAGGGAACGCCAGGCCCTGTATCTTTTTCAGTGTACCACCCAAACCGTGTTGCCATTTTAATCATTGGTCTAGGCTTGCATTCTGTATAATAAAACATATATATTAAGTGCATATGTCATCTAAAGACACTCAACAGTACAGTCAACATAGCAGTGATGGATATTCCAATGCTTCAGTGTGGGTCCTACTGCCTCTCAGCTCCATCCACACCATCTTCAGAGCAAACCTAGGAGGTAGGAATTGTTAGTGACTCCATGTTTACCGATCGGGCACCTGAAGCTCAGAGATGCTGGCTCTCTTGTCAGGGTTCACGCAGCCTGGACATGTGGGATGGGCTGTTTATCCCAGTCTGACTACTCACTCGATGTCTACACTCTTGTTCTGATCTTGGGCTCCTAGTCTTAACCTTGGAAGATGGGGAGTTTTTGAGGACCGAGTTGGGAAAGTCTGTGCCTACCCTGTGCTTGGTTGGCATCACTCCTTCCCTACTTACTCATCATGCGAGGCTTCACTTGAGGCAGGAAGGGAGCGGGAGAGAGCTTATTTAAGAGCATGCATTCCCATATCTCCTCTTTTGCACTCCTCCTTGCCCACCTCCAGTTTCTAGAAATGCCACGAGGGCCAGAGAGGCACACAGAGCTGGCGTCGTGTCTCCCAAGTCCCAGGGCACTTCAGCAGCTTGTGGATCTTGCAGAGGACCAAGGGGCTTCCATGTGACCTCCTTCAGAAGAGAGAAATAGATTAGAAGCCAGGCTGCTATTCTGCCTCAGCTCAATTGGTGGCTTTTCCTCAGCTACTTTGTGCAAGACCACCTTTTCCATCCCCCATCCTGCTTCTCAGTATTGTCTTCCTGAAAAAGGATGATAACACCGGCAGCCCCCTCATGAGGTTACAGCAGGACTTTTGTGTGGCGATGTGCATTACATGCTAAGAACGGAGTGCAAGCTTTGTTAGCAGAGCAAAAGCTACCCCAGCCCCGCTCTCTGACCTGCCCCCAACCCTGTGTTTTTAAAGCACAAAAGGAGCAGCTAGAGCAGAATGGGGCCCCACAAAAGGCAGCAGGATGGGGAGGCATCTGTGCCTGCAGATGGTAAGGCATTGCTTTATTTTAATTCCTGTTCCCCCAATACGGGCTCATTCATTGTTTTCTTTACAAAATCCTTCCCCTGACCACTAAAATAAATGCACCCTGAAATGAGAGGTGGATCTTATTTTGAGACACGAACAAGATGTTCTAGAGAACTCATCTGTCAGTTCTTTTAGGAACTACCCCCCAGGGGAGGTCAGCTGTGCTTTCTTTGTGTGTATGGATGTTTCTATGGAGGGTCATCTCCGTGGTTAGAGGATGGGATAGGAGAAGCTTACTCACTGACCCTGACCCTGATACACCTTCTGTTTTCCCAGTGCTGGAGCTGAATGAAACCCAAGGCCTTGCCTGTGCTAGACAAGTGCTTTCCCGCTGAGTCACAGTTACAGCCCTGCCTGGCCCATTTTTATTGAGCATCTATCATGTGCTTAGCACTGGGTTATGACACAGCCTCCCACTTGTTAACTGTGTTATGATTTCAAACAGATTTCACCCCAGTTCTCTGACTGACAGAACAGGGAACATGATTAGGGCCACTGTTGACTGGAACCATTAGTAAAAAACTATAGCCCCCTCTTACTCATTCTGGGTCCAACCTTAGACTTTAGCACTGTCAACAAAGTTGACGAGCCTCTCGTAAGAAATAGAAAAATGAGTTAGTGGCCAGTCACAGGATAAAGAAAGCAACTGAGGATATCTATTTATAAATATATGCCTGAGTATTCTTTCTTTGTGTGACAAGGTGATTTAAAAACAAAATTATATATTTATTAAATTTGATATATATAGTGTGAATACTTAGAGGCAACAGCAGCAGGACAAAACATAGCTCCTGTTTGAGAATAAGGCTCGATCTGATTTTGGAAACAAGATAAATAGACATGAAATGACATGTAATTAAGTCTACCATTCTCAGGTCCAGCAGAAAGTCTGTGGGAGTTCAGAGGACTGAGAGTTTCTCATGCACATGTGAGTGTGTGCATGCATATGTATGGAGGTAGGGGTGCTGAAGGTTCTGTGGAACTCCTGCGCCACAGCTGAGGCTGGACAGAGCAAGACTGGGCAGAGGTGGGCAGGGAAGAGGAAGGTGACTCCTTGAGGGAAGAGAGCTCTACTGCAAGAGTAGCCTGTGCTCGTGGAAGATAGTGCCATTGGTAGGGAGGTCTCTTTTTTGGGCTCAGGTCAGCTTCATCACCCTAGGAGATGGCTGTAGTTGTTTACTCCTGACACAGAAACCCATCACCACAATGCCAAATGTTAAGGCACCTCTGTGAATTGTCTCATAGTTCTTCAGCCTGGAAGTCCAACCTGGGTCTGGCTAGAGTAAGATAAAGATGTCTTCAAGGGTCAGGAAGATGGATCCTTTAGTAAAAATGCTTTCTTCATAAGTTGAATCTCTGGCATCCACATATAAGGCTGAGAATGGCAGGTATGCTTGTAATCCCAGCACTGGGGGGAAAAAGGCGGGAGGATCCCTGGGGCTCAGTGGGCAGGTAGCCTCAAGCCCATGAAAGACCCTGTCTTTAAAAAAGTAGGATGGCAATTGAAGAATGATATTCATGCTTGTCCTCTGTACTCCATACATAGTTGTACACACATGTACACACACACACACACACACACACACACACACACACACACACACACTGATTTCTTAAGGACTTGGCTCTTTTCCCAAGGCTCTGTAACACTCTAGGGAAAGGGCCATGTCTCTGCTTTTTCTGATTTCTACAGCCCTCCTTGTCATTGGCAAGAGCAGGTTGAGTCCAGGTAGCTGCCATAGCAGAGGGAAGTCAGGGTATGAACTGAAGCATGGAAGAGTGCTGTTTACTGGCTTGCTCCTCTTCATTTGTCCAGCTGCCTTCTTATACGATTCATGGGTGCCACTACCCACTACTCACATCAATCGTTAATCAAGAAAATGCTGACAGGCTTGCCTTATAGGCCAATCTTATGGAGGCAATTTTCTCAATCAGACTTTCTCTTCCCAAATGACTCTAGCTTGTATCAAATTGGAAAAAAAAATCCAATTAGGAAAGGTGTCATTGTATTTGAAATTAAATCAAATTAAAACACAGTTCTTCAGCAATGTTACCTACCTTTCACAGAACTTAATAGTCCCTGTGGCTGGTGCTGGTGGTTACTATTTTATAAAGTGCTTCATTGTTCTAGAAAGTTTTGTCAGCTCATGATGCTAGAATGTGGGTCCATGGTGGTAAGCACCATGATTTTTTACTTTTGTATATGCAGGATACATTTTTTTAAATTCATCTATTTACTTTACATCCAGGCCTCAGCCTCCCCTCATCCTCCCCTCCCAGTTCCTTCTCCCCCATTCTTCCCCTACCCCTAAATCCATTCCTCTTCTGTCTCTATCCAGGAAAAGGCAGGTCTCCCATAGGTATCAATAAAACATGGCATATCAAGTTGCAGTAAGATTAAACATATCTCCCTCTGTATTAAGGCTGGGCAAGGGGACCCAGTATAAGGAGTAGGGTCTCAAAAGCCAGTAAAAGAATTGAGACAGCCCCTGTTCCTGCTGTTAGAGTCTATGGGGAGGACCCTGGCTTAGATTCCTAGCAGTATCGGATAAGTAGCCTGAACTAGCTGTCACCTGTGACCAGATTGGTGCCTGGTCCAATTGTCATCAGAGAGGAGTCATCCAGCAACTGATGTAGGCAGATGCAATCCTTTGAAGGAGGAGGAGGAGGAGGAGGAGGAGGAGGAGGAGGAGGAGGAGGAGGAGAAGGAGAAGGAGAAGAAAGGAGTGTAGGAGCCAGAGGGGTCAAGGACACCAGGGGAAGACTCCCCCAATCAACTAGCCTGGGCTCATAGCGGCTCACAGAGACTGAATGGACAACTAGGGAGCCTGCCTGAGACTGACCTAGGCACTCTGCATGTGTGTTGCAATTGTGTAGCAGGGCACTTTTACATACAGAGAAGCTTAATAAGAGTTTGAAGTGATTTTTTTTTTTAATGGAATCACTGATTATAAGTCTTTTTTTTTTTTTTCTTAAAAGAACTGGATAGTTCTTCTGGGGCCAAGAAGAGGGCTCAGCCAGAAGAGGTGTTTGTCATCAAACCTGAAACCTGACACTCTTAGTTCAATCCCTAGGACTCATGGGTAAAAAGAGAGAAATGACTTCTCATAATTTGTCCTCTGGTCTTTGCACATGGAGGGGGGTTGTTTGTGCATGCACATAGACACATAGATATACAGATGAAACACACACACATACCCATACACACACACACACACACACACACACACACACACACACACACACACTATATATATATAAAATTTCTAAAAAAATCCTTTCCTAACTGGGCAGTGGTGGCACACACCTTTAATCCCAGCACTCAACAGGCAGAGACAAGCAGTTGTCTGAGTTCGAGGCCAGCCTGGTTTCCAGAACAAGTTCCAGGACAGCCAGGGCTACACAGGGAAACCCTGTCTTAAAAAACAAACAAACAAAAAAGAAAAACCAACCAACCAAACAAACAAACAAACAAAAAAAACAACCAAACAAACAAACCCCAAACTTTCTTGAACAGGTGACTGAGAAAACATTAGGTAAAAATCACTGTTGAATCACACCATCCCCCATGCCCAAATTAAATCAAGTACATTTGAGGCCTTGGCATACTGCCCCTCCCCCACCTCCACTTCCCCCAAAAAAGTATAAAAGCATTGGGCCTGACACAGCTTCTCAGGCTTCCTGCTCTGCTGTAAAATGTCCCCTTTAGGTACAGGAAGGAGAAAAGGAAAGGTCTCTGGATCCCCCTACAGGATGGCGCTGGAATTTCTGCATTGAGATTAAGTAGTGGGCTAGAGGGGAATACAGTGGCTTCAGACTATGAGATCCCTTTTTGTTATCAGTAGTGGGTTTGCCTTCAACTCCCACTGTGGTCTGCTATCTGTGACCATAAATCCCCTCCTTTCCTTCCAACAAGGGAAGTCCCCAGAACTCCTGACATCACTTGTACATTAGTATCTTCAGTTTCTTTCTTTTTTTTTTTTTTAGTATTTTCTCAGAACACATTTTATTGACATTAACAATCATTATTATGCTGTCAACAACTCTCTTAAACTTATTTGCTTTATATATTCTACTATCAACATTGTTGCTGACAGAAGTCAACAACATATGAAAGTCACCTCAGACATCAGAGTAAGAATTTACCACATCTATCCTTCAGTTCTTCCTTTGAATTGCTCACAGGTGAAGGAGATATCACCATACACTGCAAAATGATTGACATTCTAGGAGATCAAATGAGCAGTTTCTAAGCAAATTCTTAAGCAAGGCCACTACTCAATTCCAGGTGCATTTTTAAAAATGATTTATTTTTTTAATTATAATGTAAATTTATCATTTTTCTCTTCACTTTCTCCCTCCAAACATTCCTATATACTTCTTGCTCCCTTTAAAACTCATGGGGATTTTTTGTCATTAATTGTTGTTATGTACCTGTATGTATATACAAATACATTCCTAAATACATAATACCCCCTGCTCAGTCTGTATGATGTTATATGTATATATGTTTCTTTGGTTAATCATTTGATATTGGAAAACCAGTTGGTGTGCTCCTCCTCCACGCTCTCTCCTGCTCTCAGAATGCCTTAGTTGTCTCCAGTTCTTTGTGTGATGTTGCTGCCTTGTGGGCTCCTCCCCTACACTCTAGTCACATTATCGTGTCTATTTTATACCTTATGATGCATCTTCAGTTTCTAAGCCCAAGCTTTCTACATAACCCCTTCCCTTTAGCTTGCAGATTTATTTAAAAATAAAATAGGAAAGTCATTCATAGAAACTCTCATTTGTAATGTCAACAGTAGGAGGCCAAGTAGGCCTAATGTTGTGGCACACTCCTTTAATCCCACCACTAGGGGGACCGAATCTCTGTGAGTTCCAGGCCAGCCTGGTCTGGGGGACACAGTGAGTTCCAGGATAGCAGTGAGACCCTGTCTCAAAACAAAACAAAGCAAAAGCAAATAAACAAAAACTCAAAAACCCACCAAAACCAAAACACAGAACAACAAATAAACAAATAACAACAATAATAAATAGGGAAAAAGGACAAGCATGACTTCCTGTCTTGGTATCAAGCATGTCTGTCTTTAGGGAAGAGGGGGGAAAAGAGGAAGAAGTATGCAATCCTAAAGAAAGGGTGCTTCTATAACCAAAATAAAACTGGGTGTGTTCATGATGTGCATATGTGTATGTGTATTATGTCATTGTGTGTATGCGTAATTAGCTCTAACACTCTGTCAAACAAGTCTGAAATACATGTAATTTTAGGTCCCTTTTAGAAAACCAAGACTTGTAGATGTTAAGTTACTAGCTAAGAGTCACAAGGTTAAGTGACCAAGCCAGCCTTTGAACTCAGGTAACCCACCTCCCAAATCCAGGTTTCTCTGCATGATACCATGCTATAGGCAGGTTTTTGTTTTTGTTTTTGTTGTTGTTGTTGTTAGGACTGGTGACTCCCAAATAACCACACAGAGACCTATTATTAATTATAAATGATCAGCTGGTAGATAGCTTAGGCTTGTTACTAACTAGCTCTTTCAACTTAAATCAACTCATATTTCTTATCTACACTCTACCACATGGTGGTACCTTTTTTCAGTATGGCATATTCATATCCTGCTTCCTCTGCATCTGTCTGGTGACTCTGCCCTTCTTCTTCCCAGCATTCTCTCAGTCTGACTCTTCCACTTAACCTCTTCCTGCCTAGTTGTTGGCCAGTAGGCTGTTTATTAAACCAGTGAGAGTAATACATATTCACAATGTACAAAAGGTTTATTCCACAGTACCATGCTGCCTCTCAAACAATAAACATACCCAACTGTTACAGTTAAGGAGTCCCATCCAACCAAACTGACTATGAGATGCAGCCTCCTCTTTGTCCTAGTGCTCTAACAAAACCAGAGGGGCCTCCTGACAGGATGTCCCACAGGGTCCCAGTGCAGAGATAAAACAAGGAAGAGAAATAGAAAAATAACTCAGTCTAGTTTTAAAAATCTGAGCTAATTCTATTTCTATGACTAAGCTGGCTTTTCATTGCTTCTCTTCAGCATTGGCCTTGTAGAGTAAGAAGGCTCATTTTAAGTACATCTCCAAATTAATAACAATCATTAATGACATTTCTTGCAAAAGCATCATTTTAGAGATGTGCGTTATTATATTCTGAATGCAAGTGTTCACCAAATTCACATAGACACTTAATCCTAGCCCAGCAGCATTAGAAGGAGTGGTGTCTAGAAGGCAATTAGGTCATGAGAATGGAGCACCCAGAATGGTATTAGCACCCTTATAAGACAAGTTTTTACCAGGCACTACATATGTTGGTAACCTTGACATCTCAGCCTCCAGAATTGTGAGCAATACATCTATGTTCCTATGTTGTTATAAATTATCCAGTCAAAGGTATTTTGTTGTAGATGTCTAAAAGGATCAAGACATGGGGCCACACCCTTTGTTGGATTTTTTTTTTTGGTAAAGAATTCGGTGATACCATGAACCTTAGGAATAGCATTGAGACTAAGTCACTAAAGTGTGGCCTGGCAATATAAATAAGGCTACTGCTAATGTCTGCCCCCATGGTTGGACTTTGAATGAAGGCAGCCCTGGTGAAGCAGACTGGTGAAAGTTTGCATGAATTTCAGGAACCTGATTGCCATTCTGGTAGCTGCTGTACTTGCTAAATCTGCTTCTGGAGAAATTACACCTCTCCAAGAGATTTCCAGTGTATCCCCTTGATATTGCTTTGTCGGGAATGTGCTTTAAGTAAGATGCCCTCCGTAGGGAGCAAGGATTCTAAATCCTCATTGACTTGCATGGCTGTTATATGCCAAATTGGAAATAACTTCCTAAAATGAATGTCTTCAAGGAATGAATTCAGCAGGAGGTTTTCATGAGTGCCAGCATCTCTTCAGATGGCTCTGCTTCACTGAGGATGCTATTATAACAATCTCCTTGGGCAACCTAAATCTCTGGGACCAGACATATTTACCTGTGCACTATCTCAAAAAAATAATAACAATAATAAAAGCCTCAATCCATTTCCATGAGATCTGGGCCTGATGGTCTGGCCTGGATAGTGAATCCGGAACTGAGAACTGAATGCTCGGTAGCAGCTTGGGGGTTACAATTGCTCTCATTCAACTGGTCCCCTGTGTGCACATGACCTAACCATAGGAAAGTGTGTGTCTTGCATTGTGAGATGCCAATTATTTATTAAAATGCACTCATAATGGTAAGATTATAGGAATTTGAAGGAAAGCTGACTGTCGCCATGCAGAGTGGATTGTAGGACTCTAAATGAAATGTTTTTCTCCTAGAGCATTAGGAGTGAAGACATCACCTGCAGGCTGCAGACCTGGAGGCTTGGAAGTGAAAATTATCAACCCTACCCCAAACGCTCAAATCTGGATCTCCTAAGAGAGAAACAGAAGGATGCTTTTGAAAACTGTCCAGATGTTTCTTAGCTAGGATAAAAAGTGACATTGGCAGGGTTTTAGAACTACTCAGAAAACATAGACACCTCCTGCCTCAGAGGCCAGACTGTACCTCAGCCTGAGTATATCCTAATTTAAGCCACCAGAGTGCCTTCAAGTTTCCTAAAGAAGTCCGGTAGGCAGCCAGAATTGACCAACCTCTCACTTGGTGGTTCTTAAACACGAGAGACACATACTCAACCTTAGAAAAAAATGTATTTACACACACACACACACACACACACACACACACACACACACACACACACTATGTAGGTCTCCTTTAAAAATCGCCTGTCAGGCTCTCTAGAGACAAGTAAGGAGACTTTCTATAGAGCATAAATGAATATTCCAGAGCACTCTTTCTCAAACCTCAGGGCATAGCAGAACCACCCAGAGGTCTGGTTTGACCACAGGTTTTGGGTCCCATTTCAGAATTTAGGATTCAGTGCACCTGAGGTGGTGTGTATAAGGGTGGAGGCTGAAGGTTTTCCTCCTGGGTCCCAGGGACAGAGATGATGTTCTGGGAACTATGCTTTGGGCTCTGTGGTTCCAGCCTACCATACAGCTGAACAAGAAATCTAGCAGCGCCTGTTGGGCCGATCATCAGGATTCTCACACTGCCAGAAACATTGCTGTTTTGTGCTCCCAAATGTCAGGTTTTACTGAAATGCCTTATTTCAAGATGCTTTGGGGGGTTAAAAGCTGAGACATTTACATCATGAGATACATCTAGCAAATCATATCCCACGTGACAACTTGAGCTTGAACAGAGGAGTCCTTTTAGAAAGTCCTTTGATCCCTTCTGCACAGTCACCTTAGAGGTCATCCAAGGCCTGGGTTCCATCCAGAGATGGGATCCCTGGGTAGTATTTCTTCCTCAGATGTCCAGTATAAGTTTGGTTGATGCTTTTCCCAACCTCCTGAGATTTGCATAGGGCCAGCTCATGGCATGTTGGAAATCAGGGAGGGAAGACTGGAGAGGAAGGTTCCAGGCTCACTTCTCTTCCATTGTTTGGGAATTGACCTGTCTCCTTCATCAAGGATAGAGCCCTTCAGGTTGCTCATCTAGGGAAGAGTTCTCCTAGGGCCCAATTCCTCCTCATTTCTAGAACTCATTTTAACAAGCCTTCTTCTTTTCTGTTCATCTTCCCTGGAGATGCCTAGGGCTGGACCTGGCACTGCATCATGGATAGTAAGCATCTCCCTTTTCGTAAGATGTATTTGTTGTTAGTTGAATTCAACATTGAGATAAGAGACCCCTTGCTTACATATCACAATTTCCGAGTTCAGCCCCCCCCCCCTCTTCTCAGATCAAATAGCAGTGTGTCAGCCTGTCTCATAGAGGGTAAAATTAACTTGTTATTTCCTGGAACACAGGAAAAAACACTAATCCCCTGGCCAGACTGGAGGTACAGCAAATGGCTATTCTTCCTTTCCTTCCTCTCCTCTTCCCCCCTCCTCCTTCTTCCCTCTTCTTCCTCCCCCAGACAATTCTTGCTTCTCTTTAGATACTGGGCACTGAACCTAGAGTCCTGCTTATGCTTGTTCGATCATTAAGACAGAGGCACCCTTCCCTCTTTCTCTTTTCATTTTGAGACAGGATCTCACTAGGTTTCCCAGGCTGACCGTGAACTCATTAAGCAGTTCAGACAGTCTTTGAGCTTCAATTCCTCCTGTTTCTGCTTCTAGAGTAGCTGGTATTGCAGCCATGCCCATGACCAGGCTCAGCTGAACCCTTCCTTTCGGTCAAAACCCCAATCTTTGCCCCTTCACCTTCAAGATTTGCCTTTCCATAGATCTCTTGTCTTGGATTCCAGGTAGCTTATAAGTAGTTACCAGCCACCAAGCCCTCACGTCTTCCATCTCTGTGACTCCCATAGGTTACCATCTGACAGGCACTCACCCTTACTCTTTGGGTACTTGAACTCAACCAGCCTTGATCTTGCTCTTCCAAAACCATCCTTATCCCAATCCCTCTTCTAATCTCTGGTGAGGCTGCATTTCTACAAGTGAGGTGCGCATGTCCTGAACCACACTAGATCCAGAGTTGGCCCTTTGGCCCAACTGGCCCACTGCCGTGTGTGTGTGTGTGTGTGTGTGTGTGTGTGTGTGTGTGTGTGTGTGTGTGAGAGAGAGAGAGAGAGAGAGAGAGAGAGAGAGAGAGAGAGAGAGAGAGAGAGGAGATAGAGGGAGAGAGAATGAACATGGAGTTCATCTCTGGTTTCATTATTCGGGAACTATCCATCCAGTTTGTAGAAGCAAGGTCTCTGACTAGGACCTGGACTCACTGATTGGGCTAGGTTGACTGGCTGGAAATCCCCAGAGATTCCCATGTCTCAGCTTCCTCTATGTTAGGGTTCACAAGTGTGAGTCCCTGTGCCCAGCTTTTTCTTTTCTTTTTTTTAAAAATATGGATTCTGGGGACTGAACTCAGGTCCTCATGCTTGTGTGGCAAACACATTCCACAGTGAGTCATCTCCCCAGCCCTTCGCTGTTTATTGTTAGAAATAGGATATTATTGGAACACAGCCACACTCATTCATTTTCATATTGTCTATGGTAATATGGAGACCTAGGGTCACAAAGCATGAAATACCATTTACTGTCTTGCTCTTTACAGAAAGCCTATTGATATCAAATGCATTATCTATTCTTTTGTGTTCCTCTAAATGCCTGGCACAGGGTTTTGCTCATAATAGCTACAAATCAGTTTTGATAAATGCAGCATGAACTTTCCTCTGAGATCTTTGGAACTATAATAGTGGCACAATAAAAGCTTATTTTGGCCACTGTTATTATACTACTGTGTATTATGTGGCAGGTATCAGAATAAGATCTTCATGTTTGTCTCCTTTCATGCTCCTACAAGCTCTAAAGCGAAGTGAGAGAACCTGGAAGAGGCTAGCTTTCTTATCCCCTAAGGCATAACACAGCAACAACGTGAGGTCTTTGTAATCCCAGAGCCTGAAGTTTGAATTATTACTTGGGATGTACTGCTCAGTCCTAGTCCCAATAAGTGTTGGGAAACCGAAATCTTGAAGAACCCCTTTCAGTGAGATGAGACCCAGAAACGAGACAAGCATAATACAGGCCGAGCTAGGATGGCAGCCCCAGAAGGAAGTGCCTGAGTCTTGTTTCTTGGGGGTTTCACTTCACTCATGCTAGTGTAAACCCTGGTTTTAAAACTCCACATAACTGTAGCATCAGCATCAGCATCAGCATCAGCATCGACTTCAGGTATTTATTTAGTCTCTCAACAGACTTGAAAGCAGGTGTAATTATAATGTGTTGGTTGCTGTGCTGGGATTGAGTTTAAGGTGTAAGATTTTCCTTACTGTGGGAGAAGAATCTGTTAACTCAGTCTGTAAACCCAAATAGTTATAGGGAAAGGGAGAGAACAAGGAGAAGGTCATGATAAGACCCAGCCAGTTACTCTAGCAGGGGAGAGGGGATACTTCCTAAAATGATTATTGGCTGATTTGGACCTGGAGTGACAGGCAGGTATGAAATACAAGATGTAGGTGCTATGAACTGAATTCTGGTCCCCTGCAGGAACAACAATGGCTCTTAACTCCTGAGCCACCTCTTCATCCCACCCAACCTCCACTTTCCTTCATCTCCTTGTCGGTTACCCTGTCCTCAGCGACTTGCCTTTGGGAACTTTGGGAACTAGTGTGGGCTGCAGCTTTATGTATCCGCTCAGAACATATGGCATTCTGGTGTCCTCTATATAGGACTTGTCTTCCTTCTTACCATATCAGTTGCCCAGAATCTGTCACCAAACCTAGAATCTGGTTTCTGCTGGCAGTGCCAACCACCACACATCACCTCACCTCTCTATAATTAAACCAACAAGCATTCTTACTAGGGCATGTGAACATTTCCACTGAGTTTGGGAACAGGGTCGGGAATCCTTTTCTCAAGTGTCGTGAGCTAAGTGCACATTGTCTGAATACCTCTCATTTCCGGTTTAACAAAATCTGTTTCTGTTTGTTTTATCCAATGGCAGCCCTCATTATCTAGAACCAGTACTTTCTCCCATGGCAGGAAGGAAAGCACTAGGCTCCTGGAGGTCTTAGGGAATACACAGTAGGCGCTGGTCCTCTGGCTGGTAGACCTGCCGCCTCTTCCAGCACAGCAGCTTTTGCTGTTCCCAGTCCCTCACTTCGGCGCTCTTGCGTCGTCGTCCCCCAACCCCCGGCCCCCGCCTCCCGCCTCCCGCCCCACGGTATCTGTTAAGCCATTCTGCCATCTAGTGGCACAAAGGAGGACTGTCTCAGAAGTCTTTCCTTGTCTGCTGGCTGATCACTCTGGATGAAATCAGACTTTTAATTCTTAGAAGGCAACACTCACTGCCTTCTAAGGTATCTACGAAGCTGGCCTACGTGTTCAGGCTGAGCAAAACTGGCATCCCATGCTCCACCTCCGCAGGGCAAGAGCAAGAAATTCTAGACTGATTCCAGAGTAAAGATCACACTTGATTTTACTAAAATAAAGTGTTCCCCTCTAGGTCTCTCCATTCTTTAAATCTTCCTTCTATCGTTTGATAGAATTGGCTCTGAGTTTGAAAAAAATACTGAAGTTTATCTGTCACTGCTTTTCACGTGTCAAAATACCAGCTTCTAAAATCAACATGCAAGAGAGCAGCTCTGCATAGATAGATGTTCATTAAGTCTAAGCAGAAATAGGAACTTTGTAAAACAGCATCAGAAACCTGAGTCTAGTCACAGCATTCATACCCCAGTACAGTGGGACCGATTTTATGAGGCAGAACTACAGTACAAGGATGGGGCTATATTTTCATAAGTGTTGTTATTTCAGGCTTTCTTGCTGGGAGGCCTGTTTGTGTGGTATTACTATCGAGTACCATTTGGCTAGGTTCCAAAGGTCTCTTTTATGGAAGATAGTGAGACTTTTCATATGATAAGCTCAAGAATGCTGCATAATACAAGAGGAAAAAAAAGTTGTGAATATTGTTAGCCTGAGTTGTCACTGCTTCTATCAGCTATTTATGGAAGAAACCTCTTCTCTCTCTCTCTCTCTCTCTTTTTCTTTCTTTCCCTCCTCCCCACCAGACCTCCCCCCCCCCAAGCACACACATAGATGCCAGAGGATAACCCTGGGACCTTGGGTTCGGTCCATTTGTTTTTAAATGGTCTCTTACTGACCCCTAAGTCTCAGTAGGCTATGAGTGAGTGAGTTAGGTACCTGCCTGTCTCCTGTCTCCTCTTCCCCAGCACCCAACTACTAAAAAGGATGTTCTGAGGATTCAACTCAAGCCTTCCTGCATACAAGGCAAGTGCTTTTCCCACTAATCCATGTCCTCAGCCTGGCTGTTACCTGCTCCCAATCCCTGACCCCTGCTTTTCTATCAGTTTCTTTGACTCCCTGCCTGATACAAGGTAGAATAAAAAAGAATGCATTTAAGATCGAAAAGGAAGTGGCAATGGAATGGGCAAAGTGTCACTGCCATGACCCAATGAGAAGTAGAACCTTCTAGATCCTTTGCTGTTACATGGAAAGATCATGGTTTTCCAGGGAAACATACTAGAGTTGTTGGCTTCCTTATTCTAGGACTAGCGGAACTCTGCATACAGGTGTGGTTGGCCTGTGAGCATGGCTGAGGGCAGCTATAGGACCAGGAACATACCATAGCAAGAGAAACAAATGCCTTGCGTGTCTAAGTATATATCAGTAAAACCTCTTCTCTAAGGTCTAGATAGCAAAGGAAAACAAGTGTTTCCAGAAGAGTATAGATGATGAAGGATTCATGGAAGTGGGTTTTGAGGACCCCTTCTATTCTAGAATCTTTAAAAAGTGCATTGGAAAGAGAGAGAGAGAGAGTATGCTGCTTGCATGTATGAGTATGTTTCAGAAGAGCCACCCCTGTTGAAATAGCAACTCAGAAATATGAGTAGAAAGGAAGTCTTCATTATTATTAGCTAATGGGCTAATTACTGAAGTCAGTTGTCTCTCTCTTCCCTACTCTTGGGTGTTCAGCTTGACCACCATTCATGCCAAAGACCTTGGGGAAGCTTGGGTAAAACCCCAAGGTGCACTCTTTGTCTGTTGTCGCCTCTGTGACTGCCTTGCCTTGGGCAGGGTTTGTGTGATACTCAGGAGAAGATCCATTGGGTTGCCAAGTCAGAGGGAGGCTGACTTATATCTGCAGAGATGACAAATCAGAAAGCCAGACTGGGGTCCGGCTCTCAGGACTTGAGGAACCACAGAGTACTGCACTGGATGGGCTTGGAAGCAGTATACTCTTAGTTTACTTAAGAAAACACTGGGACCTCGGGATGGTAAGGTATTTGTCTATTAAGAGATCACTTCTTGGATATACTCAACAGTGATGTCCTTAGTGTGTTCTGTGGGTCTGTGTGTAGGACCTTCTAGGTGCTGGGTGAGGATCATAGGAGGAGCTGAAGGTACGTGTCACAAGTTAATCTAACAGAGAAAGCCAACAGAAATGAAAAGAGCCTCAGAGCTTTAAAAGATGGCAGGGCCGAAATCTGCCCCAGTACTCTACAATTTAGTCTCTGTCATGAGAGTGACAATTCAGTGTATAGTAGATGGCCAACCTGAGCACTGGTCACAGCTGTGGTGGCAGAGGGACTGGTGGGGTCATTTGCTGCTCCAGCCTCAACTTCCATAACATCAACTGCCTCTCTGATCTCTCTGTTTTAGTCTCACAGGTGGGTAGGGTACTGAATGAAATCCTTCGAGAGAACCATGGAGTGGCAGGATAATCAGGGTGTCCATCTTCTCTTCTCTTCTCTTCAGCCAAAATCTTCTGTGACCTCCCAGACAGTAAATATCTTCAGCTTTGAGGGCCATCCAGTTACTGTTTTTACTGTTCATCCTTGCCCTATGACCTGGAATCAGCTGCATGCACTATGGATTGAATGGCCAATGTGAAATATATAGTTATACGAAAATGTCCATATGTGGCATTATACCATATACAATGAATATATACAATGACAATTTAAAAAACATATTCATGACATTTAAATTGGAAGTTTATAAAATTCCAAGGTTTCTAAAATATTATTCTGATTTTTTTCAACTATTTAAAAATGTGAAAAAACACATTCTTAGATTTCATGCTGTACAAAACTGGCAATTCCCCCTGCACCTCACTTGGGTGCTCTGATGGTGTAGGTGTGGGTGAGTTGACCCTGAGGACATGAGTGCAGGAGAACTGGCCCCGCCCCTTGCTACGTAGGGTGAGTGAGCAGTGCTGGAGAGCCCACCCTGGTGGTGAGGATCTGGGAGAACTGGTAGGCTGACCAACTCTGCAGCTGCCCAGGCCCAGAACCAGGGTTATGAGTTGGCCCACCCCAACATCCACCCCATCTATGACCTGCTGGAGCACTTGAAGGGGCTGGTCCTGCAGATCCAAAGCTGCAGGATCTCCGTGACATACAGCAACAACAGGATATACAAAAGGAGTCCCAGTGAGGGCCCAGCATCTATATATAGTGTAGCAGAAACCAGAGGCCTCGAACCAGACCAATGACTCTTTGCAATGAACACTTGAAAGTAAACATACATGGCTAGAAAGGCTTACTGCATGGCTCACTGTGTCACACTACAGCTTCCATGACAATATTTTTAAAAAAATTTCCCCAAATTTTATTTTATTTTATTTTTTGGTGGTGGGGAGGTTGCAAGTGCAGAAGGTGGATACAAAGGGATGGGGAAATGAATGGGATTAAGACACATGATGTAAAAGACACAAAGAATAAATACAAGGAAAGTTAAAAAAAAAAAAGCTGGTAATGGGCCCTATGTGCTCACATGTCAGTTTACCAGTTCTTCTGTAGAGGATTATGGTACATGGTTAGGGTAGGGGTTTTATGAAGCTTTAAGAAACTCATTCACCCACTCAAACATTTATTGAGTACTTGCTGAATACCACACTCTGTCCTGGGCACTGGATGTGATTAGTCAACAACAGACTTCTGATTAGTCACCAGCCTGAGGAAGAGGTCCTTATTCTTCTGAAGGATGAGCCACAGCACTGTAGTAAATAAGGACATCTAGGTGTGTTGCATGGTCATGCATGGAGCACTCTAAGAGGGACCAGGTGTTTCCACACAGCACCTTCCACAGGTCACCAGCATTTTTCAGTCATTCCTTATTTACGGATTGGAAAATTGGTGGAGATGGGGTGATTTCCCATAACCTCTAATTCCGTTTCACTGTTGGTTACCTAACAACTCCATGCTTGTCCTAGCACATTTGTTGCTAATTGGAGGGTTCTGGTGGGTTTTCAGATGACTCCTTCCTTTGAAGATCATAAAATTAAGAAAAAAAATTCTGTCCTCTCACTTGGCCCTATTTTTCCCAGTCTCTACTTTGATCAAAACAAGAGATGAAAACAAGTGCTCTCTCTGGATTGTAGTCAGAAAACAGTGATTTATTTTTTTTATTTTTTTATTTTTTGTCTTTTCTGTTTCATTTCCTCAAAGCAAGAATGGCCCCAGAAACTATTACACACAACAGAAACCAGCAAGATTAGAGCCATGAAAAGTTTTGCATGACTTTTTTCCTGCTCGTCTCCTCTGGGCCTGCCTTAATTCAATAATCTATACAGCTTGAGCTCCAGCTTGCAACTTCTTCCGCTGTTACCAGCAATTTCACCATCCTCCCAAATCCTCTAGGGAATTCCAAGGCAAATGGCCTTAAACAGGAACTGAATTGTCTGAGAGATTTTATTTGCTTATTAGAACAGTTTGGTCCGCAGTATTATCTATATGGGGACTAATTCCCTTAGCTGCATCATTTTTATATTTCCTTGCTCATTGGATTGCAGTTTTTCCCTTCATAAAAGGATGCTAGGAATGGAGCCACCCAGACTGCCAATTTTGGGTGCTTTTATCATGGTACGAAGTAATAACAATGTAAGTAGAATTGGTGTCTCTTGAGAGCTGGAAAAGAAGGCACATGGAACAAAGGGCAGGATTTAGAGTTGCAATTTGGGATTAATAAATGATTCATCCAACAGATGTAGTTCAGCAGGGAATAACCTGATCTAGTTATAGATATGGGAAATCAAAATGCCTTGTATACAGATGGGAATTTAACATCTGGTGAGTAAGTATAACGGAGAAATGATAAAGTATCCAATAATAACACTGAAAACCAGACACAGGAACATTTAAATGTTAGCAAATATATATTTGCTTTGGATCTAATCCATATGTTGGTCACATGATATATAAAGATATCTATGCATGCATATAACAGAGTGCAGCTTGGTAGAATAGTAATGGGATGTTGGAATCATATGCTTGACTTTTCTCAGATCATAGAGTGATTGGCACAATGAGGTAATCAATAAATAATAATAAATAAACAATCAATTAAACCAATTGGCTATGAGAATCCAAATAAAGAAATCTTACCTGCCTTGCTTACCATACTTGGAAAGAATAAACACAGGCATAAATAAAAAGGTGTTATTTATTTCCTTATCCCAGATTCTTTCTTGAAGGCCATCATGTGGGCATGGGTCATGGAGCAAGCAGACACTGTTTCTTTCCCTCAACTAAGAAGCAGTAGGGATGGCAGGGGGTCGGGTGAGGGATAAGGATGGACATGGCTAGATAAGGGGGAATTATACCTGGAGAAAGATTCTCGGGTTACCTAGGGGATATAGTGAGTAGTGTAATCTAGATATTTGTAAATATATGTAGCGAGGTATTGATGGAGTTGTAGTGTTTGTACTGCCAGGAGTAGTAGCTGATCTTATTCAGTAGATGAAAGCACCATGTAGAGACTGGACAATACTGAAAACTAGGCTCATGAGTCAAGAGGCGGGGGGTCAGATCCCTATGTGAGATTTCCTGGTGAGAATGAGCCCAGACTAAATTATGGATTATTGAGTCTCCTGCTTGGATCTCTTCAATTCTTAATTTGAAAGGAGGGTTGGTGCCAAGCTGGAGTGGCCTTGATGATGAATAGAAATCAGGGATCGTTAGGGTTGCTTGAGTTTACCTAGGTGCATTTATAAGGCACACAGCATCTATCCAGATAGTCCATCTAGAAAGCATTCTGGGAAGGCTATTATAATTTGAGTGGCATTTTGAAGTGAATTTCATTGTTACTCTTGATTTGGCAGATATGGACAAAGATGTTCTAAGAAGTAATTGGTTCAGGAAATTATGCAGCTAGTAAGTAAATAGCATACCCAGGTCTATCACTGGGGGCCTGGCAAACTGGTCACCTTCCTAATATGGCATAAGACCTAGAGGGTACTCCTGCTCTCCCAGTAAGGGCTAGGCATACCTTCTAGTGGAGTGAGTTGTGATCTGCTTTGGTGCCACAGGTATTGGGTGTTGTCAGTTGAGAGTGTGTTGATGTACCTGTGGCCATGGGGACTTCTGGAAGAGGTGATGTTTAATTGAGCCTTAGAGAATGGGTAGAGTTTGACCAGATGAAATGGAGGGGAGAAAGAAGGCCATGGCTAGATGGGAGAAAAATTATGCATGAGAAAAGATTCTTAGGCTATCTAGGGGAATCTAGTGATTTCTGAGTACCTATCGGGAGGTATTTGTAGAGCTTCAATGTTACTGCTAGGAGTAGTATATGACTCTGAGCAGGCCAGACTGTGAAAAATCACTGGGGAAAATTGGAGGTGAGCCTCCCTGGAGACCCTGTTATATCCTATTCTTGGTATCCCTCCTGTAGATGCATATACCTGAAGAGGGTGTAACTCTCCTACCTGTCTATCCACCCAATACTTCACTTAACATAAGTTTTGGTCCATTCAGTAGGCACTTATCATGTTCCTACTTGTCCCCAACACTGTATTAAGTCTCAGTGAATTAACAGGAATGCTTTGCCCAGGTTTGGTGAATTCATATAGGAATGAAGGAGCAAAAGAAGAGAGACCTGAGTTACTGTTTTCACGCACATGGATTCTGCTGTAGTTTCAGAGTATGGCATGTCAGGGCTAGGGAGAGAGCACAGAAGAGACAGCCAGGGTCCCAAGGAAAGGACGAGCAAAGAAAGGCAGTATTTGGGTGATTGATGCTGAGATAGGACTTTGTTAGCTAGAGAAGGAGAGAATAGGCAGATGGAACCAAAGGCTAATGCCTTCCAATTAACCAAAAGACATAAAAATGATGAGGAACCAAGAAAATAGGTACAAGTTGGGCTGAGGGGAGGAGGAAGAGAAGGGCAGAAGGCATAAGAGAAATGTTTCCATGTCAGACAGAAAAGGACCATCTGGCCCAAGGTCATCACTGCATCTTCTTAAGCAAGCCCTGGGCAGGAATGATGCAGCTCTGGGAAGCTTTCCAACTCCCAAGGCCAGCACAAAGCCCATCCTTCTCAAAAGAAGGCCGAGGAAACATCTATCCAAGACTAGATGTCCAGTTATTTAAAAAGAAAAAGAAGTGGCCATAATATCTTGTAGAAGAAAAGAGCTGATGGTGTTCCTGGAATGTTGTTTGCCTAAAATGGAAGCCCAAAATGAATGAGCTTTCAATAACTGGCTTAGGATTTTATTCTAGGAGCTTAGGAAAAAAAAAATAAAAGTGTATGAGAACACCTTCAGACCTTGGATAGTTTATGGTAGCGTCTAAAATTGCTGGTGAAATTATGACCTTGTAATCCACAGCTCTGTCATATATTCCAGCCCACAGTATGATTTATGTAACCAGCCAGGTCCTTTGAAAAACGAATAGGGGGATGTCTCACATAATGTACAGTTTATAAAGTAGTGCTGTTTTTAATGTAAAATACCCCTGTCTTAAACTTGTGTTGTTTAAGAGGCATTTGTTGTTGGCCAGGGTTATTACTGAAGTCCCTGTAGAAAGGGATGGGGTTCTAAGGAATGCTAATAGCATGCTCATCTTTGCTGCTGCTGCTGCTGTGTCCAGAGTACTCAAGGCTTGCTCTTTCCCTGTCTTTATCACCTAAAGAGAACTGTCGCTTTAAAAATCCTTCTCTTGGTATAAAACCTGGGCAGCTACCTAAGCCTGGCCTTAACACAGACTTTATCCTGAATGAAAAAGCTTAAATTACTTAGGGAACAACAAGACAATATGCTAGAAGCTATGAATGGCATTTCCACCATGTTCCTTGCATCAGTTTGCCATGGAACCCAGTTACAGAGCTGGAGAGGAAAGTACCTAGGGGCAAGCTGGGACTGCAGGGGAAGGGATGGTGGGAACATCTCATTTCCCTTAGAAGGTGGGAGGGATGGGAGAGGGGAGCCTTCAGCCCAGCAATCAGGAGAGAAAAGCCCAGACCTGAGGTTGGAGACCTCCTTGGGGCCCAGGCTACAGAAACAACCATCTGGGGGTGACCTTGGACAGCAAATCATCATCTCTGTATCCTGCTATTCTCACCTGTTATAAAGAAAAGCTTCTAGTCTTTTCTACTGAAGGACGTTATTGCTAGGATCAAAGAAAGTGTTAGAGTTTCAACCCTGTCCAGTGACTAGAGTCACATCTCTTCTCTTGCTCTACCTGTTTGCTTTTCCCCACTGCCTGAACCTCAAGAAAGGTTCTTAGAGCAGTGACCTGGCTCAGATTTCCTGTCCCCTCAACCCATTTTGCCCGCTCTTCCTTTCTGTCTTCACAGTCATTCTCCACTGCTTCATCCTTTTAGAAACCCATTTCCATTCCTTTTGCATCACCCCACCCTCATCCCCGCTATGACAAGACACATGGTTGTCTCAGTTTGATTCTTGATCCTTTCTGCTCTCTCCTTGACCGCCCCTGAGTCCTGGAAGTGATAAGAAAGACTGCAGCTTGGAAAGGAGAAAAAGAAAGGTGTCTGTTTTGCAGTGACGGGGCCCCAGCCATCTTGGAACAGGCCCCAGGGCACTGTTCCCATTAAAGGCAGCGGAGCCTGGAGATACTGCAACCTTGTGCTTAGGAGCTCCTGGATGACCACTGAACTGTGGACCTTAGCTTCCCTGAAGGGAAGGACAAGGGGTCAAGTGTTTTATTTTGATTCATAAAAGTGAGTCCAGCTCTACATGGCCCATTTTAGGGAGCTCTTATTTTGTTCCAAGGCATTTATTTTACAGGGTTGAGTAAGAAATCTGGACATCTTTAATATTTATTTTCAAAATAATTTTTATGCCTTTATTTCTACAAAGAAATGGACGCAGTCATAACAAACCATATAAATAATTTGATCCTAAGACTTGAAGGTTATTGTAGATTTAGAGAGAGAAAGAAGCTAAACAAACCAGGAGTGATGGATGGCCCATGTCTGTGATCCTAGCACTTGGGGGTGGAGGCAGGTGGATCAGGTGTTGAAGGCTAACCTGGGCTCTATGAGAGTCTATCTCAAGCCAAAAGATAGCCAAGCAAAGAGTTATATAAAGTGGTCTTATAGTATACTGTAGTACACCAGCCTTTCAAAATTATAACGTTAAATTTGTTTGCTTGAACATAGAAAATATGGGGAATTAGTAATTGCTAGTTTTAGTCCTTAGCATGTTGCCAGTATAGGTATAGGAAAGTGCTTTAGAAAGATAATATACCAGAGTCATGTTTTCCGTTGACTTCAGTGTTGGGTGTGCTATGATGGGATGGACTGTCGGCTGTGGATGAAGAGAGTATGACTACTCAACTTCTCCCAGCTCATTCCCCTCACTTGTTAGACAGGCCATCTCCTTTACTTTGTCAGGATTCTACAACCTTCTCTTCCGGTGCTGTGATTCCCAACTTGATTTGATCTTAGTAAAGTATTTTTAAACATCCAGCACTCAAACCAGATATGTTTTCCACAGCATCTTCTACTGATTCTGTTCAATGGAGAGAAACTCTGGAGGACAAAGAGGCTTATTTTGAAGTTCAGGGTGATGAAGGATGGGTTATGGAGCAGGATGGGAGAGGTAGCCTGAGCAGAAGTGAGCATGCTTAGAACATGGCAGAGGTCAGCCATGGCCCCTGAGCCCTATTGTGTAGCCTCAAACCCCTTCTCTATCCCTGGATGTCCTAGTAACTGTAAGCAAACTGTCCACCCTTTTCCTGCTCCTCCTACAAAACTGATGTAAACCACCTTTCATAAGATGTTGTGGGGATGAAAGGAACTTTAAAACACTGATTGAAGAAGGATTCATCCACAATAAGGATTGGCTCTTACTCTTGATTCACATACTGGGCTTTGCAAGTGAGCATCAGTTTTCTTCATGGGCTCTTGTGTAGTCATTGAATGCTGCCTGTGGGCCTCCTCCAGGTCATGGGTTCTGGTCTTCTTAAGCAAGGACTAGATGGAAGTAACCAGTGATTAACTAATACCCTGGCAACTGCACCCCTCAATGGGAGAGCTCTGCCACACATATGTACATGTAAAGTCATGTGCAGACCCTGCCTTCTAGAGTTCCCTGGGAATATTTTGCTTTAGTTGCTCATGATGATGCTTATTTGCTAACAAGTTCTTTCTTGCTGCTCTCCCATCTATCTGTCCTTTCATTTCCCCATTCTCTTCCTGGTGCCTCCTGACATCAACTCCCAAATAAACCATTCATAATTAGATCCATTTCTCAGGTTCTGCTTAGTGGGGCAAACTGTGACATCTCACTTTCTGAAACAACTATATAAGCACACACTTGTAAGATGAATCTCAAAAGGTCTTATTAATAATAAAAAAAAAACCCAGAGCCAGATATTGTGGTGAAAGCTGAAAGATCAGAGAAGCAGAACAAGCCACAGCCAACCTCACCTCACCAACTCCTCAGCTGATCTCTATTCCTCAGACTGAAAGCCTCTGAGTCCTCACCCAAGTGGATCTAAACTGAACTGCTCAAAAGCCTCTAGTTCCTGGTCCTCAGCCTCAAGATAGC
This sequence comes from Onychomys torridus, assembly GCF_903995425.1. Taxonomy (NCBI): domain Eukaryota; kingdom Metazoa; phylum Chordata; class Mammalia; order Rodentia; family Cricetidae; genus Onychomys; species Onychomys torridus. Next base: position 31,631,781 of record NC_050451.1, read on the forward strand.
AAGTTCCTGTTTCCTCACACCTTCTATACCTTTCTGTGTCCTTCCATATTACTTCCTGGGATTAAAGGCGGGTGTCGTTCCCTAACAAAGACATGAGATCTCAAGTCCTGGGATTAAAGGTGTGTGCCATCACTGCCTGGCTCTGTTTCTAGTGTGGCCTTGAATTCACAGAGATCTAGATGGATCGCTGCCTCCCAGTGATAGGATTAAATGAGTGTGTGTCACCACTGTCAGGCCTATATATCTAATCTAGTGGCTGTTCTATTCTCAGACCTCCAGATAAGTTTATTGGGGTATACAATATATCAACCACACACACTCACACACAGATTCCAGAAGATTCTCTAGTTCTCTGTATATAAAGGGTAGAACCAAGATTTCAATTTAATCAACACCCCTATCAAGTATCTACTATTACATGGTTTTTGTTATCCTAGATGATACAATGACAAGATGTAAATGACAGCCTTGAACCTCATTTCTGTAGCAATAAATAGAAACAAGTCCAGATCTGACTTCACAGTCTTTGCCCTTAGTCATAGTAATCACATGGTTGACAACTCTCCTGTGATGGGTATTTGACCCCTTTTAAATCAGGGAGTCCCTTTTATAATCAGATTTATGCTGACCTCTGTATGAGGAGCTGTGATATTCATCTCCCTCTGTGGCCCCTAGAAGCCCAAGAAAGCAGCTCACCAGATGGCTTTTGAACCAGGTTTTGGTTCATGAAACATGCACAAGAAAATGGCAAGATTTGCCGATTCAATGATTTTGCTGCCTGGGATAATAAAAATCTCTCTCAATTAGCAAGTACAATTAGCATTTATAAAAAACCACATCCATCCACAAGGTGAATGCGCTGAGATGTAACATCCTGTTCCTGATGCTGCTGTGCTGGTGAGTGGGCTCATTCAGGAATCAGGAATTCTAATGAATCTAGTGCTCCAGCCTTCAAGTACATCTGGTCCATCTGGGAGGGCAGAGCCTGCAGCAGCCAGGAGCGAGTTTGCAGGACTGATTCAGTAGTCCAGAGAATGCTTGTGTTTGTTCCCAGTTGCAAAGGAGCCATAGAAACTGCAAGTTTATGGGAGTGGCTTTTATTTTGTTTGACCTTGGCTATGTTTAGTACTAATATTTCTCTGTGGGTAAGTGTGAATGGCCTTCTGCAGCAGAGAGCCATATGAGTGGAGAAATTTGATCCTGTGTTAGCTTTTCAGTACTTTGCCAAAATACCTAACATAAGCGACTTAAAGACAGGAAAGTTTATTTGGGGCTCAAAGGTTTCAGTGCCCAGTCTGCTGGTTTTGTTCCTTTTGGACCTGTGGGGATGTAGAACATCATTGTAGGAACATTCAGCAAAGCATAGCTGCTCACCTTCTGGGAACTGGGAAATGGGAGAAACAGGAAGAGGTTATGATCTCAATAGCTCCTTCAAAGGCACTCTCTCAAGGATCAAACAGCCTCCCAGCTCTACTCTCAAACGTTTCACCATTTCCCACATGTTGGCAGCCAAGCCTTTAGCATATAAGCCTTGGTTCTGCGGAGATGGCTCAGTCAGTCAGCCAAGTGGTTGCTACAGAAGCATGAGGAACTAGTGTGGGTCTCCAGCACTGATTTTAAGCTAAGCGTGGCAGTACACAACTGTAACCGCAGTGCTAGTGGATGGAAGACAGGCAGATCTCTGGAGTTCATTGGCTAGCTTTCTCCAGCCACAGGAGCCTTTAGGAAATCCTCCATGTCAAAACTACACCAGATCTGGAAAGGACATTTTAGACCATCTATTACCAACACTCTCAGGTCCCTCCTGCCTCTAACCTAATCACAAAGGGTGGACATGACTTGCTGAAGGCAACACCATGAACTGAAATACTCCTGAGAGCAGAGCCCACTTATTTCTTCAAGTTGCCATAGTCACTAGAGACCTCAAGTGTACTTTTGATTGTCTTTTTATTTCTCTTGGCAGTGCTGATCAAAGAATTTCTATGCAAAGAAATTTGAATTGCCAACCACTGTATGGTTTTGCAGTATCTGCAGGTTTTGAGTACTCTTAAAACATAGAGTGTGTTGCAGTGAGTGACTGCTTATTTGTGTTTGCTTTTGAGTTACTATTTATGCTCCTTAAGAGACAGCACCATGCCTTACAGTGTTTCTGACTGAACAGCTCTCAAGAAAGAACTTAATGTGTAATATGGATGCTGCAGCTTAACACTGATCAATTCATTTCTTCCAGCTAGACACAGCCTTCCCCTTTGCTCCCTGGGTTTGAAATGCATGCCCTCACGCAGTCAGCACAACCAGGCAGGCATGTGATGGAAGGAGAGGAAAAGGATGGCCTATTTCATCCTATAATTGGATAATCAGTCCAGAATAATGGTGGTTTGATTTGATTTGCAAGCCTACACCATAGGCAATTGGTAACAAAAACAGTATAAACCACAACACAAGTATGGCATGCATTTACACTCACAGTTCCACTGTGGCAGGAAGGGAGACTCCGCTTATTGCTACTGATAAAGTAGCAAATGCATCTTATTCATCTCCACATAAATCATGGCTTGGCAGGCATTTTCGTAGTCCAATCCCAAGTTGCTGGAGTTTTTCTTATCTGTGAGTCTTCCTGTCATGTGTGAGCTGTACACAATGATCAGGAGTCAGTGCTGAAGAGTGATCCATCTTCATCAGTATGGCAATATGCTGTGAGAGCATCTGAGATGTCATCTTTTGCCACATGACTTTGAGGCTCACGCTCTTGGACTTCTCCCATTGGCTCTATGAAAGGATTGGAATGTCAGTCCCCATACTTAAGTCACTCACTGAATGGGTGAGGCAGACAGATTTGTAGGTCCACAAAGCTTGCCATTCAAATTCAGATCACTGACCTCCTGTATGCAGGGGTTGGAGTGGAGAGGGAGGACAGAGGGGCAGGTAGACAACAGAGATTCAGGATGCAGGTTGTGATTGGAGATGGATGTTTTCCAAGGCAGTGCTAAGTAGGTTTGAATGCAGCATCCCAACAGTGTGAGATGCTGCCTAACAGAATATTTTAACTGCTCAGACTGGTAAGAACCTTTAATAACAAAAGGCTTATAGAGCTGGAGAGATGACGTAGTGGTTAAGAGCACTGTCTGTTCCTCTAGAGGACCAGGGTTCAATTTCCAGCATCCACATGACAGCTCACAACTGTCTGTAACTCTAATTCCATGGGATCTGATGCCATGGCACATAAAATAAAAGTTAAATAAATTTTAATAGAAGGCTTATAAAGTAAACACATTGCATATTCATTTCCTCATTCCTAAAACACTGCATTTATTTCCTTAGAAATCTATCATTACATAACCTAGAGTGACCTCCATATCTTTATCCTCCTGCCCCAGCCTCCCTAGTGCTAGGGTTACAGGAGTGCACCAGCTTTAAGTCAAGCTAGCATCAACATCCATTTACTGACTGACACCATTAACTGAGTATTAGAGATACGACTATAAATATATATTGTGCAGTTAGTTTATGGAAAAATAATTGCTGAAATAAGCACATGATCAGAAGAGTTTAGAATAAGAGAAAGGGACTTCTAGCTTACTTTGGATTTTTTAAATGTCTTATGTGTGTGTTTTACCTGTATGTATGTGTGTGTACCACATGTTTTCCCAGTGCCCCTGGGGTGCGGGAGCAGGCATCAGATTGATTTCCTGGAGCTGGAGTTGTGGATAGCTGTGCGCCACCATGTGGGTACTTGAAACCAAACCCAGGTCCTCTAAAAGAACAAATGCTTTTAACCACTGAGCCATTTCTTCAGTCCATCTAGTTTAATTTTAGCTGAAATTAATTACAGCATGCTTTAAAATACATTTATTCAAGACCAATTAGAAGCCTAGACCCTACATTTTGAGGGTCAGCTACCCCTCCCTTGCAAGAAACTATTTCTCCTTTCATGTTACAAAGATAATATAAAAGTCCTCACGTGTGGAAATCAGAGGTGAATCACCCTAGTTCTGCAAGGAGAAAACTTACTATAAGCAAATGTGAAGTTCCTGACTGTGCTTGCTAGTAATGATCTCCAAGTATTCAGCATTTGCTTGAGTGGAACTAATTTATATGTGGCTGAATTAAGCTAGAAAAATATACATAAGAGGATCTTAGGTGCTATTGTGAGTGTTAACAGAGAAAAGAAGGGGCAACCAACAGGCAATCACTCCCACCACCTGTTGATTCTTAGTCACTCCTTTCTCCCTTCCAAGCATCACCTCCATCAAAAGTTGACAAACTATGGCCTATTGGCTGAATTAGACCCACCACCTATTTGTGGGAGTACATTTTAATTAACATACAGCCAAGCTCTTTCATTTTAATATTCTCTGTGGCCAGTTTTTGCATTCCCATGGCCAAGTTGAGTAGCTATGGTCCAAGTCATGTGATGTGCAAAGCCAGGGTTACTTACTATCTGTCCTGTTACACACAGACAGAGAGAGAGAGAGAGAGAGAGAGAGAGAGAGAGAGAGAGAGAGAGAGAGAGAGAGAAGGAGAGAGAGACAGAGACAGAGAGCCCACTGTCTGGTTTGGATTTTCTAGATTGGTGGTATTAATGCAGAACATTGGAACTCAATAGCAGAATGACACTTCTTACAAATCAGTGTCCTCTCCTAAGAGAGGTCATGCCATGTCCATTTCCCAAGTTCACCTAAAGTTAATTTTGAGCATCAGAATTAAACATAGCTTAATCCTACAATAGCCTGAGGCTCTTGTGAAATGTTTCTTCTGACCCAAGGTTCACTGTTTGGCTTTCTGCCTTCTTCTTCTTCTTTTTTTTTTTAAAAATAGATAGCTAACTCAAGAGTTCCCATTTGGAAGGAGCACCTCTGTGCTTTGTAAACTGTAATTGAAGACATAATTCACCCAGCTCCTCAGTCTTTATTCAAAGCCTCTGGCACAGACATTCTGCTTGAATTTAATTTTAGGATAAGGTTGATCGGCCGATCGGCTTTGTAGGCTTTTCCTGTTGGTGATTATTATTACTCAATATGCTTCTTCCTTGCCACAGGTGACAGGAGGTATGAGGCCATTTCTGAGATGAACTTCTACTGTAGACTCATTGCAGGAGGCAGGGTGAGACCAGGGTAAAGCAAGGGAGAGGCCTGGATACAAATTTTAAGGAGGCACCCATTCTCAAGACTATTCATGTGCAGAGTCAGCTTGTAAAAGGAGTGCCTCCTTAAATTTTGTGCTTGAAGTACCTCCTTCTCAAGCTCCTCTTAGTGCTGAGGCACTCAGTAATGTTTAGCTCTCCATCATTAAATTGTTTGGGGTTTATCCTTATGTATTCTTGGATATGTTTGGTTTTTGTTTGTTTGTTTGTTTGTTTTACCATGTAGATAGATTTGGGTCCTCCTTGCTGTAGACAGAAGTACACATCTCAAAAAACCAAAACTATGGGTACTTCAGTGGCCTCAGATGACCATCTGTCACTTATAGGTCCAAATGTTAGTCAGAAGGGAAGCTGTGAGTCAGCTTCCCAGTTAGGGCTCCCTACAGGAACTGGATTAGAGAGGATTATTCCGCTTATCTTCTTGATCTCAAGGTTCTGTCTTGGGGGAGAGGAGAGGAGATGCATGAGTTCAGATTCATTTGTCCCCAGTATCACACAGTTTGTGCCAGTACAGATGGTCCCTCTGAGCCCATTTCCTTGGAAATAGTAGAAACTGTAGGGACCTGCAAGTTGCTGATGGCTATGGCCAGCTGATGAAGAGGGGGAGATAAGGAAGATGCTGAATATGATTGCCCACCACTAAATAGATGCTTAGTTAATCAAGGTAGTTGTTGCTTAGGAGGGAGGGAGGACAGAACAAGGAGAAAGGGGGGCTGGTGGGAGGGGAAGTGGTGTCACAGGAGACTGGGCAAGCATTTCCTTGTTGGGTCAATCAAGGATGAGAGAGAAGCATCTTTTTTGCTTGTATCTTGAGGACTGAGCAAACAACACAGGCTCTTGGTCCCTGGTTTTAGTGAAAGAGGAAAGAGGTTGATCCAAAGGCTCTGAATTTGATTGGTTTGGAGCTCTGATAATAAATCATAGCACAAATAATATGTGCTTGATTGTAGTAGATACATCTTCAACACCTGTGTTCTATGCTTCAAATTATAGATATTGGGTGGGTGACTTTTTTGTTGGCTAACATAGAATTCACATTTGCCAACAGTAGATACAGGTATCAGTTCATTTCTGGCTTCAGAATCAGCCTCTCCTTCCCTCTTAGAGCTTTCTTCCCTTATCCACATCCACATTCCTCTCCCACTGTGGGATCAACAACTCTCAGAGAGATGTTTGTATTAATGGAGACCAGCCAATCCATTAGACCTGAGGACAATGAGCCAAGTGCAGAGGCCTTGGAGAACAGGAGTGACTATGTGGCATGTTCTCTATGGCGAGGCATTTGTAAACACACATGAGATCCACTGATTGTCACAGTCCTATCCTTAGAAGGATTACACTTTCTTTATACAGTGAGAACCAGCCTGCATTCTCACGGGATGAGCAGAGCTGGGATTCAGCATGATTGTCTGATCCCTGACCTTTCCTTCTGTGTAATGCCACCTCTTCTACAGAGTATCATACAGCAGCAATCATGCAAGGAAAGAGAGCTCAGGAGTCTGGTGGGAATTCCCTTAAAATAAAACTTCAGGTGATCATCTTTGGGACAAGATACCTGAGATCATTAGCTTTTGGTGTAGTTAGGGTTTCTATTGCTGTGAAGAGACTATAGCCCCAGCAACTCTTATAAAAGAAAAATGTAATTGGGCTGGCATACAATTTCAGAGGTTTAGTGCATTATCATCATGGCGGGATATGGCATCATTCAGATAGATGTGGTGGTAGAGAAGGAGCTGAAAGATTTATATCTTGATCCACAGGCAATAGGAAATGAACTATGTTGCTGGGCATAGCTTGAACATAGGCAGCCTCAAGGCCCACCCCCAGAGAGACACACTTCCTCCAACAAGACCACACCCACTCCAACAAGACCATACCTCCTAATAGTGCCACTCCCTTTGGGGGCTATTTTCTTTCAAACCACCACAGCCTTATAGTGAGAAAAAGTTTTATTCTGGTTCATAGTTTGGGGTCCATCCATGACTCATTGCTTTTAGGTCTGAAAAGAGGCAGTACATTGTGGCAGGAGTGTGTGGCAAAACTATTAGCTTCATGGCTAGGAACCACAGGGAAGAAGAACCCATCCAGTGTCCAACTGTCCATATTTGGCCCAGTGACCTAAAGACCCCCCTACTAGATCCCTACCCAGTAGTGCCATAATGGAAACCAAGTTTTTGGTACATGTATCTTTGGGGAACATCCAACATCCAAAGTAGAACACTAGCCTAGCAAAATACAGGCTAGGTTGTATGGCTCTCTACAAAATGAAGAGTTCTTTGAGAATTAACTAATTGATGTCAACTCACATTTATATCCCCAGCTTGCCTAGCCCTATATCTGCCCCATATTAATAATGGCAGCAAGCAAACCTGGAACACTTGGGTTATATGCCAAGGACAATTGTAACTGATCAGTGTATTTGTTCCTTACAACAGCTCTATGCATTAGGTCACTATTTCTACTTTTTTAGTCAGGGAAACTGAGCTACTTTGAGTTGAAGGAACTTGCCATTTCTTATTCCATAATGATGGCTGAGTTGGAGATCTAGGGCAGTTTTTTTTTTTTTTTTTGTCATTGTTGTAACATTGTTATTTGTTTTCAGTATTAGATATTGAACTCAGGGCTTTGTGTGTGACAGGCAAGTACCCTACTGCTTAGTTACATCCCTAGCACTCTTTTAATATTTTTTTATTCTGACATAGGGTTCCACTAAGTTGCCAAGGTTGACCTCTAATTTACTGAATATCCCTGGCAAGCCTTGAACGTGCAATCCTCCTGCCTCTGACTTTTAAGTAGCTATGATTGTAAGCCTATACTACCAGGGTGGAATAAAAGCTGGAATTTAAATCCTTTAACTCAGATCCTAAATGCTTCCTCTTTTTTTTTTTTTTTTTTTTCTTTTTGGATAGGAACTTAATAAGACTCTGTAGTTGAATGAGTGTACCATCACTTTTACAGGGTCTGGAGAGATAAGTATGACTTCATTGAGGTGGTTAACCATATCTGTGTCCATTGCTTCATTAAAATATTTTTCAATGAATAAGTGAATGGTAATGAATGAATGAATGTTCTCCTGTTCGTCTGTCATGACCACCTCTCTCTTATAGAAACAAACCTGATATAGAAGGAAAAAAAAAACAGGTTTTTTTGTTTATTTGTTTTGTTTTTAACACAAGGTCAGTGGATGAAGGTTACCATTGCGTGTTGGCAATTAAATGCTTTTGGAAACAAAGCCTCCTGGGAGTCCCTAGGGCAGAGGATGCAGGGTAGTACTTGGGGCATGCTTTAAGGAAGAGTATAAAGTGTATTTATAGGACAGGGTTTGGATTTGGAGTTCTTTTGCTATTATGTTTTCCTCTATAGGTACATGTTCAGAAAGAAGAACCATCACTGTGTACATGTGCACAGGACAGAGGACTTTCTTTTAAACATACATACATTTGCTTATTTGATCACTTTTTTCTTTCTTTGTTTGTTTATTTGTTTTGACACAGGGTTTCACGAGATTACCCAGGCTGACCATGCACTCATTATATCGGTCAGGTTGACCTCAAATTCATGATCCTTCTGCCTCAGCCAGAACTGGGATGGCTGGCTTCTCCTTCTGAGTCCTTCATTCTACAAGTTTCAAGAAACTCTTTCAGGTTTATCCAGGAGTTTTTTTCATTTTTTTTTTTTTTTTTTTAGAGTCAGGGACTGGAGACTGGGTTTGAATAACTTTTCCAGGCCAAGAAAACATGGGAGTGGTGGCTGTATTTCAGTAGCAGAGTGCTTGTCTACTACAAAGCCTTAGGTTTTATCCCTGGTACCTCAGAATCAAAACACATTTTATGTGTATGGTCATGTGTAAAGAATGTTATAACCTCATTTAGAGATGTTGTTGGTAGAGCCTGAAGGGAAACCTTCTTTCTTTGGTTAGGTCAGCAGGCTCTCTGGGTTGCTGTAGTTTCCTGCTTCTTCTGCCCCCTCAGAGTTGAGAAAGAACTCAGTATTTCATCAGGTGGTCTTCATCGGGAGCATGAAGTGACACTTTAGTGTGGTCCCCATGTTGAGTAGCTCTAGTTACTAGGTCACCATCTCACCGAGCCTAATATTTTGATGAGCTATATCATAGGTGTAGTAAAGTGCACAGATCTTAATAGTCCAGTTTAGCGAGTCTTGAAAGACATGCACTGTTATAAACTGGTCTCTCACCTATATCAGCATAAACCTGGGAAGTTCTGGGTGTGGCTTTCCACTTAACATATGTCACCATCTTGCCTTGTATTAGCCAGCTGTATGTCATTCTAATGAAATACTGGTCACAGTGAAATGAGGTTTGTTTAGCTCACAATTTTGGAGATTCGCCATCTAAGATTGGGAACTATCACCAGTGTAGCCTCAGATAAGGGTGGCAGATGGTGGCGCATTGTGGCAGGAAAGCAGGCAAGAGCAGAAGGTTGCATCTCCAACTGGAAGCAGAGAGAAGGGGCAGAGCCAGTCTCTGGTTTTCATAAAGATTGACAGAGTCACCCAAGAAACACTTCATGTTCTCAGTGATTTAGAGACTTTCCACTGTGTCTCATGTCCCAATGGCTCCACTGACTCCCAAACAGAACCACCCTGGGTACTGATATTTTAACCAAAATGGAGGAAAGAAACAATATTCAACCTCAGTATTCATCAAACATAGTGAACAGTTGTCTTAACTTATCTCCTTATAAGATTTTTCTTCTTTGATGTCATGTAATCAAAAGCATGAATATATTCTTTTTTGTTCTGTGTAGCTTCTGCATGCAGAGTAAAGATTCTGAGATTCATATATGCTGTTGTGTCTCAGTAGCTTGTTTCTTTTTATTGGAAATGGTATTCCATTACAGGGCTATATCATGATTGTTTATTAATCATCTGCTGATGGCCATTCAGGTTATTCTGAATAAAACTGTTATCAGCATCCTTGTACACATGGTTTTATGGGCAAATGTTCTTCTTCTTCTTGGGTAAATCCATAGGAATGGAGTTTCTGGGCCACAGAGTGGACACAGGTTTACTCTGTTAGAAACTTAAGCTTTCCAGGGAAGCTTCTGGTGCCAGTTCATTTTTTGACCAACGTTCGATAGACATCTCTACTTTTCTTTTGTTTTCCTATCTTCCTTTTGTCCTTCCTCCTTCCTTTCTCTGTGTAGTGTATGTGTGCAAGTAGAGGCCAGAATTCAAAGTCAGAAGCCTTCCTGTATCACTCTATACATTTTTATTTTTTAGTTAGGGCCTCTCATTGTATCTTGAGCTTACCAACTGGCTAGGCTGGTTGACCATTGAACTCCAGGAACCCACCTGTCTCCATCTCCCTAGCACTGTGATTGCAGACACACACCATCATGCTCAGCTTTTTTCTTTATTCTCTTTATTTTTTTCTCATACAATATATCTTGAATACATCCTCTCCTCCTTCTACTCTTCCTACCTTCCCCCACTGTAACACCTCTCCTCTCCCACATATCCATTGCTCCCCGATTCCCTTCAGAAAAGAGCAGGCCTTCCAGGATATCAACTGAACATCACATACCAATAAGAATAGGTACAGACCCTCATAGCAAGGCTGCACAAAGCTGCAACCCAATGGGAGAATAAGGGTCCCAAGAGCAGGCAAAAGAGTCAGAGATTCCCCAATCCCATTGTTAGGAGTACCACAAAAACCTCAAGGTAAACAACCACAGAATATTTGCAGAGGGTCTAGCCCAGACCCTGCAGGCTCCATGGTTGCCACTTAAGTCTCTGTGAGCCCCTATGAGCCCTGCATAGTTGAGTCTGTGGGCCATGTTCTCCTGGTGTCCTTTACCCCTCTGACTCCTGCAGTCCTTTCTCCTCCTCTTCTGGGGGGTTCTCCACATGTTCAGCATTTTATATAGGTTCTGGGGATCTGAACTCAGGCCCTCAGGCTTGCCGAGCAAGCACTTGGCTCAGTGGGCCATCTCCCCAGCCTCCAAGAGATAAATTGCTAATTTTAGTCATTGTAGTGATTTATGAGTTGTATCAAACTAGGTTTGATTTGTAGTTCCATAAGCTATTTGATATATCAGTTTATTATAAATATTTTCTCTTGTTTGTATTTTAACAAGTTTTGAATTTTGTTAAAAGTGCAGATCAATAGATCTTATCAGTAAATGATGCCCTCATCAGGTTTTGGTATCCTGCTTATGCTGGCTGCATAAAACAAGTTGTAAAGTGTCTTATTTTCTTCTCTTCTCTGAAATAACCCATGTAAGACTAGTATCATACTCTTTGTGAATATTTCTGCTCTTCAGTAGAAACCAACTCAATCTGAAATTTTCTTTGTGAGATTGTTTCTAACTGAAATTTGGATATTTTTTAAAAGCAAAAATAGGACTGCTTATGTTTTTTAATTCTTCTTGTCAGTTTGAGGAAGCTGTACTTTTAATGGAACATTTTCCTTTCATTTTGTTGTCAAAGTCATATGTGTAATACTTTTCATATTTTCTCACTACCCCTTAGTTCCTGTAGGTGTGTATCTCTGTCCATCATTTCTGATAGCATTGTGTTGCAAAGTTAGCTTCCTGTCATTATTTTCATTTTTTTCTTTTTAAACACATTGAAGTTTGTTTCTTTTTAAAAGCCAAACAAGGCCATTTATTGTCTCAACCTTTAGAAATTGCTCTCTCTCTCTCAGTTCCTGTTTTTTTTTGTTGTTGTTTGTTTGTTTTTTGTATTTTGTTTGTTTGTTGTTGATTTTTTAAGACAGAGTCTTACTGTGTATCTGTGATCTGTGGCTGGCCTGGAACTTTCTATGAACACCAGGCTGGCCTCGAACTCAGAGTTCCACCTGCCTCTGCCTCTGGAGTGCTGGGATTGAAGGCGTGTAGCACCATCCTTGGCTTTGGCATCTCTGTTGGACTGCCTCTGCTACTCAATCATTATGATTCAGAAATACTGTGAAGCCTTTTCTGGTAGATACATCACAACATGCCCTACACACAAACACCTTTATATAGCATGCACATATGTGTATACAGATCCTCAGAAGGCAAATGTAAGATAGTTGCTCACACTTCTCATTTGCAGATTTTACCGAAATTGTTAAGTAACCACCCTACAAGAGGACTTTTCTATTCTCCTCTCTCCCATAACTTGACCTCTGATGGACTTGTATGTTCCTGTTAGATTGCAGAATGACTCAGTTATCCAACATAATGCTCCATGTGTTATAGATGCTTTACACACAGTGGTTAGGTGAAGAGCTAACCTATGTTGAAAATTTGGCCTGCCCATTTTAAGTCTCCTGAAGTTTGGAAACAATGATGGGGTCAATTATGGTAACTTACAGAATCTAAGTGTTTCCTGGTCTATATCTTTAGTGCTTTTCCTCTTTCTCTGGCTGCTTTGTTTCTGTTTACACATTGGCCTGGAGACAGACTTAGTCTCCTTGGGTTGCCATAGCACTGTGGCCTGGCTGCCTCAGAGAACACAGACTTATTTTCCCACAGTTTTAGAGACCAGAATCTGAGATCAGCAGGATAAGGGTTTCTCACAGAGTGCTCATGTGGGAGGAGGAAGGGAGGAACAAGCTCACTGGTATCTGTCTTAAAGGGTGCATATTACACCAGGGAGGCTCAACCTTTATGGACTTGCCTAGCCCCAATTCGCTCCTTAAATCCTCATCTATAAATGCTGCCACATTGAATTTAGAGCTTGGACATGTACATTTAAGGGAGAGAGTTCAAAACCAAGGCTACAGTTAGCATGGAGATAGATGCTGAGGACAGGGAGTATTGGGCAATGGGGCAGGAGTACTCTTTAGGATCTCAGCCCACCTTCCTCCAGAAAGCAGAATGCCTTCCTAGCACATTGCTTCATAGTTGAGGATTTTCCTACCTGAGTTCTGTTGGTAGAGGAAGGTGTGGCAGAAGGTAATGAATGGGGTCTTTCAGTTTTTCTCTCTCACAGTGTATCACGTTTTATAAAGATGTCGTCCCTATGAACCCACCCAATTGTCAAATAGGGCCACTAACATAAAAGGAGTGACTTGGTGGGCCCCGGATTGTAGCTCCTCTCACACCCTGTTCGGTAGCAGTTGATTTGAGGGATTCTACCCTTTTCTCATCCCATCCCCTAAGCCATGTCCAAAGGAGCTTACGTGGTAATTCCCAGGATGAAGCTGATAGAGCCGCTTGTAGGACATAATGTGACAGAGCAGCCCCCGCCCTTCTCTAGCTTCTTGATATGGCTGGGGCATCTGAGCCCACTTGCAGGTGGGTTGGTGGTAGGAGAAGACGTCGATGCCATTGAAACACACTGTGTAGGACAACAGAACCTGTCTGGAGCAGGTCAGAGGAGCATGGAGTCCTTCCAGGCCTTTCTAGAACAGCAGCTTGAGCATGAATAGACCCAAAGGGAGTCTACAGCTCAGTCCTCCTCTCTGCCTCTACCATGATCCCCAGTAAGATTCTGGTGTACCACCATCCACCCAGCACCACTACCACTGAGGTGCACACTCCCAGCAGGCGTCGCAGGAAGTCTCTGGGGGATTTGTTCCACAAAGGCTACAGAGTGAGGTCTGGGCCAGCGGCTCCTGAGAAGGAAGAACCAGAGAACCTCTGGCAGTCACTGGTGGCTTGCTGCAGGGTTTGTGCTTCTTGGGGTAAGGCTCTTCCTAACTATAGTCAGTCTGTCAAAGTATTCCATTCTCTCAGAGACAGTGTCCTTCCATGGCACAGCATTGAAGGAAGTATTGCGTTGTGTTATGTTGTGTGTCTGTATGTCTGTCTGTGTGTTGGGGGTTAGTAGGCACCTCCTTTTCCTGTTTTGTTGGCATATTAAAATGTGCCCAGCAGGGTTGAAATCTCTGTCTTCCTTTGGAGGTGACTTTGACTAGGCTCTAGCTCTCCTGAATGTCATTGTACTTTTAAAGATAACCCTTGGGAAAGTTTGGCAGGTGACTGGAGCTGCCTTCTTGGCAGTAATTTTTAGTGGCTCAGTGTTTCCTAAGTTATGGATGATGTCTTTTTTTCCCCCAGAGGGGCAATGAGAGCTAGCTGTAGCTTACTTTCGTACATCTTTGGCAATGGGGTCTTGCCTGCAGTGTGTGATACTTCATTATCTGTTCTCAGCAGGAACTGTAAGGAAAGTCCTTTAGACAGATTTTCCTTTCTCAACCAACCTTCCAATAATAGGGATTTGGTTTTTGTCTGACCATCTATAATGTAAATTTCAAGTAAATGGCTTAAATTTACATTTTCAGACAAAAAAAAAAAAGTCCCACTCTTAGCTTTATTTCCAGAGCACCAGCAGTACCAGAAGATTCTTTAAAATGAAATAGTGTCCCTTTGGAACTCAGCTTAGAATTCTGATGTGGATAGACTCCACTCAAATAACCCTGCATAATCTAATTATGCCTAGCAAAATTCCAATTAGTGAGCAAGTGATGGGTGATTCTAGTCAATCTTTTTCATTAGCAATGACAAAAAGGACGTCTTTCAGATGAACTGTCTGGAGTCCAAATAGTCATGTGACCCCTGTCCATTGGCTTGTTTTATTCACTCTCCCTTTACTGCAAAGAGTTGCTGTGTACTTCTGTAGTGAAGCAGCATTGGTAAGGCCCAGTGTGAAAGTAGCTTTTGAGAGGAGTATGAGCAATGGCTGTTCAAGAGAAAAAGTCTGTGGCCCCAGGAAAAGTTAGTAATCAGTTAAGCCCATGGGTTTAATTTACTCTGTAGTACCCTTCTGGCTTTTCTCTTGAGGATTTCTCATGAATACATTCATTCATTTTCAGGAGGCCAGGAATGCTAGATATCACTGTTTTAGAGGATGATGAGATGAGGGGTGAATGGGCTCCCGTTCCCGGGGAGTAAATGTGGTTCTTGGCAATAGGTAGGCAATGGTTCAAGAATCAAGTATGAAAGTAAATTAGATGGAGGTAAATACTGTGCAGATGAATAAGGTGATGGAATTGGGGGATTCACCAGGTGGACTGGCCACAGGTTTCAGAGATTCAGCTTTGCAATGATCTGAGAGAAGAACTAACACCCCAGAGAAAAGAAGGCCCTGAGCTGAAAATGAACCTTGGGATGTTCCTGGTACAGAGACTGAGTGTGAAGCGCAGTGGCCAGAATGCCAGGAGCAAAGAACAGGATGCAGAAAGTGTTCTAGCACAGAATAAGCAATGGGAGGATGGTCATCAGTGTGATGGAAGCCATGTTAGGGTTCATAGCCAGGGGCCTGATACTCTGATCAATGTCAGAAGAGCTGGGTCTTTTCTACAAGGCAGTGGAGGAGCCTGGTGGTGGGTTGGGGGACAAAATGAATCAGAAAGACCAGCTTCCACACTCTTGGCCAAGTTAGGGGTTTTAGTGGGTTCCAGCCATAGAGAGGAGGAAGCTATTTTGCATGTTGTTTAAGTGGTAAGATCAAGACTGCGCTGCAAAACAAGGAAAATGATTTCCCTTACTTCTGGTCCATCTGTTTCCATAGAAAACTCCAGGAGCAGGCACATCATCCTTGAGCCTTTATTGGCTCATACAGAGTGGTTAGTGCAGAGGGGAAATCAGCTTGCAGATGTGGGCAAATGAATGAGTCACTGAATGGCTCAGTGGACACACTGTGAATATGGCCTCTTGTTCAGTATCTGTCAAACAGGAGTCAGGGCTGAGAAAAGGGAGAGAAGAAAGGAGCCTGAACTCTTACTCTGGGAAAAGATTGGGAAGAATGTTAGACAGGCAAGGAGTGTCTACACAACATACTTTCTGACTGGAGGAACACACGCCCCAGCCTTCCACTAAGGGAGGGGAGGCATGAGTTTCCTCTCTGTTGGGGTGAAAAAGTAGAAGGTTCCAGCAGTACTGAGCTGAGGATACAAGGTGGGCCTTTAACGGCCAGGTACATGGGACCGTCCTGAAGAAGCCCCCCCAGTGGTGTGCAACCTTTCACCCTGGTACTTTTAGTTTGATTTAACCTCCCCTGGTCTGCAAGGTCTGATGACAGTGACCTTGTCAGACAGCACAAAAATAATTGCTCTCTGGGATTTGCATGGGGCTCTAGGGATTGGAAAGGATGGGGCTTTATTAGAACCTTCCAGCTTTGGATTTAAAGATTAAGCACTGAAAGTGAAAGGAAAATAGTACATTGCAAAGCCTGGACAGGCGTTCTGCCTCAGGCCAAATGTGCTCATTCATGAGATTGCTGTTTAGGGTTCTCTCAGGACCTCACATGTACAGAACTCTTGGGATACCAGGGACCTGAAGAATGAATGATTAATCAGTTACCCATTTGTCTGTTTATCTCTGCCAATTCCTCATCTAAGAAGGGGCACTTCAACCTCTCCACGTGTCCTCAGCCACTGCTGAGATTGTACAGCTCCAGCTCTCAGGTGGATCTAACCTGGGGTCAAGCTTGGGCCACCAAGTTTAAACCTTTGAGAGGATGCCACTGACTGTGAGGGGCCTCCTTACCTAGAGCCAGCGGCCTCAAGGGACTAAATCTTAGATGGTGGGCCCAGGACTTAGAGCCAAGAAAACCTGGGCTGCCGTCCTTATTTGCCACTAATTTCCTAACACCACCATAAAGTAATTATGAACTAAAAACTTAATGTCAATGCTATTAAAAACATTTGAAAATGCAAAACATCTCAAAAACAACAAAAAAACCCACCAATCTTGTATAAGTAATACGACCACTATTTTCATTTCATGTAAGTTTTAATTTTTATATATTTATATTTTCTAGTTTTTACTTAGGAAATATGCACTTTATGTTTACATTTTTGTCCTTTGGAAAAAATATTTCCAAGTTGCTACTTCAAGAACCCTTGAAAAATTATTTGATTAAGGGGTTGGAGAGATGGCTCTGCAGTTAAGAGTATGCACTGCTTTTGCAGAAGACCCAAATTCAGTTCCCAGCACCTATGTCTAGTGAATCACAACTGTCTTTAAAACTAACTCCAGAGGGCCTAACACCCTTTTCTGACTTCCTCGGGTACCTGCACTCATATGAACATACCTACACACACACACACACACACACACACACACACACACACACACACACACACACCTATACATAATTAAAATGAAAATAAACCTTACCAAATTACCTATAAAAATTTGTATGTGTGGTTTATGTGTGTGACATATGCACGTGCATATGTGAGGTGCTCACAGATGGCCGGGGAAGATGTTAAGTATCTTACTCTATCTCTTAACAGGTTCTCTCACTTAAGCTGTGGCTAGGCTAGTGACCAGCAAGCCTCCTGTTTCTGCCTCCCACAGCAATGGGGTTCCAAGAGTCTGTGTGTGGCCACACCTGGCTTATGTGGGTGCTTATGTTTGCACAGCAAACATTCTTACCTATTGAGACATTTCCCTAGCCCCTTGACATCATGTTGCAGTGGTAAAGAGAGGAGAACCTAAAACCTGACCATCATGACCATTTTTAAACATACAATTAGTTCAGTAGTGCTTTGCATTGTTGCAAACAGACATTTAGAACATCTTCTTCCAAACCTTAAATTGTTTTTAATATATATAATTCCATCATTTTACTCCCCTCCCCTTTCCTCAATCTAGCTCCTTCTGTGTACCTTCCCCCTGCCTCCTTTCACATTAAGGTCTCTTTTTCTTTTATTGTTATTGTTGCATATATGTATAAATGCATAAATGTATCAATACAGACTCATTCCATTTAATGTAACTTGTATGTATATGATTTCAAGGCTCATCACTTGAAATTGGATGACTAATTAGGGGGCTGATCCATGGGAAAACTAATTTTCCCTTTCTCAGAACTCATTGGCTGCCTGTAGTTCTTTGTCTAGGACCCTGTGAGACACACTGGCATGTCTACTCATATTGTTGTGGTTCAGGCCCTGTTTAGGAAGCCATATTGTAGAGACGTAATGGCTGTAACTTCCATGACATTTCTAGGAAACATGATATCACAGCAGACTCCTGGGTCCTCTGGCTCTGACAACCTTTCCACCCCCTTTTCTGTGACCTTCCCTGAGCCTTGAGGGCAGGAGTTGTAGTGTATCCACTGGGCACAGGAAGCTCCTGATTGGTTGTTCTCTGCAGTTTGACCACTTGGAGTTTTTCTGTAGTGGTTTCTGTTTGCTGCAAAGAGGGCCTGTTGATGAGGGTGAGAGCTCTACATCCCTGTGGATGTAAGGACTGGTATTTAGATTGCAGATAGGAATTAAACAATTCCTCTTTTTGCCCTTCCTAGCTCTTGGTACCTGCCATTCTAATCTCTATCCTTCTGTAACTTCACCCTACAATCATGTTCCTTGTTACAGTTTTCCTTGTGTACAACATTCCTAAGAAGATATACTTAAGGACGCCTACTTGTAGTGCTAAAGCTGCTTTCTCTTTTCCTTAATCAATAATTTTGCAGTGAAAATCTTTGCTCCTATAGTATTTGTTATAACATCTTGGGCTTTATTGCTAGAAATGAAATTAGTTTGATTCATAGTATCGAATTACTTCTAAAAAGGTTGTTTTTTTTTTTTTATCAATTTTTAATTCCACCCTCAAATTCATAAGACTATGGCATTGCAGAGCCATTTCTCTGAAGCAAATTCAAATATATTGCCTGTTGTGATGTGTGTTAAATATAGTGCTTGCTGCATTTTGTGTAATTTCCATTCCCTTTATTCTTTAACCTTTCAAAAGCATCCGCACAGTATGTGTATCGATTACAGTTGGCACATTGTACAGTATGTCTCCTGAACTGATTCTTCTTGTCAAGCTGAAATTTTACATCGGAGAGCTACAATCATATCTGTTGCCTCTCCATCAGCTGCTCCAGCCCCCAGGAACCATCCATCTAGTCTCCAGTTCTATGAGGTTGACTTTTTCAGGTTCAATGAATGATTGAGACCAGGCAACCTTTATCTTTCCTTGTCTGGCTTATCTCCTGGAACATCTCATCCTCCCAGTTCATCCACATTGTTGCAAACAGGCTTTTCTTCTATGCCTCCATTGTATCCCATGGTGCACATGTACCATGTTAAAATCCATGTTGGAACGTGGGTGGTTCCTATCTTGGCTCTACATTTAAGTACTTGGACCATTTTGAATTGAGTTTTTGCATGGGATATGATTTCTTTCACTTCAACAAATGTAATTGATTCAAATGGCTCTTTCCTAGTTATAATTCTTGTTCCATGATTTTCTGTTTTCATATTTGGGGTACAGTATGGTTTGACATTCAAATACATTCCTTTTATAAAAAAAAAAAAAGTGTCTGTTTGGAGTCTAAGGATTTAGCTGAAGGCCTGGCACATATGAGGTATGCAATCTACCACTAAATGCATCCCTAGTTCAGAAATGACCCCTGCTGTACCATTGTTATTAGTGTGCTATTTTCAGCTGGGGATCTTTGTTTTAAAACTTACAGAAATTTGATCTTATTTCATAGTTGTGAACCTGATATTTCCAAACTTTTCTTTTTTCCTCTTGTTTTAGGTAGTCTAGTAAATATACAAGTACATTTCTTTTAGTTTTCTATGTGCTATTATTTACATTTGGTTTTTAACTCATTTTTGAATTGTTTTAAATTATGATACAAAATGACTGAATTTCTTTCCCACTGTTGACTGGTTATATTGAAAATTAATCTCATGTTTGATTTCTGAGTACTTCTTTATCACATACTGAATTCTTACATAAGAGTATTTCTCTTATATTTTTGGTTGTGAGCCTAGCCTTTAACGGCTGAGCCATCTCTATAAAAAGGAAAAAAATGGAAAGAATTTTTTCATACAATATATTCTAATCATGCTTTCCCCTCCTCACCCCAGATCCTACCTACCTACCTCCCTAGCCCATCCAACTTCCTGTTCTCTCTCAATTGATCAAAAAGATAAATAAAAAACCAAGAAAACCTAGCATCAAAACAAACTGAAAATAGGACAAACTATTATTAACATTTTAATATGTCTACACTTAAGTGACACAATGAAATTCAAATCTACTTTAATATAATTTATTTCTTCTGTTTCCACCAGAGAATTTGGTTGCTTGTTATTTTACTGTTTTATTACCTTATACTGTTGTTATATGACTTAATAATCAATAAAGCCAATTATATTTTTGAAAAAAAGAGTACTTCTCTACTGTCTATTCATCTTGCTGTCTTCTTTCTTTTCCCTCTCTCTTTCTTTCTATTTCTCTCTTACTTTCTCCACTTCCTTTCTTTCTTGTTTTTGTGAGGCAAGGAATCACTGTGTAGCCCTGATTGGCCTGGAACTCCTATGTAGATTAGGCTGGTCTCTTGCTCACAGAGACTTGCCAGCCTCCCTCTGCCTCTCATGTGCTGGGCTTAAAGGTATGTAGTTCAATTCCCATCTCTATTTATTCATTTTCTCATTCTTTTGTTACTTTCTCATTTTTTTGTGTGTGTGGTAAATCTAACTTAGATGGTTACTGGAGTTTGAATTTAGTGAGGTTTCTTTGTAGCCCAATACTGTGGTCAATTTTGGTAATTGTTGAATGGTTATTATTAAAGAATAGTTTATTGAGTAATGAGTGTGAATATGTGTGCTGGCATATGTATCTCCCACAATATCCTCCCTTGGTACCCCTTTCTTCGTTCTACTAGCTTCTCCCATTCTTACTTCATTTTCCATTTAGTCCTAAAGATTTTGCTTTAGATTACTGTTATTTATTTATTTATTTATTTAAAGAAAAACATATTCCACATACAGGCAATCAGTTGCTTTTATGCTTTCTCTCACTGCTTCTTATATCCCATTTCTTTTGGAATTATTTTTCTTCTAGTCAACTCAGTATCTATATTACTTGGTCAAAAGTAATTTCTCCTGAGAATTGTGAAGGGATCAGTCCTTTGCTTTCTTGCATCTATTGCAAGAAATGTATTCTTAAATTAAAAAAAAATGAATGGGCACAGGATCTTTGAGTGGGAAGCGTTCACTATATTTTTCAATTTACTTCTCTGTTATTTGCCTGTCTTGGTTTTCTTTGTTAGTTTAAAGTTCCAAAGTTTCTAATGTTTAGAGCCAGCCCCACTGGTCAGTTTTCCAGTTTCGAGGCTATGTACTCTAGTCTTGATTTTTGCTTTCTTTGCTATAATATGCCTGTATAAAAGACTCAGGCATCTTATCACTGTTAATCCATATTGCTTTTCTGATATTTAACCATAAATAAGAAATAATAAATGCCATTCATGCTGTTAGGACTACCCCCTACCGAATCTCTGCTGAATGCTCTGTGCTATATAAGTAATAACACATTACGCTGTTCATTTCTTTTTAACTGGCAGCTAAATAGCATGTTCCTCAAAATTGAGTTTATATATACAGGTAGTGTGCTGAAAGGGTGAATTATTGGCTTTTAAGTAACTCAATGTTTACTCAGATACAGGGGAGTTTGCTGGGGTGGGTGAGTGTCAAAATAAAGCATGCTTCTTTAGGCAACATAAATAAATATGTCAACATGGAATGATGAATTGAAAGAGTAAAAAGAAAAAATACCCTAAACCAGAGGTTCCCAAACTTGGTTGCATGTTAGAATCTGAATTTTAAATGTTCTATGCTGAAACTGAACCCAACTAATTATTAAGTTGGAATATCTGGGGCTGTGTGGCATGCTCAGTACTGGCTTTCAACCTTCACCCTTCCATGGAGCAGGCTGGTACAGGAGCTGCTGTCCTGTATGCTGTTGCCTCCATGTGGTCTTCTGATCCACAGCCCTGCCTCAGCTGAGAGCCTGTTCTGAGAGCAGTGTCAGGCCCCTCTCAGTCCTCAGAGAGGATCTATAAAGGCCAGGGGATTCCTGTGCTGACTGGATTAGACTGAAAGGCCTCCAAAGCAGATGTAGCCAACTAATCCCCAAGGTCTATTTATATTAACGGAATTTTGCATCAATAAAGCCACACCTGCTTGTTTCCATGTTATTCAAAGTAAAATTGAGTCTTTGAACATTAACTAAGATGTGTATAAACCTTTGACCTCCTTAGACATGTGTATGCACACACATACACACAAAGAGAGAAATCTGAAAAGGCTTTTTCTATTATACACACCCCATGATACTAAACTAGCTGACTACAGGCCAAGAACCAGGTAGTAAGACCTCTGAAACTGAGCCAAAATAAGCCTTTCCTTTATAAAATCAATTGTCTCCATGATATTTTGCCACAAATTGACATAGCCCAGTTTGGAGCTGGAATGATCTGTTGATGGTTTGTTGAGGGCAGTGACTATAAGTCTGGGGTTTGGGTGCAGTTTGACATATTTGGGTAAAACCTGGCCCTGTTGCTTACATGCATATGGATATTTAGTATGCTAGACATACTATCCTGAGCCTTTTTTTTTCTGTTGTATAGATTTTAAAAGATACAGCTTTTCATACATAGGACATAATTAAAATATGTGACCAATAATACAAATTTGCTTTGTTTTCAATATCATTATTTTACTAAGAGTTAAAAATGGCAATATAATCATATGCCGTGTGTGTGTGTGTGTGTGTGTGTGTGTGTGTGTGTATGCATGTGCACACACATGTGCATAAGTATATACATGTGTGGAATGAAGACATGTCTCCTTTAGGTTTTGAGACAAGGTCTCTCATTAATCTGACTTTCACAGATTTGACTGGACTGACTAGACATTGAGCCACAAGGGTCTTCACACTGTGGCACACACATACCCACACTCACAGAAAGACTAAAACAAATAAGTAATAAAAAGATAAGGTGACAGGTCAAGAGCGATGCGTGTTAGTTACTGTACTGCTGCTTCTGCTGCTGGAATAAAACACAATAAACCAGAAGCAAATTGGAGAACATAAGAGTTTGTTTGGGCTTAGGGTTTTGGAGTCATAGATTTCATCATGGTGGAGATGAGCAAGGAAAGTGTGGAGGAAAGAGCAAGGACCCAGTGATTACATTTCACTTATATACATACATGCAGACAGACAGACGGAGAGACAGAGAGAGGGAGAATGGGAAGTCAGGTGAGGTTATAAACCTTCAAAACCTGGCCCTCGTGACATACTTCCTCCAGCAGGGCTCTGCCTCCTAAAGGTTCTGTGACCTCCCCAAACAACACCACCAGCTGGGGACCAAGAGTTCAAATACCTGAGCCTATGGAATCTCAGTGGATTCTCAGTGGAATCACATCATGCTGTCACTTTCAGTGTCTGAGGGCTTTGGCATTGTCTCTGTCTGAAGGGAGAATTTTAAGCAGAGACCCCCAGGGGCTCCAGGTTAGAAAGTCACTAGGGAGCTGTGAACTGTTGACTGAAGGGTTTAGGTCTCTTTGAGTCTCTTTGTGAGACTCAGTGCTAAGGCAGTGACCTCTAGAGGCCATCAAGCAAACAAGCCTTTTTTTCTTCAGCTCCAATGAATCTTGGTCTCACAGCACTGGATTTCCTCTAGCAGGGAGATGCCTTCCTGACTCTCCACTCCAGGAAAGTTTCTTTGAGAACCCTGTGTCCCCTTTTTTATCCACAGAATATATGGGCTATGCACTGTCTTTTGGGTAGCTCCTGTTAGGGAGACACTCAGAGGAAGCTGAGTGGGCTTCCCTAACAAGATTATAGGCTGCCCTGGCTGGCTTTCTGTTGTCATTAACACCAAGACCAAAAGAAACTTGGAAAGGAAAGTGTTTACACTTTATAGTCCACCATCCAGGGAAGCCAAGGCAGGAGCTCAAAAAAGCAGCTACAGCAGTAACAATGGAGGAATGCTGCTTTCTTAGGTAGCCCAGGCCCATCTGCCTAGGGATGGTACTGCCCACAGTAGGCTGGTCTTTCTTACATCAGTTCACAGTTAACAGAACGCCTTACAGAATGGCTACAGGCCAGCCTGATCTGAGAATTTCATCAGCTGGATTCTCTCTTCTCAAATGACTCTACATTTGTGGCAAGTTGACAGCTAAAACCAACCATGATCTAGGTGGGCTCCGTGTCCCCTCTACTCTGTGTATCCCTAGCTTCATCTTCACCCACCTTCACTGAAGAAAATCCTTTGTTGTGTTATATGTTTGTAAGTCATTAGAATTGGGCAATCTTCAAACCCTGGCATTTTAAAATGAAGAACAAGAAATTTAGTTCAAAGTTTAGGGAAGTAGTATTCTATTTTTGTTTCCATTAAATACACACACACACACACACACACACACACACACACACACACACACACACATACATATATATATATATATATATATATATATATATATATACTTATCTGTGCACACAAACACACAGACAAGAAGAGCATGTGTGTAGTTAAAGCAGGAATAGCTGCCATGTTGCTAGTGCGTCTATCCCAGCTGGCTACTTCAAGTTCTCTACTTGTCACTTTATGACATGGTGCTATGAGACCACTGGATGGTCTGAAGTCTGAAACTGCACTCTGTAACCTTTAACTTCTGACCTGACTTAATGGCTTTGATTGGTTGATGGATGGTTGATGGACCGATTTGCACAGTCTGAGAAAACAACACAGATGGGGTATTTGAAGATGGCTTTGCTGCTCTGGATTTTAGTCTTTCCAAGCTGCCTGAGTCACTATCAAAACCTTAGGTCAGACAATGTCAAAAAAAATCTGAATATTGCCCAGGTGGTATTTGTGTTAGCTTTTCATCAGTGGTCCAAATACCTGAGACAAGCAGCTGAGAGGTAGGAAGGATGGATTGGGGCTGGGAATCTTGGAGGTTTCAGTGGACATTTGTCCCTGTTGCTTCGGACTTGGTGCCGTGGTGAATAGTGTGTGGAAGAATGAAGCTGCTCACCTCGTGGTGGAGGCTGGGAAACGGAGAAGAGAGGACAGGAGGCTGGGGTCCCAATGTCTCCTTCTGGAACATTCCCCCCCGATGGCCTGGCTTA
Organism: Onychomys torridus; assembly: GCF_903995425.1. Lineage (NCBI taxonomy): Eukaryota > Metazoa > Chordata > Mammalia > Rodentia > Cricetidae > Onychomys > Onychomys torridus. The sequence continues at coordinate 31,656,765 of NC_050451.1, forward strand.
CATCCATAGGGCCCTACCTGTTAAAGTTCCACCACTTCCCACTGGTGCCACAGCCAGGGACCAAACCTTTGACATGTGAGCTTTAGAGGGACATTTAAGATACAAATAGATACTTCCTGTTTTAATATCCACCCCAACACTGATGTTGTATATTCAACACTTGATTGATAATTATACTTAAAACTTGAAAACAGGGCTGGAGAGATGGCTCAGAGGTTAAGAGCACTGGCTGTTCTTCCAGAGGTCCTGAGTTCAATTCTCAGCAACCACATGGTGGCTCACAACCATCTGTAATGAGATCTGGTGCCCTCTTCTGGCCTGCAGGCATACATGCAGGCAGAAAACACTGTAAACATAATAAATAAATAAATCTTTAAAAAAAAAACTTGAAAACAATAACAACAGCAGCAAAAGCAAATACATCTTGGCTCTTTTAATCTCAAACCATTTTTTTTCATTTGTAGATAGTTCTGTTCTGGCTACTGCTTCTGACCCGGGAGTTGTCTGTCCCTCCTTTTCCTCCTCCATTGGACCTCTGTGATCTCCCAATTGGTGTCTCTTTCCCCTCCCCCGCCTCTTTTTGAGGGAATGTCTGTTGAGATTCAGCTTCCAGCCATGTGAGCCAACCTTCCATCAGTTTGGTGTGACTGGGTTCTCAGCTTTCCGGGCCTCTTTCATCCTGCCTACCTCCATTCTAACGTCTGCCTATTCTGGTTACTAATAACTATATCAACACTCTTCAGCACAGTAGGAACATGCTTTCTGAAAAATTATCTCTTGCTCCAAAAGTTGAGTTCTTTTCAGATGACAATGCTTCCTCGGCCCCGTTAGCATTTTCTCCCTCCTTTGTGAGTCGGGCACTCCCACCTCGGGACTGCAGGTTAATTTTTACTTATTGTTAAGATAGTTCTACACTGTTCCAGTTAGAGCCCTTTCTGTGCAAGGAGAGGGTACCCAGGATTCATCCTGGTGTGTGTGTGGGGTCTCTAGTGAATCTCCTGGAAGGCTTCATCTCACCATGCAGATTTCAACTTCCTTCACTGCCTCCCGTGAAGGGAGCAGAGTAACTTCTCCCCCCATGCATGCAGCTGTCAGTCAGTTCACTGTGCTCAGCTCCACATCTGGCACTTGGGGTGCTTCTGAAAGCACAAGGGAGAAAATCTGCTGGAGCAGGTACCCCAAAGCTTGCTGATGGCATTTGGTGAGTAGTTCTGCAGAGTAGTGGTAGAGGTGTCAAGGTCCATGGCTGATTTGGAATTTTTTTTTTCTTTCCAAAACAGGGTTTCTCTTTGTAGCCCTGACTGTCATGGAACTCACTCTGTAGACCAGGCTGGCCTCGAACTCACAGAGATCTGCCTGCCTCTGCCTCCCAAATGCTGGGATCAAAGGTAAGTGCTACCACTTCTCAGGTGATTTGTAATACTTTTATCACATGACTTTGAATTAGATAGAAATAGAGTGATCCTTGAATAAAGGAAAGAAAAGACAAAAGAAAAAGCTGGCTGTGGTAGAACATCTCTGTAACCCCAGCACTTGGGAGGTAGAGGCTGGAGGCTCAGGAGTTCAAAGCCAGCCTTTACTATAGAGTGATTTTTGTGGCCAGCCTGGCTACATGACACCTTGTTTCCAAAAAAACAAAACCTAAAACAATTCATTGATCATTGTCCCTCTCCACTTAGAAGCTATAACTTTTCCATTAAAGAGAGGCTAAAGATACAAAAACCATTGACATCAGTGAAAATGGAAATATTTTAAAGTTTTGAATCCTGAAGTTGTGAAGTATGGTATCTTATTGACCTATGCTTATTTTTCTCTTTTATTTTGTTTTTAATTTGGATAAAATATAAAATATGTTGAACATGGTAGCTCTCTGAGCCATGATCTTTACTTTATCAGGGTTGAAAATAAAGATTAAAAAGAATCATCAAAGACATAAGGTGATCCGATTTATTCTTAATCTGCTCTTAAGCACGAGGGTTATCCTGAGTGACCACAGTTCCTAGTATTTTTCAGAAACCCAAATTCTGCCAGACTACTGGGTAGCTCAGAAACAGGGCTTTATAACAGAGGTCACTAGAGGAGACAATCACCCTTGACATAGGCCCTCTCTTCTAGCTCCTCCCCTTAACGTGATTTCAAACAGCTCACATTTAACAGAAAGCCCATTTACCAGCTAAGACTAAATCAATGGAGAATCAAAATGAAGCAGCCGGTCCAAGGTACTGGAGCATTCATCTTCTGTAAGGCCTCCACAGCCCTTGGAGCCGACATGTGTGGCTGTAACTCAGACAGCAGTCTGTGAGCATGACAACCAGGCATTGGAAATAACACCTCTATTTCGTTTCTCTTTCCAGGCTTGAGATTTTTAAGAGCTCTCAGACTGATACAGTTTTCAGAAATTTTGCAGTTTCTGAATATCCTTAAGACAAGGTAAGATTTTCTCCCCCACCTGTCTGTTTCCCAAGGGCCAGGTTATAAATATCAAATATTTGCTTTTATCATGTTAAAAAGATAGCATTATGCCAATCATAGGAAGAGCGATATATCACAGAGCTGGAGAGCTAGCCTACAAAGGTAGGGCTTGCGTTGTTCTCTACTTCAGGGCCAGGGAGAGATATGAGGAAAGAGAAGATGTGGTTATGCATATGGGGGGGTGTCACAGTCTGGCAAGGTCACATGGATGGTATCTGGGTACCAAGTGAGGTTGCAACATAAGCATCATGGATGAAGGATGGATTTGCTCATTGATTGGGAAGGCCTTGCTGCCAGGTCCTAAACACTCCTTTAGTTACTACTAAACAAGAAACTGAACTCGGCCATAAAGGCAAGAGAAGCAATGCTCCCTGACAGGCAATCACAAAGCTCATATGGCAAACAGAAAATCATTTCATTCTTAAGTCTATTTGAGCTGTTTTATTTTATATCCATCATAGAGCCCTTGGGGTGTGTTCTGCAGATTGCCTTGTGGGGGAAACCCTAAAAACCTCCAGGCAAATGCACCAAGGCTGCTTCTGTTAACTGCATTATGATCTGGAAAACAATGGCTAGGACTGGAGCAGAAATCCCCTAGGGAATGCCCTGTCTGGTGGTGACTTGTCAGTGCCCAGAGCTGGCCTGAAACCCAGGCTCTGCTGATAAACACACTAATGAAAGGGTTAGGTGCACTCTAATGGGGAGTGAGTGCAGCTCATAAATTTCTCTACTAGGAAATTACAGTTTAAGAAGACTCCTTCTAATTTTCCATTTCCTCTTTGGTTGGCCTTAATGTGTCTGGTGAGTGACAGAAAGCAGGACACCCCTGTATCGTGTCATGTATAATTAATGTACCTGCCATTTGAGGTCTTGGATTCCATGTTGGTTTCCTAGTCATGAAATGTGGAACCCAGCTTCTAGAATCTGATGTGTCCTATAAGTGTGCCTCTATTTTGCTATTGTTTCTCATTTTAAGTCCAAATTACCTGCCTTTCCAACTGTTCCTCATTATCAATAAGAGGTAAAAATTCGCTTTCTATAGACAGATCAAAATGTAAAAGAGCTTTCTTCAGGTGTGAAGAAATATAAAATATGTTGAACATGGTATTTTATCTTCTGATGTAAAGATTTATTATGTCACTATTTTTTTGCTTTATAATATCATTCATAGATAGCAATTTTTTAAAATTTCCTTTGAGCAATAGTAGGCTCAAGTTTTACCTTTTATCGATCTTTTTTGCAATAGGCTTATTGGAACAGAAACAATTGACAAAGCTAGCAGTGTATCTAGGCCCTTTAATCCCAGCATTAGAGAGGCAGAAGCAGGTGATCTCTGTGACATAAGGCAGATTATTTTTTTTAACCCTAGGGGGAGTTGGTGAGAGTCCAGTACCAAGCTTGTCCTTAAGATTTATGTAGTGAGGTGGGCATGGGGTGGTGTTATAATGGAACCATTCACACACTCTCACATGCTCTCAGGTCTCTCCCTATTTGTCATTTGCCTCACAAATTAATGAGACTTTGGTTCTATGACACTGGGATTCTAGGAAGATTCCAGTCCTCTGAGCATTCATGCAGATAGAAGGATGTTCTTACCCTCCTCACTTGCATACAGTTCCTTCCCACAGCACGTGATGCACCTACCATCTGGGTATCTTTTTACCAACCCTGTGCTCGGGCATTCACCCGTTTCCCACTCCTCAGCAAAGATGACCTTTCCCTTAGATTCTGAAGTGGGATCTAGCTACCATGGAGAATAGCCTCTTCATAGTTAGGTAGTTATGATGTTGCTTCATTTTCTAAGTGAAGGAGGGGGAGAGTGGAAGCTGCTGGCTGGGGGAAGAGGCTGGTGTGCTTCTTGGAGGCAGGGGCAGCAGTTTTCTAGCAGAGTAGCAGCAACCTAGCCTGCAAATGGCATTTCCTCAGGACCCCCACTTCCCACACAAGCTATTGCTACTCTCAGGCAGTCTTTCTTCAGAAGCCTACAACGTGCATGCCCTGAGTTCCTATTGTTTGCAGTTACAGCCACATGGCTGTGTGAGCCCCGGGAGCCTAAAGCAAGCATCTATGTATGTAAAAGTAATTGTGTATGATGAGTGTGCCCCAGTGAATCTCATGACAAGAGGCTTCGTGGGAAAGGGAACTCCAGACCAGATTCCTGTCAGAGTGGTCAGTGTTAAAACAGGAGTGGGCCTGGGCTAGGGGGCACAGAGGGTCACCGCACTGGGCCTAGCAGGAGTTAGGTAACAGGAAGAAGGGTCTTTCCAAGGTGAAGAGGGAAACCTTAGAAAACCTAGGTCTCTGTCATTCTACTGGGGCTGGAGGATGGTCACAAGAAGGGTAGGGAAGATGGGCTGAGTTCAACCAAGATATTTGTAGAAAGCACACAGTCAGAGAACATGACATCTGTGGGACCTGTGAGCCACTCTCCTGAACGTTCTATGGTTGAGAAAAGTGGGGTGAGTTGTGGGTAGGGAGGCCAAGGCCTAGTCTCCAGGCCCAGAGAAACACTTCCTTCAGCTGCAGGAACTTTAGAAGTGTTGGGACACCTTCTTTTGAAGTGCTCGACTATGCCCTGCTTCTCCCTTCTGTCACTCCAAGCCTGTTCCTCAAGGCTCTGTACAAGAAATGAATTCCTTTCTAGGGCTTTGGCCTTGTGAGTTCTGTATGCTCAGATGCTTTCACAGTGACCTTCTGGTAGGGGGTGGGGTGGGGTGGGGTGTCTGACTTTGTCTAGTGGTGACCCCCTGCTGACCTGTGGTATTAGGTAAGGAGGGAGACTTTACAGATACAATGGAGACAATGCTTTGAAAAGCATGGCTTTATTTGCTCTTCTTCTATTGCTCCCCTCAGCTCCGAACTGAAAGACATGGGACACAGAAATAAGTGTGAAGGGGAGGGGTGCAGAATTTAGAGTGCAGCAGAAGGGGGCAGAGTGAGCAGCAGAACAGACAAGGGGCACTGTAGAGCCAGAATCAGGGCCAGTGCCTAGACGTAAGTCAACAGAGGTCCGAGGCACTCTGTATCCTGGGATGACCTATTTTAGGCAGACAGAGATGCTGGGTCGTTTGTGTGAACCTTTGGACATTCCTCAGTCATTCTGCAAGCTGGTGACATTCATCAGCAACTTTCAGAGCTGTGTCGTTTGCTCTACCATGAGCACCAAGTACAGCCCACTTAAGGGCTTTAATCCCACATCCCATTGAACATGGTCAATAATGTTTATTACAACATGACTGAGCCAGCCAGTGGTGGCGCACGCCTTTAATCCCAGCACTCGGGAGGCAGAGGCAGGCAGATCTTTGAGATTTCGAGGCCAGCCTGGTCTACAGAGCGAGACCCAGGAAAGGCTCAAAGCTACGCAGAGAAACCCTGTCTTGAAAGAAAAAAAAAAAAAAAAACCATGGCTTACAGTATATTTGTTTACAAGATGAAAATCACTATATTGTTTCCTCTAATTGTTTAAGTAACATGGGCTCCCTGTGAACATTTGTACCATTTTATGGAAGAGTGTAGAGTGAAGTAAAATACTCCATACCCAGTGCTGTGCTCAGGCAGCCATATTTCTCTGTACCATGTCAGTTTTATCTCCTGTGTGGCCTGTGTGCATACCTACCCCAGTTACCTAAACAAAACATTTAGGGAGCATTATTGAAATTAATTTTACAACATATATGATCTCAAAAATGGCTCCAACATTGGGTTGGGGATTTAGCTCAGTGGTAGAGCCCTGGGTTCAATCC